>NC_092002.1:10381304-10681304 GCF_044704955.1 Pristiophorus japonicus
ACGGAGATGGTGATAAAGAAGATATGGGGATCAGAAACTCAGCTTAGGGTCAAGGTTGTGAACATTGCAGTTCAGCCCCAGACACTGACCAGTTTTCCATTAGAGATTGGCCTACGTAGGAACAGGAGGCCATTCAGCAATGTGATAATGACCAGATCATCTGTTTTAGTGATGTTGGCCGAGGGATAAATATTGGCCCCAGAACACCGGGGAGAACTCCCCCCTGCTCTTCTTCAAAATAGTGCCGTGGGATCTTTTACGTTTATCTGAGAGAGCAGATGGGGTCCTCGGTTTAACGTCTCATCCGAAAGACGGCGCCTCCGACAGTGCGGCACTCCCTCAGCACTGCACTGGGAGTGTCAGCCTAGATTTATGTGCTCAAGTCTCTGGAGTGGGACTTGAACCCACAACCTTCTGACTCTGAAGTGAGAGAGAGCGCTGCCCACCGTAGTCGGGGCTGAACACCTTAAACGAGAGCTCCGGTTGCTGAGACCCCTGCGTGACTGGGGAACTTGTTGGATGGGAGCCTCTGTAGGGTGTTTGTTTCACACTCTAATCTGATTTTTAGACCTTGGAACTTATAATGGGAAAGGACAACACGTGGCACAAAATTTAGGCTTAACTCAGAGTCCGTTTTATTACTCAACAAAAGCCGACTAAAACTACAGGACTTGACTTCCGAGAGAAATTGACTTAAGACATACAATCGCCATTCCTGGCTGTAGCTATTGTAGGTTCGTGGTCGTTGGTTCCGCGACCTGTTGGTTTTTCTGTCCGTTCTCTGCAGTGCCTGTTCCTTTCGTGTCCTTCTGTCTCTCTGTTTGTCCTTCTTCATTGTTCTTCCTCCTGCTTCTGCATCTTCCTGTCCGTGCCTGGTTGTGTTTCTGTGTTCATATATTTATATCCATAGTATGAATAAGTTTCCCGCTGGGCCGGGGTCTGATTAATGCGTCTGGATCGATGTGGTGATCTGTTTAACTGGCTGTGGTTGAGTTTAAATGGCTACTAATTTGCACATGGAGGCGACGGGTAGCTCCTTATCCTGAATGCCCTGTTATCCAAAAATGTGCATTTCGTAGGGTCCTTTGTAGTCCTGGTTTTCTTGCAGTCCTGTGGTCTCTGGGGGTGAACTGTTTTACCCGCTGCGGCCAATCAACTCCGGGCCTCCTAAGCTAGTCTTTGTCTGTACTCATAACCAAGTTTCATCCTTGCCCACTTTTAATGGCCGATGAGTCACCACAAGCCTCAGGATGGCGCCTTGTCCCCTCCCGGGGTAGTCCAAAACTTTTTACTTTGAAGCAGTTTGTTCGTGGCATCTTCCTGTGCCTTGTTCCAAGAAAAATAGTTGCGCCCTTATCCCTCTTAAGTCCTCTCATGAAAGGGAGCTGGGAGTCTGGACCTACTGAGGTGAGGCTGACTTGCTGGGGTGGAGTGTGGGGGTGGGGGGAGGGGGGCGGTTTGGGTAGAGCTGTTTTCAGCAATGGTGAGAAACAATTTGATCAGTCTCGTCGCGACGGGGTCCGGGAGGAGTTGGAACTCGTTGGCTTTTGGCGTGGTATCATTTTTGAATTTAAACTCCGGTTGCCGCGGCAACTACAGACTGCTTCAAATCGACTTCATCAAAACAGTTGGGTGTGGAAGGCTGTGAGTGCATGTCACGGTGAATGGGCAGCTTAGGAGTCAGGGTTGCCAGAGGCACCTAGGCCCCGATTGGCAGCCAATCACACGTCTCCATGGAGACCCCCGCTGCCAGAAGGCGTACAGGTACTGAATAGATAGCTGAATCAACCTGAATTAAATAACTCGTTGATAATTCAACGACCACCAGAGCACACAGATTTAAGGAAATTGGTAAAAGAACCAGAAGAGAATGATTTTTTCATCAGCGAGTTGTCGTGATCTGAATCACGCTGCCTGAAAGGTCGGTGGGGGCAGATTCAACCGTAACTTTCAAAAGTGGAATTGGATAAATATCTGAAAAGGAAACGATTGCAGGGCTGTGGGGAGAGAGCAGGCGGGAAGTTTGGGACTAATTGGACAGTCCTGTCAAAGAGCTAGCACAGGCACGATGGGCCGAATGGCCTCCTTCTGTCCCGCAAGATTGTATAAGAACATAAGAAATAGGCCATACGGCCCCTCGAGCCTGCTCGGCCATTTAATACGATCATGGCTGATCCGATCATGGACTCAGGTCCACTTCCTCGCCCGCTCCCCATAATCCCTTATCTCCTTATCGGTTAAGAAACTGTCTATCTCTGTCTTAAATTTATTCAATGTCCCGGCTTCCACAGCTCTCTGAGGCAGAGAATTCCACAGATTTACAACCCTGTGAGAGAAGAAATTTCTCCTCATCTCAGTTTTAAATGGACGGCCCCTTATTCTAAGATCATGCCCCCTAGTTCTAGTCTCCCCCACCAGTGGAAACATCCTCTCTGCATCCACCTTGTCAAGTCCCCTCATAATCTTATACAATCACCTCTCATTCTTCTGAATTCCAATGAGTAGAGGCCCAACCTACTCAACCTTTCCTCATAAGTCAACCCCCTCATCCCCGGAATCAACCGAGTGAACCGTCTCTGAACTGCCTCCAAAGCAAGTATATCCTTTCGTAAATATGGAAACCAAAACTGCACGCAGTATTCCAGGTGTGGCCTCACCAATACCCTGTATAACTGTAGCAAGACTTCCCTGCTTTTATACTCCATCCCCTTTGCAATAAAGGCCAAGATTCCATTGGCCTTCCTGATCACTTGCTGTACCTGCACACTATCCTTTTGTGTATGATTGAGGCAGAGATCAAAGCCCAGAAATTCAGATCGTTTGCGCCTCTCGTTAAGGCAAACGGGTTTCTGCCCGGACGCGGCACCAGCTAACGACTCCCGCTAAATTCGGTGGGCGTTTAGCGGCGGCGGCAATCTGTAGCACCCCGCTCCGCTGTGCTGGCAACGACCCTGTCCCGTTATGTAAACTAGAGCTGATCCAAAACTCGGCTGCCCTGTGTCCTAACTCGCACTGAGTCCCGCTCACCCATCACCCCCTGTGCTCGCTGCCCCGTGTCCTAACTCGCACTGAGTCCCACTCACCCATCACCCCCTGTGCTCGCTGCCTCGTGTCCTAACTCGCACTGAGTCCCACTCACCCATCACCCCCTGTGCTCGCTGACCCGTGTCCTAACTCGCACCGAGTCCCACTCACCCATCACCCCCTGTGCACGCTGTCCCGTGTCCTAACTCGCACCGAGTCCCGCTCACCCATCACCCCCTGTGCTCGCTGCCCTGTGTCCTAACTCGCACCGAGTCCCGCTCACCCATCACCCCCTGTGCTCGCTGACCTACATTGGCTGCCGGTTAAGCAGCGCCTTGATTTCAAAATTCTCATCCTTGTTTTCAAATCCCTCCATGGCCCTCGCCCCCTCCCTATCTCTGTAATCTCCTCCAGCCCCTCTAATTCTGCCCCACTGAGCCTCCCGGATTATAATTGCTCCACCCTTTAAGTAGTGGCCTGTCGCCTGGTTCACATCCCCTGAGACTGTCACTGTAATTGCCCGGAGCAGCCTCTGGGGCCTGCTACACAATTTAGGGTTCGGGGCGATAACAACAACAACTTGTATTCACATAGCACCTTTACCGTAGTGAAACGATGAGATCCTAGGTCAGTAATCAGATCCAGGCACGCTGGCTGATTTCACCCCTCCTTAACCAAGGGTACCATTGCTGCATCGGGTTCCAAAAATGTATTTGAAGGGAAAGAATATAATGGACAAAGACATGGAAATAGAAAGGAAAAACGTTCATCGATACAACAACAACTTGTATTTATATAGCGCCTTTAACGGAGTGAAACGTCCCAGGGTGCTTCACAGGAGTATTATGAGATAACAAATTTGACACCGAGCCGCATAAGGAGAACTTAGCGCAGGTGACCAAAAGCTTGGGAGGTTTCAAGGAGCGTTTTGAAGGAGGAGGGAGAGGCGGAGAGGTTCAGGGAGGGAGTTCCAGAGCTTGGGGCCCAGGCAACAGAAGGCACGGCCACCGATGGTTGAGCGATTATAATCAGGGATGCTCAGTGGGGCAGAATTAGAGGAGCGCAGACATCTCGGGGGGGTTGTGGGGCTGGAGGGGATTACAGAGATAGGGAGGGGGCGAGGGCCATGGAGGGATTTGAAAACGAGGGTGGGAATTTTAAAATCGAGGCGTTGCTTAACCACAGAGAATAGTTGAGGCGAATAGCACTGATACGTTTAAGGGGAAGGTAGATAAGTACGAGGGAGGAAGGAATAGAAGGATATGTTGATGGGGTGAGATGAAGAGGAGAGGGAGGGGGCTGGAGCATAAACCCCGGCACGGACCCATTGGGCTGAATGGCCTGTAAATTCTATGTTATGTAACCGCAAAGTATTTAAAGCACAGAGTTGTTGATGTTTATGCTCCATACCAGGCCAGAGTGAATCGTTCCCTTTCTCCTTCATCAGCCTGCTGTGCACTGTACATATACAGGAGCTAACACTGACACACAGGAGCTGCATTGTGTTCGCCAGGAGTGAATCGTCCATTTATCCCCAGTGTCGCTCTTACAATGGAACTGTGCTGTCATCGGGAACTGTGGGAGGCACTTATCACCAGCCTTCATCCTGGAGAAGGCATAGAGAGAGAGAGAGATACAGAGAGAGCGGTAGAAAGGGAAAGCATTGCAGAGAGAGGGACAGGTTCAAGAGAGAGAGAGAAAGAGCGAGAGAGAGAGAGAGAGAGAAAGGAAGGAAGAAAGGAAGGAAGGAAAGACTCAGAGAGGGATAGATGGAGAGACAGAAAGTAAGAGACAGAAACAGAGAGAGACAGACAGAGGGTCAAAGCAACAGACCCTGATAAAGAGAGAGGGACAGAGAGCGAGAGAGAGGGAAAGAGTGAGAGGGACAGAGAGCGCGAGGGAGGGACAGAGAGAGTGAGAGGGACAGAGAGCGAGAGAGAGGGACAGAGAGAGTGAGAGGGACAGAGAGCGAGAGGGAGGGAAAGAGTGAGAGGGACAGAGAGCGCGAGGGAGGGACAGAGAGGGACAGAGGGAGTGAGAGGGACAGAGAGGGACAGAGGGAGTGAGAGGGACAGAGAGCGAGAGAGAGGGTAAGAGTGAGGGGCACACATAGAGAGTGAGAGAGGAGCACAGAGAGAGGGACACAGCTAGAGACTGAAAGAGAGAGGGGCAGAGAGAGAGGGGGTCAGAGAGAGCGAGAGAGGGACATAGAGAGGGAGGGAGAGAGCGAGGGGGACACAGAGGGAGAGAGAGAGTCAGCGAGAGAAAGGAAGAGAGAGCGACAGAAATAGACAGTGAGAAAGAGAGAGAAAAACAAAACGAGAGACAGAGAGAGGGGGACAGAGAGAGAGACAGAGAGAAAGACAGAGAGGACAAAGAGAGAGACAGAGAGAGAGGACAGACAGACACAGAGAGAAGGGCGGTTTTGCTGATCAGCCAAACAAAAGTTCAAATGAGTCAGCCAACAGCCATTTTGAGTGAATTATACCTTTGAGAGCCTCCAGGCCCATCCCCCACCCCGGCTCGCAGAATTCCACAAGCAATTTACACAGGGGCCTGGAGGCCGGAACTGCCAGCAATCGGAGCACAAGCAAGTCCTGTCTGAGTGACACAGTAGCTGGGCCCAGACGGTGAGACGCAGACGTCTGCTCGCAGTCTGCCGAGCTCCAGTAGGCTGGGACCGCTCCTCGGCTCCAATACTGCTGTTCTTCCCCCACCTCCGCCCCCTGCACCCACCTCACCCCCCACCCCGACCCAGCCCCCCACCTCCGCCCCCTGCACCCACCTCACCCCCCACCCCCACCCAGCCCCCCACCTCCGCCCCCTGCACCCACCTCACCCCCCACCCCCGCCCCGCCCCCCACCTCCGCCCCCTGCACCCACCTCACCCCCGACACTCACACCCCACCCCCACCCAGCCCCCCACCTCTGCCCCCTGCACCCACCTCACCCCACCCCCGTCGAGCCCCCCACCTCCGCCCCCTGCACCCACCTCACCCCCCACCCCCACCCAGCCCCCCACCTCCGCCCCCTGCACCCACCTCACCCCCCACCCCGACCCAGCCCCCCACCTCCGCCCCCTGCACCCACCTCACCCCCCACCCCCGCCCCGCCCCCCACCTCCGCCCACTGCACCCACCTCACCCCCGACACTCACCCCCCACCCCCACCCCCCACCTCCGCCCCCTGCACCCACCTCACCCCCGACACTCACCCCCCACCCCCACCCAGCCCCCCACCTCCGCCCCCTGCACCCACCTCACCCCCGACACTCACCTCCCACCCCCGCCCCGCCCCCCAGCTCCGCCCCTGCACCCACCTCACCCCCGACACTCACCCCCCACCTGTGAACTCACCCCTTTTTGACGTGGAAACAAGTCATGCTCGATTCGAGGGACCGCCTATGATGATGATGATGATGATGTGCTGGGTTGGTTGAGTTTGGGGGGGGGAGGGGGGGGGTTAGGGTGGGGTGGGTATGTGGATTGACCCTGAGAGGCACCACAACACGCCTCAACGTCCCCTTGGGCTGGAGAGTGAGCGATTTGCCAAGTGTCCCCATCGAGCTGCCATGGTCTGCGATCCCCCTCGGACGACGAGCGATCGGGTGGCTGGATCTTACCGGTACTTTGCACTCTGGCTTTCGGCCCGGCGCGGCGTGAAAGGCGTCGGTGAGGTATCCCGCACACTGCCGCAATCCTCGGGCCGGGTTTTGCGGCGGCCTGGAGCAACATCGGCCGGGAGGAACCATGGCCAGTGTGCAACGCCTCTGATCGCGAGTTTTGCCCGACTCGTCTGCCTGGACGTTCCTAGGTGCTCCCACTAAAAAGGGAATGGTTCCCAGGTGTTTCAATGAGGGACCTAATATTCCGGATCCCGAACTACATCCTGAAGGGTGGAAGATGCCTGTGGGTGGATTTTTTTAACCGTTGCACACCAGCCACCACACGGGGCTTGACAGAGCGAGGTCTTGGTCCAGTGGCAAGGGTTAACCAGGACGACTAGAGACCAGCTCTGCTGCACGGGCCTAGTGCGCGCACATATCGCACAGTGCGGGCTGGGCCCGTGCTGCCCCCTGGGCCCCTCGCCTCTTCTGGGCCCCAGATTCACGCCTCTCCTGGGCCCCGGTCACTTCCCTCTATGGACTCTTGCCGCTCCCTCCTGCTGTGCCTGCCCGCACTGCGATCAGTGACCTGGCTTTGCTCCCTCCAATGGCCCTGGCCCGCTGATGGTCTTGAAGGCCGGGATCGCGCCAGTTTCCGGGCCGGGTCTCCGCACGCTGCTCCCACTAATAACCCTAACCCCAGCATTGAGTCCCACACCTTCAGCTACTGTTGCTCAGGGCTGCACAAAGCCAGTTGTATCTTTGAACCTGGACTGTACATGCACAGGAAACTGAGACACACACACACACACACAGGCCCGCACGGTACCAGGCAGGAGTGAATCACTCCTTTTTACCTGCTGCGTGCTGCACATGTACTAAATGTGGCACTGAGACGTACATGGGCCATATCGTACGCCTGTGAATCATTCCCTTTTACCCAATATGTTCTGCTTCCAAAAAAGCAATGAATTACCACAGAAGTTGCAGTATCGCTGTCTGCAGATTGCAAGCCTGATTAACTAGAGGCTCAGTGTAGTTCACAGCTGGAAGTCATCTTGTCAGAGAGATTTTTTTCCCTCGGTTTCCTGATGTAATTAGGTGCCCTGTGTAGGTCTGGGGATATAGTTGGCGCGGAACCGCGTCCGAGGAAAATAAATTGAGTCTGACTTTAAATAGCCTGGTCACTTGCACAGAGAGGGGCCGGCTTCAAATCAGCTTCATCAGCAATTACCGCATTGGCAGACGAGTGAGATTGCACCAGGGGAATGTCTAAGGGTGTTTGGCAGTCATGGTTCGGGGGGTGAGACAAGCAGGCCGGGAGGGGGGGGGAGTCCACGATTGGTCTCCCCCCCCCCCCGAACCTCACCCCGCAGCACCCCCGGGCTAGGGAGGGGGAGAATTTCTGCTCAGAAAGAATGAAAGAAAGAGAGAGAGAAAGAATGAGAAAGAATGAAGGGAAGAATAAAAGAAAGAGAGAAAGAAAGAGAGAAATAGAGAAAGAGAGAAAGAGAGAAATAGAGGAAGAGGGTAATAGAGAAAGAGAGAAAGAGAGAAAGAAAGAGAGAAATAGCGAAAAAGAGAGAAAGAAAGAGAAAGAATGAAAGAGAGAAAGAATGAATAGAAGAATGAAACACAGAAAGATGGATGCCTTTATATAGCACCTTTCTTGACCTCAAAGCACTTTACAGCCAATGAAGTACTTTTTGGAGTGTAGTCACTGTTGTAATGTGGGAAACGTGGCAGCCAATTTGCGCACAGCAAGCTCCCACAATCAACAATGTGATAATGACCAGATAATGTTAATTCAGGGATAAATATTGGCCCCAGTGGCAAACTCCCCTGCTCCTCTTCACAATAGTGGCCGTGGGATCTTTTATGTCCACCTGAGAGGGCAGACGGGGCCCCGGTTTAACGTCTCATCCAAAAGACGGCACCTCCGACAGTGCGGCACTCCCTCAGCCTGGATTTATGTGCTCAGGTCCCTGGAGTGGGACTTGAACCCATGACCTCCTGAGCTCAGAGGCGAGGGTGCTGCCCACTGAGCCACAGTTAAGACTGAGATGAGGAGGAATTTCTTCCAGTCAATGGGTTGTGAATCTTTGGAATTCTCTTCCCCAGTGGATGCTGAATCATTGCGTATATTCGAGGCTGGGGCCGATAGATTTTTGGACTCTCGGGGAATCGAAGGACATGGGGATTGCCTGGGACAGCGGAGTTGAGGTCGAAGATCAACCATGATCTCATTGAATGGCAGAGCAGGCTCGAGGGACCGCAGGGCCTTGCTTGCTAAAGCCTACAGCACTCAGGGGCATTTTGCTGCCTGTGCTGGGCAGTTATACCAGGTTGCCGTGGTTCTGTCGACGGGACACGCCCCTTTAAGGCGAGATGAGAAGCCTTGGCTGGTGCCATTGGGAGGAGGGGCAGTGTGGAGAGGGGTAGAGTAACAGAGAGGCACAGGTGATCCTCCAGCGGACTCTGGTGGGTAATTGAGTCGAGATATCTTAGAAATGCAGGCCATCTGTTTCAGACACATTCCTTCATATTCCGAACCCAGCCACTGAAACCTGTTAACCCTATGCTGGATCTGCAGGCAGTGAGTGGGGCAACAGGGGCATCAGTGGATGAGGGAATGGAGGAAGGGGCATCAGTGAGTGGGGCAATAGGGGGGAGGGCACCAGTGGGTGGGGGAATAGGGGGGCAGGGCACCAGCCTATAGAGGGGAGGGCATCAGAGAATCGGGGACTGGGGGGGAGGGGAATAGGGGGGAGGGCACCAGTGGGTGGGGGAATAGGGGGGCAGGGCACCAGCGTATAGAGGGGAGGGCATCAGAGAATCGGGGACTGGGGGGGGGAGGGGAATAGGGGGCAGGGCACCAGTGGATGGGGCAAGAGGGGGGAATAGGGGGGAGGGGCGCCAGCCCAGCACATCATCATCGTCATCATAGGCGTATCGAGGATGACTTGCTCCCACACCAGAAAGGGATGGGTTCCCAGGTGTTTCAATGAAGGACCTAACATTCCAGGTCCTGAACTACATCCTGAAGGGTGGAAGATGCCTGTGGGTGGATTTTTGTAACGTGGGGTGGCCGTTGTACACCAGCCACCACACGGGCTTGACAGAGCTAGGTCTTGGTCCAGTGGCAAGGGTTAACCAGGACCACTGGAGACCTGCTCTGCTGCACGGGCCTAGTGCGCGCACATATCGCACTGTGTGGGCTGGGCCCGTGCTGTAGATGACCAAAAGCTTGGTCCAAGAGGTAGGTTGTAAGGAGCGTCTTAAAGGAGAAGTGGGAGTACATTTGTCTTACTATACTAAAGGCGCTATATAAATTCAAGTTGTTGTTGATGCTCTTCTTTAAATAATAATAACTATGCCATCCCATAATGCCTTGAGGTCTTTTATGTCCACCCAAGAGGACAGACGGGGCCTCGGTTTAACGTCTCTTCCGGAAGATGACACCTCTGATAGTGCGGCACTCACTCAGCACTGCACTGGGATTGTCGGCCTAGGTTTTTGTGCTCAAGTCTCTGGAGTGGGACTTGAACCCACAACCTTCTGACTCAGAGGCGAGAGTGCTGCCCACTGAGCCACGGCTAAATGTGTTGCCCTCCACTCCTCCCCCAATCCCAGGGGTCCCAGACTCCCTCCGCGGGCTGCCTTGTTAGCTGTGTTCCGCCAGGCTTGGAATGGGAAGGAAGGGGTTACCGCAATCGCCCACAGCTGCCAAACCTCAGTCTGTTTTTGATGTTTTGTGGTTGTCTGTGCTTGCGATATTTAATCTGCTTTTGTGCCCCGCTTTTATTTGCGAATAAACAGTTAGCATTTCATTAGTGCCTCTCGTCAGACCGTGTGTGTGTAGCTGGGACAGTTATTCTCAGTCGCCATCACCTCCCTCAACTCTTCCGCTGTTACAAGTATGAATCTGCACTTCCCTTCGTATCTCAGTGAAAGAACATAAGAAATAGGAGCAGGAGTAGGCCCTGTGGCCCCTCGAGCCTGCTCCGCCATTCAATACGATCACCCTTAAAGCCTCCCTGATGAAGTGCAACATCCCCACCGACACCTGGGAGACCCTGGCCTAAGTGGAGGAAGTGCATCCGGGAGGGCGCTGAGCACCTCGAGTCTCGTCGCCGAGAGCGTGCAGAAACCAAGCGCAGGCAGCGGAAGGAGCGTGCGGCAAACCAGTCCCACCCTCCCTTTCCCTCAGTGCCTATCTGTCCCACCCGTGACAGGGACTGTGGACTGTTCAGTCACCTAAAAACTCATGTTAAGAGTGGAAGCAAGTCTTCCTCGATTCCGAGGGACTGCCTATGATGATGATGGCTGATCTTCGACCTCAACTCCACTTTCCCGCCTGGTCCCCATATCCCTCGATTCCCCTCGAGTCCAAAAATCTATCGACCTCAGCCTTGAATATACTCAACAAGCAGTGTCAGCTGTGGTTCAATGAGTCACAATGCGGTGGGTTCAAGTCCCACTCCAGCGACTTGAGCACTTAACTCTAGGCTGACACTGCCAGTTACCCCTGGTGTCCTAGCCAATATTTATCCCTCAATTAACAACAGATTATCTGGTCGTTATCACGTTGCTGTTTGTGGGCGCAAGTTGGCTGCTGTGTTTCCCACATTACGACAGCGACTACACTCCAAAAGTAATTCATTGACTGTAAAGCGCTTTGAGATGTCTGGTGGTTGTGAAAGGCGCTATATAAATGCAAGTCTTTCTGTCAATGACTCAGTATCCATTTGGGGCAGATTCCAAAGATTCACCACCATCTGAGTGAAGAAATTCCTCCTCATCTTAAATGGCCGACCTTATCCTGAGACTGTGACCCCTGGTTCTATACACTCCAGCCCGGGGGAAACATCCTCCCTGCATCTAGCCTGTCAATCCCCCTCAGAATCTTGTATGTTTCAATGAGATCACCTCTCATTCTTCTAAACTCCAGAGAGTATAGGCCCATTCTACACTGAGCGAGCTGGGGCCACACACAAAGCTCAGTTTGATTTTGGCTCTGACTGCTGTTTGGCTCCAGAGGTTAAAGATCTTCCAGCAGTGTTGTTAGGAGCCAGTCTCCACTTCAGCAGGGACGCACAGACAGCGCGCTGCTCTGCTGACTGGGGCCACCGCCTCTCCTCCTCCTCAATCGGGCAAATGTTGGTCAACTGCATGCAAACCACTCAACCCACACACGGCAACCTCACGCAGAGAGCCCACAGGCTGGCTGCTGGCCAAGTGGGTAAATGGCACCCTGGCATAGTGGGGGAAGGAAGTGATCAGCAAAGGTGGGGACAGTGTAGAACGGGCGTACCTGCCCTGGGAGTGTGTGGTGGGACAGTGTAGAGGGAGCTTTACTCTGTATCTAACCCCGTGCTGTACCTGCCCTGGGAGTGTTTGATGGGACAGTGTAGAGGGAGCTTTACTCTGTATCTAACCCCGTGCTGTACCTGCCCTGGGAGTGTTTGATGGGACAGTGTAGAGAGCTTTTCTCTGTATCTAACCCATGCTGTACCTGCCCTGGGAGTGTTTGATGGGACAGTGTAGAGGGAGCTTTACTCTGTATCTAACCCCGTGCTGTACTTGCCCTGGGAGTGTTTGATGGGACAGTGTAGAGCGAGCTTTACTCTCTATCTAACCCCGTGCTGTACCTGCCCTGGGAGTGTTTGATGGGACAGTGTAAAGGGAGCTTTACTCTGTATCTAACCCCATGCTGTACCTGCCCTGGGAGTGTGTGATGGGACAGTGTAGAGGGAGCTTTACCCTGTATCTAACCCCGTGCTGTACCTGCCCTGGGAGTGTGTGATGGGACAGTGTAGAGGGAGCTTTACTCTGTATCTAACCCCGTGCTGTACCTGCCCTGGGAGTGTTTGATGGGACAGTGTAAAGGGAGCTTTACTCTGTATCTAACCTCATGCTGTACCTGCCCTGGGAGTGTGTGATGGGACAGTGTAGAGGGAGCTTTACTCTGTATCTAACCCCGTGCTGTACTTGCCCTGGGAGTGTTTGATGGGACAGTGTAGAGGGAGCTTTACTCTGTATCTAACCCCGTGCTGTACCTGCCCTGGGAGTGTTTGATGGGACAGTGTAGAGGGAGCTTTACTCTGTATCTAACCCTGTGCTGTACTTGCCCTGGGAGTGTTTGATGGGACAGTGTAGAGGGAGCTTTACTCTGTATCTAACCCTGTGCTGTACCTGCCCTGGGAGTATTTGATGGGACAGTGTAGAGGGAGCTTTACTCTGTATCTAACTCATCTGTCACCCACGGAGCAATGATTCTGAGCGCTAATTAATTGTACGGACTATTTCCCCAGTTAGATGAGATCCTTGGGCGGTGATCAGATCCAGGCACGCTGGCTGATTTCCCCCCTCCCTAACCACTGTGGCCACCCATTGCTGCCTCCGGTTCCAAAAATGTATTTGGAGGGAAAGAATATAATGGACAAAGACATGGAATTAGAAAGAAAAAAACTTTCATCGATACAACAACAACTTGTATTAATATAGCGCCTTTAAAGTAGTGAAACTTTCCAACGTGCTTCACTGGAGTATTATGAAACAAAACTTTGACGCCAAGCCCCATAAGTAGGATAGGTGATCAAAAGCTTGGTCAAAGATATAGGTTTTAAGGAACGTCTTGAAGGAGGAAAGAGAGATAGAGAGGCGGAGAGGTTTAGGGAGGGAGTTCCAGAGCTTGGGGCCCAGGCAGCTGAAGGCACGGCCACCAATGGTGGAGCGATTATAATCAGGGAGGCTCAGTGGGGCAGAATTAGAGGAGCGCAGACATCTCGGGGTCGGTTGTGGGGCTGAAGGAGATTACAGAGATAGGGAGGGGGCGAGGGCCATGGAGGAATTTGTAAACAAGGATGATAATTTTGAAATCAGACCGTTGTTTAACGGGGAGCCAATGTAGGTCAGCGAGCACAGCGGGTGATGGGTGAGCGGGACTCGGTGCGAGTTAGGACATGGGGCAGCGAGCACAGGGGGCGATGGGTGAGCGGGACTTGATGCGAGTTAGGACACGGGGCAGCGAGCACAGCGGGTGATGGGTGAGCGGGACTCGGTGCGAGTTAGGACACGGGGCAGCGAGCACAGGGGGTGATGGGTGAGCGGGACTCGGTGCGAGTTAGGACACGGGGCAGCGAGCACAGGGGGTGATGGGTGAGTGGGACTCGGTGCAAGTTAGGACACGGGTAGCCGAGTTTTGGATCACCTCTAGTTTACGTGGGGTAGAATGTGGGAGGCCAGCCAGGAGTGCGTTGGAATAGTCAAGTCTGGAGGTAACAAAGGCATGGATGAGGGACTCTGCAGCGGATGAGCTGAGGCAAGGGGTGGAGACGGGCGATGTTACGGAGGTGGAAATAGGCGGTTTTAGTTATGCTGCGGATATGTGGCCGGAAGCTCATTTCAGGGGCAACTATGACGCCAAGGTTGCAAACAGTCTGGTTGAACCTCGGACACGAGTTGGGGAGAGGGATGGAGTCAGTTGCTGGGGAACAGAGTTAGTGGTTGATACACCATCTTTCACAACCTCAGGACATCCCAATTCAGTGATGCTCTTTTGAAGTGTGCGATGTAATAATCTCAAGGGCTTTCGAGACAATTCCACGGAGCCTTTAATTACCAGGGGAGATGGTCTGTGGTACTCTTAAAATAAACTTGTTGGCGGCGCGGTCATTTTTTCTGCGTCGGAGAGGCACTTCTGACGCAGGAATAGTGCGAACGCAGCCCAGCCCAGCCTTTCACCGCCAGCGGTTAAGCTTGTTATTAAGCTGGAGTTGGAGGCTGCCAAAACAGCAGGAGCCTTCTGCTTGAAAAACGTGTAGGATTACTGTGCCCGAAGGATGTTTGCATTTCTCGAAGACGAAGGTTATACCGACTGCGGGAAGTCTGCCAAGAGAGGGGCGGGAGGCAAAGGGCACTGAAGGGAAGAAGGAGAATGCGGTGCCAGGAACATGCCAAGATACGTCAACATCAGCGTCAATCACCGCCCCCATTTCTGTAAGAAGGAGAATGCGGTGCCAGGAACATGCCAAGATACGTCAACATCAGCGTCAATCACCGCCCCCATTTCTGTGGCGTCCTAAACGTTCAGCATAAAGTCCCAAGCTGCTTCACTGAGGCGTCCTGAAGAGAACCGGAGTCCGAGCCAGCGACAGGGAGATCAGACTTCCTGAAAACCAACAAAAGCAACAATCTCGGTTTCCCGTCTCTCTTCCATTGTCTGTTTGAGAAAGCTCGGTGCGTTTTCTGTTCAAAGCCCCCGTGCGGCTTGTCACAGCGGCCTCTTTGTTTCTCTCCACCTTTACTGCATTTGCCCGTAAAAGAAAGAAAGGCTTGCATTTATATAGCGCCTTTCACCACCAGCACACATCCCAAAGCACTTTTTGACATACAGGCACTGTTGGAAATTTATTTAATTAACTGAATTTAAATTCCCCAGCTACCATGGTGGGCTTTGAACTTATAGTCTCAGGATCAGTAGTCCAGGTCCCTAGGATTATTAGCTCAGTAACATAACCACTGTGCTACCATTCCCCACATTGATTGACAGCCAATGAAGTGTAGTCACTGTTGTAATGTGGGAAACGCGGCAGCCAATTTGCACACAGCAAGCTCCCACAAACAGCAATTTGACAATGGCCCAGATCATCTGTGAAGTTGGTTGAGGGATAAATATTGGCCCCAGGTCGCCGGGAAGCCCCCCTGCTCTTCTTCGAAATAGTGGCCGTGGGATCTTTTAGGTCCGCCTGAGAGAGCAGACGGGGCCTCGGTTTAACGCCTCTTCTTGAAAGACGACACCTCCGACAGTGCAGCGCCCCCTCAGTACCGCACTGGGAGCGTCGGCCTAGGTTTATGTGCACAAGTCTCTGGAGTGGGTCTTGAACCCACAACCTTCTGATTCAGAGGGATGTCTGAGTTGAAAGATCTTCCTATCGTTCGCTCTCCCTCTGGTTTCTTTGTGTTGTAAGAACATAAGAAATAGGAGCAGGAGTAAGCCAAAAGGCCACTCGAGCCTGCTCCGCCATTTAATAAGATCATGGCTGATCTGATCATGGACTCAGCTCCACTTCCCCGCCCGCTCCCCATAACCCCTCATCCCCGCATTGCTCAAGAAACTGTCTATTGCTGTCTTAAATGTATTTAATGTCCCAGCTTCCACAGCTCTCTGAGGCAGCAGATTTCACAGAACCCTCTGAGAGAAGAAATTTCTCCTCATCTCTGTTCTAAATGGACGGCCCCTTATTCTAAGATTATGCCCTCTAGTTCTAGTCTCCCCCACCAGTGGAAACATCCTCTCTGCATCCACCTTGTCAAGCCCGCTCATAATCTTATGCGGTTCGATAAGATCACCTCTCATTCTTCTGAATTCCAATGAGTAGAGGCCCAACCTCCTCAACCTTTCCTCATAAGTCAACCCCCTCATCCCTGGTGACCAGAAATGAACATACTGTTCCAAATGAGATCTTCTCAGGTTAGTGTAAATTGCCAACACAGACTCGGCGGCCTCCTATTCTCGTGTTCCGGCTATTTGCATCGCATTCTTTAGGTTCCTTTACTGATTTTATGGACTCCAGAGTATCAGAGGTTTCAGGCACCATGCCAGGAGCAGGCTTAGCTGTCTGCATTGGACAACGACCAAAGGTTGGACATAAAATGCTGGAAATACTCAGCGGGTCAGGCAGCATCTGTGGCGGGAGAAACAGAGTGAACGTTTCGGGTCAATGACCTTACACCAGAAAGAAAGAAACTCAGACTTGCAGTTATATTCTATATATATATCGCATTTATATAGCGCCTTTCACGACCACTGGACGTCTCAAAGCGCTTTACAGCCGATGAAGTACTTTTGGGTTGTGTGGCGACTTTGGCGCAGTGGAACGTCCCAGGGTGCATCACAGGAGTATTATATGAGAATCGTTATAAGAACATACCAGTGCAAGGTTGTGTGGTTTTGCCCTTGGTGGTTTCGAATCACCCTCTTACAACAGTTCCAGACCCCGGGAATTATAGTGGTGAACAGAATACACAGTTATAGCCAGATCTTTCGGTCTCGACCGTCACAATGCTTTTATTCAAGTTAAAGCACCCAGTAAAACATATCTGGTGGTGTAAAACAAACAAATGCAGTACAACACACCACACTGGCCCGTCTGAACAGGCCCCTAACGCGAAGTACCCACGACTAAAACACCCCTGCTTGGTTCAATAGGGCACCACCGAATCTGTCCAAACAGACTGTGCTTATGCTTATGATCCGCGCAGATCCGCCCCATTAAACCCCTAAGGCTTGATTGGGACACACGACACCCCTTCACACTCTGCAATGGTTTTAAGGATGCGTGGGTTGGGATAATGCTCACCGGTTACCCCTCTGGCTTACTCGTTGCTTCTCCCGATGAGCGAGGCTCTCTCTGCTCATCAATGGTGGTTTCCTCTCTCCATCCCAGACAGAGTGCTTGGTCCTTGAGTGAGTTTGAACGAAGCAAGTAAGCGTAGAAAAGGAGAGAGATGACTGCAAACTGCCGTCTCTTATATCTGAAAAATGCTTCCGAATCCTCGCGCCAAAAAAACAGTCCTTTGCCTGAGGCAGTCCAACTAAAGAGCAACGAATCACATCTTTGGCCTGTGCCTTTGTTACTGGGCTGTTCCTGGGGATAAAGGCTCCAACGAGTCTGGGTGGCCAAATAGCTTCCTTTGTCCTGAGGCTCCCGCGCTCCGGGGCTCTCGGTCATTGCGATGGCTTGAGCACTGACCAGTTAACCTGATCTCTCACTGCTAGGTTCCCATTACATGGCAAAGGGTCTTCCATCAGCCACCTTCCTGCAGTTTCCGTCATTGACCCACCCCGGCCCAGCTGATGTGTATTCCTGTGGAACATGTCTGGACCTGTCCCAGTCCGCTGTCTGCTCTTCTGCAGTAACAGAAAATGGAACAGCAAAGTCCAAAACTTAAAGTCCAAAGATTTTACGCAGATTCTGTCGATGTTTCCGCCGATTCTTACAAGGTGCCGCGCGGGTCAGTGCAGGAGGGCGACGGCTGTGAAGGGGCCGGCTGGATTGGACATCACCAAGATCCAGGCTGGTGATTGGAGCATGGGCAGGTACAGCAGGCACCAAGATCCAGGTCGGTGATTGGAGCGTGGGCAGCTACAGCAGGCACCAAGATCCAGGTCAGTGATTGGAGCGCGGGCAGGTACAGCAGGAGCGGCGAGGTCGGGGCGAAGGAGCGGCGAGAGATTGTAGAGGGACGTGATCGGGGCCCGGGAGAGGCGTGAGTTCGGGGCCCAGGGGCAGCACGGGCCCAGCCCACACTGTGCGATATGTGCGCGCACTGGGTCCGTGCAGCAGAGCTGGTCTCCAATTAACCATAGTTAACCCTTGCCACTGGACCGAGACCTCGCTCTGTCAAGCCCCGTGTGGTGGCTGGTGTGCAACGGCCACCCCACGTTAAAAAAATCCACCCACAGGTATCTCCCACCCTTCAGAATGATATCGGGATCCGGAATATTAGGTCCTTCATTGAAACACCTGTGAACTCATCCCTTTTTTTGCTGTAGAAGCAAGTCATCCTTGCTTCGAGGGACCGCCTATGATGACTTTTAGCGTGCAGTCACTGTTATAATGTTCGGAAAACTGAAGTGGAAATGTTTGAGATATAACAGGTTTTTCAGCAAGTGCAGGGACAGGGAAAGTGGGGGGGGAGGGGAGGGGAGGAAAGAACAAAAGGGAAGGTCTGTGATAGGGTGGGAGGCAGGAGAGATTAGAGAGACAAAAGGGGATGATTGTACAAGGCAAAAGGAGATGGTAATGGGACAAGTTAAGGAAGAAAAGATGAGTCTAGAGAGGGTGTAAATGGGAATGGCAGAATTCTCAACAGCTGCCGGCAGAAGAAATATGGGCAGAGGTTATGGTCTGAAATTGTTGAACTCAATGTTGAGTCCGGGGGGCTGTAAAATGGAGACAAGGTGCTGTTCCTCGGGCTTACGTTGAGCTTCGTTGGAACAGTACAGGAGGCCGAGGACGGAGAGGTCAGAGTGGGAGCGGAGAATTAAAGTGACAGGCGACCAAACGCGAGGCGTCCAGTTATGAACTCGTCGCACAACTGCTGCCTTGCCTCAGGGAGTGCAGGGACGGCAGTGGGTCAGGAAGGCTCCCCGCCCTTTCGAGGGCAACGAGTGACGGGTAATAAACGTCGGCCTTGCCAGAGACGCCCATATCCCGAGAATGTGATCTCCAGCATTTTCTGTTTTTATTCCCGAGGATGAGCTGGCACTTTATTATAAGAGGCTTTGAGTACAAGAGTAAAGATGTCTCACTGCAATTAATATAGGGGGTGGAAGATGCCCTGTGCGTGAGTTCTTTTAACGTGGGATGACCTTTGCACACCAGCTACCACACGGGCTTGTCAGAGCTCGGTCTTGATCCAGGAGCAAGGGGGCCCAAGATGACTGGAGACCAGGCACTGCTGTATGAGCCTAGTTGCCTACGGCGAGATGCGACAATTATACAGGACCCTGGTGAGACCAAACCTGGAGTATTGGGTACAGTTTTGGTCTCCTTACCTAAGGAAGGATTTACTTGCCGTTGAGGGAGTGCAACGAAGGTTCACCAGACTGATTCCTGGGATGAGGAGAGATTGAGTAGACTAGGCCTGTATTCTCTGGAGTTTAGAAGAATGAGAGGTGATCTCATTGAAACATACAACATTCTTACAGGGCTTGACAGGGTAGATGCAGGGAGGGTGTTTCCCCCCCGGGCTGGGGAGTCTACAACCAGGGGTCACACAGTCTCAGAATAAGGGGTCGGCCATTTAGGACTGAGATGAGGAGAAACTTCTTCACTCAGAGGGTGGTGAATCTTTGGAATTCTCTACCCAGAGGGCTGTGGAGGCTCAGTCGTTGAGTATATTCAAGACAGAGATCGATAGATTTTTGGATAATAGGGGAATCGAGGGATATGGGGATCGGGAGGGAAAGTGGAGTTGAGGTCAAAGATCAGCCATAATCTTATTAAATGGCGGAGCAGGCTCGAGGGGCCGAATGGCCGACTCCTGCTCCTAATTCTTATGTTCTTAAGAAAGAGAGGGCCAAAAGTGTTTCATTTCTTCAGACACATGGGTCATGAGGGAAAGCTACTCTGTGATTTAATGCAATGTTTTTAGTCCTATTACTGATGACGCCCTTTCCTTCTAAAAGAAGGCTTTTGGTACAGCTATGGGCACTGTGGATTAAGTCCATTGGTTAGTGGTAGCACTCCTTCCTCCCAATTAGGTGAAGGTTCGAGCCCAACCAGACTGCGCCTGCAAGTGAAGACTAGAATATGGTCCTTAAATACTGGGTTGACATCCAGCGGTGTAATCGCATCCAGATTGAGTGACCACTGGTTCAATGTTAGTATTCCTGGTATCCGAGAGTGGGACAGGCTGTGTGTGTGAGCGATAATAAGAACATAAGAAATAGGAGCAGGAGTCGGCCATTCGGCCCCTCGAGCCTGCTCCGCCATTCAATAAGATCATGGCTGATCTGATCATGGGCTCAGCTCCACTTCCCCGCCCGCTCCCCATAACCCTTCACTCCCTTATCGCTCACAAATCTGTCTATCTCCACCTTAAATATATCCAATGACCCAGCCTCCAAAAGCGCTCTGGGGCAGAGAATTCCACAGGTTTACAACCCTCAAAAGAAATTCCTCCTCATCTCAGTTTTAAATGGGCGGCCCCTTATTCGAAGACTATGTCCCCTAGTTTTAGTGTCCCCTATGAGTGGAAATATCCTCTCTGCTTCCACCTTCCCGATCCCTCTCATTATCTTATTTCAATAAGGTCTTCTCTCATTCAATCTCATTCAACCCCCCACCCCAGCCTCAGTAGCTTTTTGGGGGAGAGAGTTCCAGATTCCCACCATCCGTTGTGTGAAGAAGTGCTCCCTGACATCACCCCTCAGTGGCCCTGGCTCTAATTTTAAGGTTATGCCGCCTTGTTCTGCACTCCCCCGCCAGAGAGCCATATCGTAGGTGGGCTGAAGCCACTTTGACCACAGCCAGATGATGCAGGGTCATTTCAGGCGGCTTCAACGCGAGACGTTATCACGCAAGTATTTTTGTTAGACTGCGAGAGCGAGAAGATAACTTTCCGGCGTCTTTCCTTGCGGCTGACGAGTCTATGTTGAGACTTTCAGGTTTGGGATAGGCCCAAAACTTACAGGATCCTGCGGATAAATAAAATGGGGACCCCTCCTGAAAGGTGAGGTCAGTGCTTCAATGCTGGGGATGTTGGCCTGGTCGAGGACGCTAATGTTGGTGCGCCTGTCCTCCCAGGGGATTTGCTGGATCTTGCGGAGACATCGCTGGTGGTATTTCTCCAGCAACTTGAGGTGTCTACTGTACACGGTCCATGTCTCTGAGCCATACAGGAGGGCGGGTATTACGACGGCTCTGTAGACCATGAGCTTGGTGGCAGTTTTGAGGGCCTGGTCTTCAAACACTCTTTTCCTCAGGCGGCCGAAGGCTGAACTGGCGCACTGGAGGCGATGTTGAATCTCGTCATCGATGCCTGCTCTTGTTGATAGGAGGCTCCCGAGATACGGGAAGTGGTCCACGTTGTCCAGGGCCGTGCCGTGGATCTTGATGTTTGGGGGGCAGTGCTATGTGGCGAGAACAGGCTGGTGGAGGACCTTTGTCTTATTAATGTTTAGTGTAAGGCCCATGCTTTCATACGCCTCGGTAAATACGTCGACTATGTCCTGGAGTTCAGCCTCTGTGTGTGCACAGACGCAGGCGTCGTCCGCATACTATAGCACACACACTCACGCACACACTCACACACACACACACACAGAAACTCTCACACACATACACTCACACACACTCTCACACACACACACTCACACACAAACTCTCACACACACACATTCACACACACTCTCACACACACACTCACACACACTCTCACACACACACACACACAGAAACTCTCACTCACACACACTCTCACACACACACACTCACACACAAACTCTCACACACACACATTCACACACACACTCACACACACTCTCACACACACACACTCACACACAAACTCTCACACACACACACTCACACAAACTCTCACACACACACACTCACACACACTCACACACACACTCACGCACACTCTCACACACACACACTCACACACAAACTCTCACACACACACTCACACACAAACTCACACACACACACTCACACAAACTCTCACACACACACACTCACACACACTCTCACACACACACTCACACACACTCTCACACACACACTCACACACAAACTCTCACACACACACACTCACACACAAACTCACACACACACACTCACACACACTCTCACACACACACACTCACACACAAACTCTCACACACACACACTCACACACAAACTCTCACACACACACACTCACACACACTCACACACACACACTCTCACACACACACACTCTCACACACACTCACACACACTCTCACACACACACACTCACACACAAACTCTCACACACACACACTCACACACAAACCCTCACACACACACTCACACACACTCTCACACACACACTCTCACACACACACACTCACACACACACACACTCACACACAAACTCTCACACACACACACTCACACACAAACTCTCACACACACACACTCACACACACACACTCATACACAAACTCTCTCACACACACACTCTCACACAAACACACTCACACACACTCACACACAAACTCACACACACACACTCACACACACACACTCACACACACACACTCACACACACACACTCTCACACACACACACTCACACACAAACTCTCTCACACACACACTCACACACACACTCACACACACAAACTCTCTCACACACACTCACACACACACACACTCACACACACTCACACACACACACTCACACACACACTCACACACACACTCTCACACACACACACTCACACACACACTCTCACACACACACACTCACACACAAACTCTCTCACACACAAACTCTCTCACACACACACACTCACACACAAACTCTCTCACACACAAACTCTCTCACACACACACACTCACACACACTCACACACACACACTCTCACACACACACTCAAACACGCACACTCACACACACTCACACACACACACTCACACACACACACTCACACACACACTCACACACACTCTCACACACACACACTTACACACAAACTCTCTCACACACAAACTCTCTCACACACACACACTCACACACACACACTCTCACACACACACTCTCACACACACACTCACACACACTCTCACACACGCCAATGCAGACCAGCTGTGAGACATTACACACAGCTGCCCGATTCAAGTGAAAACACTTCAGTTAGCACTGGCGGGAGGCTGGGGGGGATAGGATGTGGGCCGAAGACAGACGAGATCTTGTCTAGACGGGCTGGGTGTGTCGAGGGTGGGGGGTGGTGGGCGAGTTAAAAGCCAGACGCGAAAGTCTGGGTCAGCCCAAATTAATCCGCGGCTTCTCAAGGCAAGGTGGGGCACGTGTGGGTTTAAAGGCACTTTGAGTCGGGGAGATCGACATTCCTCCCCTCCTGCTCCCGGAAGACTAAGTTCTGGAACTCTCCCCAGCCCACGGGGTGCCTGCCATCCGCCCCGCCACAGAACATTCCGGAATGCAGATTGAGCGTCCCAAATTGGGCAACCTTGGGACTGACCCGAGCCGGTTTTCCTGTTTGTCCGTACGTGTTTCTGACATCCGAAATCCAGAAACACTCGAGCCCAGGTTCGGGTATTTCCGGATTTCGGAACATCAGAAGTGGGGTGATGGAGGGGGTGCCGTTGTTCTCCGAGGAGCTGTTCGGGCGGGGCCCAGCTGCCAAGGAAGTGTTCGGGCCGGTGGGCCCTGTCGCGGAGGGGGTGTTGGGGCGAGCCGGTGAGGAGGCCCCGAGGTCGGCAAGGTCGGATTCCAGAACATTTTACGGATTCTGGCCGACCCTGCCACCAATCGCTCCGGAGTCCGGATTCTGGAACTCCAGATTTTGGACGCTCAATCTGTATTAACGCCAACAACAATGAGCGCTTCTATCCCGTCTTTCACGCAGCATCAACAATCAACGGCACATCACGAGAGAGATTATCAGACAGATTTTTGGGGTACACTTGCTTAGTGGTTGTATCACTGGACCAGTAATCCGGAGGCCTAGATTAATAGAAACATAGAAATTTACAGCGCAGAAGGAGGCCATTTCGGCCCATCGTGTCCGCGCCGGCCGACAAAGAGCCACACGGCCCTTGGTCAGCAGTCCTGAAGGTTAAATATAAACCTATGAACAATGAACAATGGCGGACAGGTAAAGAGCACCCAGCCCATGTACCGTAGACACCTCAAATCGCTGGAGAAATACCACCAACGATGTCTCTGCAAGATCCTGCAAATCCTCTGGGAGGACAGCCGCACCAACGTTAGCGTCCTCGACCAGGCCAACATCCCCAGCATCGAAGCACTGACCACACTTGATCAGCTCCGCTGGGCAGGGCCACATTGTCCGCACGCCCCCGGCACGAGACTCCCAAAGCAAGCGCTCTACTCGGAACTCCTACACGGCAAGCGAGCCCCAGGTGGGCAGAGGAAACGTTTCAAGGACACCCTCAAAGCCTCCCTGATAAAGTGCAACATCCCCACCGACACCTGGGAGTCCCTGGTCAAAGGCCGCCCTAAGTGGAGGAAGTGCATCCGGGAGGGCGCTGAGCACCTCGAGTCTCGTCACCGAGAGCATGCAGAAACCAAGCGCAGGCAGCGGAAGGAGCGTGCGGCAAACCAGTCCCACCCACCCCTTCCCTCAACCACTGTCTGTCCCACCTGTGACAGGGACTGTGGTTCTCGTATTGGACTGTTCAGCCACCTAAGGACTCACTTTTAGAGTGGAAGCAAGTCTTCCTCGATTCCGAGGGACTGCCTATGATGATGATGCTGATGATGAACAATGGCGGACAGGTAAAGAGCACCCAGCCCAACCAGTCCGCCGCACACAACTGCAACACCCCTTACACTGAAACAGTCTACACTCCACCCCAACCGGAGCCATGTGATCTCCTGGGAGAGGCAAAAACCAGATAAAAACCTAGGCCAATTGGGGGGAAAACAAATCTGGGAAAATTCCTCTCCGACCCATCCAGGCGATCGAAACTAGTCCAGGAGATCACCCTGGCCGTATTCGATTCCCTGCAGTACTTACTATTGTGTTCCTAACACAGATGAGACTGCACACAGGGAGGTTAAAGTAACTGTGACCTCAGTCTTTAATAAGACACTCCAGAGTGAGGAACAGGCCTTAGGGGCCGGTTTATATACAGTGCTCCCAAGGGATGCTGGGACCCCTTGGGACTTCAGGGGATGAGCTCCCTGGTGGCGGAACATGGGAGTGCATGCTTTACAGATACACAACATCACTCCCCCCCCAAAGTCTAAGTGAAAACTATTTACAAGGTGAGGCGGTCGGGAGCCTTTCTTTCCCTGGTGGACCGCCTCGGTACAAATGTCTGTTCTGGTGTGTTGGCTGTGCCCTCGCTGGGCTGGCGTGTTGTTGGCCCTGCAGGGCTGCTGGGTGAGCCTGGCCTTGCTGGGCTGTTGGGCGTGATGGGTTCAATTTCCTGGTCCGGGGTGGTGTCGTTGATCCTTTGGGTGTGTGTTGTGGACTCGAAAAAGGTGGTGTCCGCTGTGGGTTGTTCAGAGCAGTCAGTGAACCGCAGCCTCGTTTGGTCCAGGTGCTTTCTGCAAATTTGTCCATTGTCTAGTTTGACGACAAACACCCTACTCCCTTCTTTAGCTATCACCGTGCCCGTGATCCACTTGGGACCATGTCCATAGTTTAGCACATACACAGTGTCATTCAGATCAATTTCCCGTGACACAGTGGCACGCCCATCGTTTACATTTTGTTGCTGCCGCCTGCTCTCTATCTGATCATGCAGGTTGGGGTGAACCAGCGAGAGTCTGGTTTTAAGTGTCTTTTTCATGAGTAGCTCAGCTCATGTGAGCGAGTGGGGTCTCGTGCGGTAGCTGAGCAGTACTCGGGACAGGCGGGTTTGGAGTGAGCCTTCTGTGACTCGTTTAAGGCTCTGTTTGATGGTTTGTACTGCCTGCTCTGCCTGCCCATTGGAGGCTGGTTTAAACGGGGCGAGGTGACATGTTTGATCCCATTGCGGGTCATGAATTCTTTAAATTCGGCACTGGTGAAACATGGCCCGTTGTCACTGACCAGTATGTCAGGCAGGCCGTGGGTGGCAAACATGGCCCTCAGGCTTTCAATGGTGGCGGTGGCGGTGCTTCCCGACATTATTTCACATTCAATCCATTTTGAAAAAGCATCCACTACCACCAGGAACATTTTACCGAGAAACGGGCCCGCATAGTCGACATGGATCCTCGACCATGGTCTGGAGGGCCAGGACCACAAACTTAGTGGTGCCTCTCTGGGCGCCTTGCTCAACTGAGCACACACGCTGCATTGCCGTACACAGGACTCTAAGTCAGAGTCGATACCGGGCCACCACACGTCGGATCTGGCTATCGCTTTCATCATTACTATACCCGGGTGTGTGCTGTGGAGATCCGAGATGAACGTCTCCCTGCCCTTTTTTGGTAGCACTGCGCGGTTACCCCACAACAGGCAGTCTGCCTGAATGGACAGCTCGTCCTTTCGCCGCTGGAACGACTTGATTAGCTCTTGCATTTCAATGGGGATGCTGGCCCAGCTCCCATGCAGTACACAGTTTTTTACTAGGGACAGCAGAGGATCTTGGCTGGTCCAAGTCCTAATCTGGCGGGCCGTGACAGGTGATTTATCATTTTCAAACGCTTCCATGACCATCAACAAGTCTGCGGGCTGCGCCACCATCAACAAGTTTGCAGGCTGCGCCATTTCCACCCCCGTGGTGGGCAATGGTAGCCGACTGAGAGCATATGCACAGTTCTCGGTGCCTGGCCTGTGGCGGATGGTATAGTTAAACGCTGATAGCGCGAGTGCCCATCTTTGTATGCGGGTTGAGACATTTGTATTTATTCCCTTGTTTTCAGCGAACAGGGATGTGAGGAGCTTGTGATCGGTTTCCAGCTCAAATTTGAGGCCAAGCAGGTGCTGATGCATTTTCTTTACCCTGAACACACACGTTAATGCCTCTTTCTCAATCATGTCGGCCCTCTTGGCCTTAGACAAGCTCCTGGAGGCATAGGCGACAGGTTGCAACTTCCCCGCAACATTAGCTTGTTGTAATACACACCCGACTCCGTACGACGATGCATCACATGCTAGCACAAGTCTTTTACACGGGTTATACAATACAAGCAGCTTGTTGGAGCATAAAATGTTTCTGGCTTTCTCAAAAGCAATTACTTGTTTTTTTCCCCATACCCAGTTCTCACCTTTGTGCAATAACACATGTTGGGGCTCTAAAAGTGTGCTTAACCCCGATAGGAAGTTACCAAAATAGTTGAAGAGTCCCAGGAACGACCGCAGCTCCGAGACATTCTGTGGTCTGGCCGCGTTCCTGATAGCCTCTGTCTTGGCGTCTGTGGGCCGAATGCCGTCCGCCGCGATCTTTCTCCCCAAAAACTCCACTTCTGTTGCCATGAAGACGCATTTCGACCTCTTCAGCCGTAGCTCTACGTGATCCAGTCGCTGGAGGACCTCCTCCAGGTTTTGTAGGTGCTCGGCAATGTCCCGACCCGTGACCAATATGTCGTCCTGAAAGACCACCGTGTGTGGTACCAACTTGAGTAGGCTCTCCATGTTTCTCTGGAAGATCGCTGCAGCCGACCGAATTCCAAACGGGCATCTGTTGTAGATGAACAGTCCCTTGTGCGTGTTGATGCAGGTGAGGTCATTCAAAGACTCCTCCAGCTCCTGCGTCATGTAGGCCGAACTTGGTGAATGTTTTGCCTCCTGCCAGCGTCGCAAATAGGTCGTCTGCCTTACGTAGAGGGTATTGGTTCTGTAGCGAGAAACGATTAATAGTTACTTTATAATCGCCGCAAATCCTGACCGTGCCATCACTTTTGAGTACTGGAACAATCGGGCTGCCTCCTCTCTCTGAGGCTCGAAATTGCTTTGATCCACCATGGACCGATCTTCCTCTGCCACGTGGTGGTTAGCAGATTTTGCAGAGCTTGTAGCTCATTTGCAAGCTCCTTGGAGGTGCCCCATTGTTCCACAGCTCTTGCAAACATACCCTTTGAAGCAGCATGAATAGGCTGAATGGAAGCCTCCACAACACCAACAAGGTGTGAATTGCCTCGCATTTATCCTTTGTTGGGGACTCTGAGTCATCTGGGTCACCTGCGGCCTGCTGGCAATTGCAGACTCGTGGTTTCTGCCCTGTACATTTCTGCTCGCAAACACAGTTTCAGTAAATTTATGAACATTGCTAGCACTTGTGTGCTGAGAGATTTGTTTGGTGTTATCACTGGTGGACATAAACGCCTGTGCTATCGCAATGGCCTTACTGAGGGTCGGTGTCTCTACAATCAAAAGTTTTCGTAGGATGGTCTTGTGGCCAATGCCCAGTACAAAAAAGTCTCCGAGCATTTGCTCCAGGTCGCCATCAAACTCACATTGTCCTGCAAGTCGCCTTAGCTTGGCGACGTAGCTCGCCACTTCCTGACCTTCAGATCGCTGGCACGTGTAGAACCGATACCTCGCCATCAGCACGCTCTCCCTCGGGTTAAGATGCTCCCGAACCAGTGGATACAGCTCCTCATACTACTTATCTGTGGGTTTCACCGGAGCCAGAAGATTCTTCCTGAGGCTATAGGTTGGTGCCCCGCAGACTGTGGGGAGGACCCTTTCCTTTTTGCAGCGCTTCCTTCTCCGTCCAGCTCGTTGGCTACAAAGTACTGGTCTAGCCATTCGACATAGGCTTCCCAGTCCTCACCCGCCGAGAACTTCTCCAGGATGCCCACAGTTTGCTGCATCTTTGCGTTGGATTCGTATTCTCGTCGCCAGTTATTGTGTTCCTAACACAGATGAGACTACACACAGGGAGGTTAAAGTAACAGTGACCTAAGTCTTTAATAAGACACTCCAGAGTGAGGAACAGGCCATAAAGACAGTGCTCCCAAGGGATGCTGGGATCCCTTGAGACTTCAGGGGATGAGCTCCCTGGTGGCGGAACATGGGAGTGCATGCTTTGCAGATGCACAACACTTACCATCATATCTGCGCCAGCCAACAAGAGGTCATCCAGTCTAAGCGCACTTACTAGCTCTCGATCCGAGATCAAATACCACCACGGGCAGCTGGGGAATTTAAATTCAATTCATTAAATAAAGCTCGTGTCAGTAATGATGACCTTGATTGACCGGATTGTTGTAAAAACCCATCTGGTTCACGAATGTCCTTTAGGGAAGGAGCAGGAGAGTGAAGCCTCCGCCAATTTCGCCATGGGACGCGTAGCGCTGGCCGGGAGACGGGGACCGGGGGGGCCACTCCTGTCACTAAAGAGGAGGGGGCAAGCTGCCGACTCCGCCGGTGGGAAACGGGGACCGACCCCGGACCACGAGCGGAGTGCCGGGCTGCAAGATGGCGGCATAGACCCCGTGATCCACTGTCGAGGAGGCCACGGTGGGAGCATCGGCCATTTTTAAATTCCTTCCCCGTCTCCCCCCTTTAATTATCGTGCTGCCTGTGGTAGCTTCAAGGGACAGAATTTTTGCTCCGGGGCTAAAATGGGTTGCCGCGTACAGTCCTATTGGTAACCGCCGCCCCGCTAAACCTCGGCGGAATTTCACGGACGGCGGTAGTGCCGGGGTGAAAGGTCGTTTGCGCCCCATTTGCGCCCCCCGGGGCTGGTAAGGGGTGGCGCAAACGCCCGGAATTTCTGCCCCGACGAGTAACAGCGCTGTGGGAGCACCTTCACCACACGGGACTGCAGCGGTTCAAGAAGGCGGCTCACCACCACCTTCTCCAGGGGCAATTAGGGGACGGGCAATAAACGCCGGCCTTGCCAGTAACACCAAGCCACGTCCCGCGAATGAATCCCGCAAAAAAGACTTCGCCACAGGAGGGGGATTCTCGGAGCTGTGGTTAGGCAGGGAGTTCCAGCGCTTGTGGCCACGGTCACCGAAGGCAAGGCCACCAATGGTGGAGTGAAGGAAATTGCCTGAAATTGCAGGAGGCCAGAGTTGGAGGAATTGCGGAGATCGCGGAGGGTTGAGGGGGCTTGGGGAGGTTGCAGAGGTGGGGAGATGGGGCCAGGGCCATGTTGTTGTTTAAGGGCGGTTGCTTTGGCTGCATTGCGGCCCAGGAAAAAGTGCCGGCGACCCAAAGCGGGCGCGACACCCTCCATTGGGGCAGGTCATGGACCCAACGCTGGTTCCAGACTCGCAGGCTAGCCGAGTTGGCCCACGGCACTCTCCCTGCACCCGCTGAGCACGTAGTGGAGTCTTCCAACGCCATTTCTCCCTTTGTCCCTGTCATGTCTGTAGACCACGTATACTAACTGTATATAAGGTGTGCCACCAGAGGGCACTGCGATGGGAGACCTGAGGGTCACTTGCATAGGTGTGGAGGGCCCAGTATAAAAGGCTGCCCACCTTGTGCCTCACTTTGGAGTTACAATAAATGGGACTAAGGTCACAACAGCTCGAGTCCACCACTGGACCTCGTGGAGTCATTCATAAGAGTATTAAAGACATAAAAGTCCCGATGCAGTTTCTAAACCGTTACTTTCAAATGAGGACATCAGGAAATCTGGACTCGGGTAGCGACGGTAGAGGTGGGGGCGGGGGAGCGGATCGAAAGTAGATTTTTTTCCCATGAAAATATCCTGAAACAAGGGAATTGGATAACTACCGGGAGGAAAAAAACATTGCAGGGCTACGGGGAAAGGGCGGGGGGAGTGGGACTGGCTGAGGGGCTCCTGCAGAGAGCCAGCACGGGTTCGACGGGTCGAAAGGCCTCCTTCTGCGCTGTAACTGCTCTGTGATATCGGGAAGACCGAAGCCATTGTTTTCGGTCCCCTGCTACAAACTGCGTTCTCCAGCCACTGACTCCATCCCTCTCCCCAACCTCTGTCTGAAGCTGAACCAGGCTGTTCGCAACCTCTGGCCACATCTCCGCAGCATAACTAACACCGCCTATTTCCACCTCCGTAACATCGCCTGTCTCCTCCCCTGCCTCAGCTCATCCGCTGCTGAAGCCCTCGTCCATGCCTTTGTTACCCCTAGACTTGACTATTCCAACGCACTCCTGGCTGGCCTCCCACATTCTACCCCACGTAAACTAAAGGTGATCCAAAACTCGGCTGCCCTGCGTCCTAACTCGCACCAAGTCCCACTCACCCATCACCCACTGTGCTCGTTGTCCCGTGTCCTAACTCGCACCGAGTCCCGCTCACCCATCACCCCCTGTGCTCGCTGCCCCGTGTCCTAACTCGCACCGAGTCCCGCTCACCCATCACCCCCTGTGCTCACTGCCCCGTGTCCTAACTCGCACCAAGTCCCACTCACCCATCACCCCCTGTGCTCGCTGCCCCGTGTCCTAACTCGCACCGAGTCCCGCTCACCCATCACCCCCTGTGCTCGCTGCCCCGTGTCCTAACTCGCACCGAGTCCCGCTCACCCATCACCCCCCTGTGCTCGCTGACCTACATTGGCTCCCGGTTAAGCAACTCCTCGATTTCAACATTCTCATCCTTATTTTCAAATCCCTCCATGGCCCTCGCCCCTCCCTATCTCTGTAATCTCCTCCAGCCCCACAACACCCCGAGATCTCTGCACTCCTCTAATTCTGCCCTCTTGAGCATCCCTGATTATAATCGCTCAACCATCGGTGGCCGTGCCTTCTGTTGCCTGGGCCCCAAGCTCTGGAACTCCCTGCCTAAACCTCTCCACCTCTCTATCCTCCTTCCAGACGCTCCTTAAAACCGACCTCTTTGACCCAGCTTTTGGTCACCTGCGTATTTCTACTTACGCGGCTCGGTGTCAAATGTTTTATCTCATAACACTTCTGTGAAGTGCCTCGGGACCTTGAAGGCGCTAGTCCAATATAAGTTGTTGTTGTTGTTGGTTCTGTGATTCTAAGCAGCATCGAGTCGTCACAGAATTGCAGCCGCCCTCGTTGTCTCGAGCAGGCAGCCGAATCTCTCTGTCCGGGGCCTGAATGTGTTTGTGCCGACAATGTGCGTATCTCGGGAGCCCGTCAGGAGGGGGATTGGTGTCGCTGCCTGGCCGGCTCACCAAATGGGAAGTGACAGAAGGACTCGCACCGTTTTGCTGCATCAATCGCCTGGAGGGATGGCTGGAGGGGCGGGGGATCTCGGTCCCCTCACACAGCCACGTAATGCTCAGGCATGGCCTGTGCCAAATCAAGGCCTGGGCACCACTCGGACTTCCACAGGGACCCCAGCTCCCTCCTCGCAGCCAGCCTGAAGATTATTCTTCCTCTCTCTTTCGCTCTGTGTCTGCCCATTTCCTCTCTCGCCTTCTCTCTGTTTCTCCCTCATTCTGGTTCTTTCTCTCATTCTATTTCTCTCTCTCTCTGTTTCTCTCTCTCATTATTTCCCTCTCTCTCTGTTTCTCTCTCTCTCTGTTTCCCTCTCTCTCTGTTTCTCTCTCTCTTTATTTCCCTCTCTCTCTGTTTCTCTCTGTTTCTCTCTTTATTTCCCTCTCTCTCTGTTTCCCTCTCTCTCTGTTTCTCACTCTCTTTCGCAGTTTCTCTCTCTCTGTTTCTCTCTTTATTTCCCTCTCTCTCTGTTTCTCTCTTGCTCTGTTTTTCTCTCTCTGTTTCCTTCTCTCTCTGTTTCTGTTTCTCTCTCTCCCTCATTCTGTTTCTCGCTCTCTCTCTGTTTCTCTCTCTCTCTCTGTTTCCTTCTCTCTCTGTTTCTCTCTCTCCCTCATTCTGTTTCTCCCTCTCTCTCTCTGTTTCTCTCTCTCCCTCATTCTGTTTCTCTCTCTCGCTCTGTTTCAGAAGGTCGTGGGTGATATGTCCTTACTACACAGTATAAATGCACACGAGGCCCATGCTTGAGAGAAGGTCAGTCTGTGACCTGTCCTTTATTCCTTAGCACTCAAGTGATGAAGGTGGGTAGAGTTTCCCCTTTTATACCTGAAGGTCCAGGTTAGGAGTGTCTCCCTGGTCAGTGTTCTCACAGTGTACAACTTAGGTCAGTTTATACATGGGTTACAATGCTGGTTGAATATATGACATCACCTCCCCCACCCCAAAGTCTTATTGGGATCACAGGTTGAGTCTCTCTGGTGGTTTACGCTCCCTTGTAGAGCGCCTGAGTTGGGGCTCCGGTTGTTGGGCGCTGGCCTGAGTGTCTGCTGTTTGCGGTGCCTCAGGCCTGTCCGGACTGCCCACAGTGACTGGGCTCTCCTCCCTTTGGTTCCTGTGTTCGGTCACCTGTGGTGGAGTGAACTCTATATCGTGTTCTTCCTCTGCTTCTTCTATGGGGTTGCTGAACCTCCTTTTTGTTTGATCCACATGTTTGCGGCAGATTTGTCTATTGGTAAGTTTAACTACCAGAATCCTATTTCCCTCTTTGGCAACCACAGTGCCTGCGAGCCATTTGGGCCCTGCAGCGTAGTTGAGGACAAAAACAGGATCATTTACATCAATACATCGCGCCCTCGCATTCCTGTCATGGTAGTGATATTGTGACTGGCGCCTGCTCTCGACAATTTCTTTCATGGTGGGGTGTATAAGGGATAATCGAGTTTTGAGCGTCCTTTTCATTAGCAGCTCTGCGGGTGGAACCTCTGTGAGCGAGTGTGGTCGGGATCTATTGGCCAACAGGAGGCGTGATAAGCGGGTTTGTAGGGAACCCCCTTGGATTCTGAGCATCCCCTGTTTGATTATCTGCACTGCTCGTTCTGCCTGGCCGTTTGAGGCCGGCTTGAACGGTGCCGTTCTAACATGGTTAATTCCATTGGCTGCCATGAAGTCCTGGAATTCAGTGCTTGTGAAGCACGGGCCATTGTCACTGACCAAGATGTCCGGTAGACCGTGGGCGGCGAACATTGCCCATAGACTTTCTACCTTGGCAGAGGATGTGCTTGAATTTAAAATGTCACACTCGATCCATTTGGAGTAGGCGTCTACTACAACCAAAAACATTTTCCCCATGAAAGGACCTGCGTAGTCCACATGGATGCGTGACCAAGGCTTGGCGGGCCATGGCCAGGGGCTAAGGGGGGCTTCCCTGGGCGCATGGCCCAGCTGGGCACACGTGTTGCACCTGCGTCTATCCCTGGCCACCAAACGTGTGACCTGGCAATTGCCTTCATCGTGACAATGCCCGGGTGCCTGATGAACACCTCTCTGCCCATCTGGGGCATGACTACGTGGTTTCCCCACAGTAGGCAATCGACCTGAATCGAGAGTCCATCCCTGCGCCTGTGAAATGGTTTAAATTTCTCAGGGCATGCCCTGTACGTGACTGCCCAGTCCCCATTCAGGACACATTTCTTGACTAGAGACAATAGCGGGTCTCTATTTGTCCAGACTTTAATCTGACGGGCTGTCACAGGTGAGCCTTCGCTTCTGAAAGCTTCAACAGCCATGACCATCTCAGCATCATGCTCGGTAGCCCCCTCAGTGGTGGCTAGTGGGAGCCTGCTGAGTGCATCGGCGCAGTTTTCGGTGCCCGGTCTGTGCCGAATTGTGTAGTCATAGGCGACTAACGTGAGTATGTGTATGTGGACCGATGCGTTTGCATTTATGGCCTTGTTGTCGGCCAAAAGGGACGTTAGGGATTTGTGATCTGTCTCCAAATTTCCTGCCAAACAGGTGCTGGTGCATTTTCTTTACCGCATATACACATGCGAGCGCCTCCTTTTCTACCATCCCGTTGCCCCTTTCTGCCTGGGACAGACTCCTGGAGGCATAATCTACCGGCTGTAACTGACCCTTGGCATTGACATGCTGCAACACACACCTGACCCCATAGGACGACGCATCGCACGTTAACACAAGTTTCTTACATGGGTCATATAGCGTTAACAGATTGTTGGAACATAACAAATTGCGTGCTCTATTAAAAGCCCTTTCCTGGCTGTCCCCCCAGACCCATTCGCGACCTTTGCGTAGGAGCACGTGTAGCGGCTCTAGCAGCGTGCTCAATTTGGGAAGAAAGTTACCAAAATGGTTCAGGAGCCCCAGGAACGAACGCAGCTCCGTCGTGTTACGGGGGCTGGGTGCTCTCTGGATCGCTTCCGTCTTGGACGCAGTAGGGCTGATCCCGTCTGCTGCTACCCTCATCCCCAGGAATTCTACCTCTGGAGCTAGGAAGACGCACTTCGCCTTTTTCAGTCGCAGACATACCCGGTCCAGTCTGCGTAGCACCTCCTCCAGATTGTGGAGGTGTTCTTCAGTATCGTAACCCGTAATGAGGATGTCGTCCTGAAAAACCACCGTCCCTGGAATCGACTTGAGGAGGCTTTCCATATTTCGTTGGAAGATCGCGGCGGCCGAGCGAATCCCGAACGGACATCTGTTGTACTCAAACAACCCCTTGTGTGTCGTGATGGTGGTCAGCTTCTTCGACTCACTCGCCAGCTCCTGGGTCATGTAAGCTGAGGTCAGGTCAAATTTTGAAAAGAGTTTGCCACCGGATAGCGTCGCAAAGAGGTCTTCCGCTCTCGGTAGCTGGTACTGGTCTTGGAGTGACACCCGATTGATGGTGGCCTTGTAATCGCCACATATCCTGACTGACCCATCCGCCTTGAGCACCGGCACAATCGGGCTCGCCCAGTCACTGAATTCGACTGGCGAGATGATGCCTTCTCTCAACAGGCGGTCCAATTCGCCTTCTATCTTTTCCCGCATCACGTACGGCACCGCTCTGGCCTTGTGGTGTACTGGTCTGGCGTCCGGGTTTATGTGAATCACTACCTTGGCCCCCATGAAAGTGCCAATGCCGGGTTGAAATAATGAGTCAAATTTGTCCAGGACCTGTGAGCATGATACTCGCTCCACAGAGGAAATTGCATTGACATCGCCCCATTTCCAGTTCATGACAGCTAACTCCTCCCCAGTAGTGCGGGACCGTCCCCTGGGACAATCCAGAGTGGCAACCTGTTCTCCGAATCTTTGTGGGTCATGACTACCGTGGCGCTGCCTAGCACCGGAATGATCTGCTTTGTGTAAGTCCGTAGCTGTGCGTCAATCGGCGATAATTTTGGCCTCCTGGCCTTGGACGCCCACAACTTTTCGAACTGTTTGATACCCATCAGGGACTGGCTGGCCCCCGTGTCTAGCTCCATTGATACTGGGATGCCATTGAGGAGCACTTTCATCATTATCGGTGGCGTCCTGGTGTATGAACTGTATACGTGCTCCACATGAACTCGCTGAACTTCAGCTTCCAGCGATTTCCCCCAGTGTCCATTTCTGCAATTTCTGCAGGTATTTTGCTCACCTCTGCAAACTCCGGCTGAATGTATGCCTCCACGCCTCCAGCATGAGTTGCGGTTTGAAACAAAAGGTCCCTTGCCAGTCGATCGTCCCTGACTGCCCCTGTTATTGTCCTTGAGTGCACCATTAACAGGTGTTGATGGCCCCATTACTGGCCGCATTGTCCCTTGCAATGGCGTGAATCGCTGTTCAGCTTGCCATTGTCTCTGTCGAACTCCCCCTCTGGGTTCGACTACATGTTGGGGCATGCCTGACTGCCCTTGTCTGCCTGGAGAACTGTGTGCTGCTTTCACAATGTTGAATCTCTGTCCCAACCATTCCTTAACACAGTACCTCTCGTCTGTTCTGCTAGTGGCCATGCTCGCATGGTTTAAATCCCAGTTTCTTGTCGCCATTGATACAGTATAAATGCACACGAGGCCCATGCTTGAGCGAAGGTCAGTCTGTGACCTGTCCTTTATTCCTTAGCACTCAAGTGATGAAGGTGGGTGGAGCTTCCCTTTTATACCTGAAGGTCCAGGTTAGGAATGTCTCCCACCTAGTGGTCAGTGTTCTCACGGTGTACAACTTAGGTCAGTTTATACATGGGTTACAATGCTGGTTGAATACATGACAGTGGGTTTAAGTCCTACTCCAGGAACACAGGCACAAAAATCCAGTCTGACACTCCCAGTGCAGTGCTGAGGGAGTGCCGCACTGTCGGAGGGGTCTTCTTTCAGATGAGATGTTAAACCGAGGCCCCGTCTGCTCTCTCAAGTGGATGTAAAAAATCCCCTGGCATTATTTCGAAGAAGAGCAGGGGAGTTATCCCCGGTGTCCTGGGGCCAATATTTATCCCTCAATCAACATCATTAAAACAGATTATCTGGTCATTATCACATTGCTGTGTGTGGGAGCTTGCTGTGCGCAAATTGGCTGCTGCGTTTTCCAAATTGCAACAGTGACTACACTCCTAAAGTACTTCATTGGCTGCAAAGCGCTTTGAGACGTCCGGTGGTCGTGAAAGGCGCTATATAAATGCAAGTCTTTCTTTCTTGCCTCACTCAGCAGCAACAACTTTGCATTTATATAGCCCCTGTAACGTAGTAAAACGTCCCAAGGCACGCCACAGGAGCGTAAACCAACAAGATTTGACTATGGAGATAGTGGGACGGGCGACCATAAGCTTGGTCAAAGAGGTAGACTTTAAGGAGCATCGGAGAGAAAGAGAGAGGTGGTGAGGTTTAGTGAGGGAATCCCAGAGCCCGGAGCCCAAATGCCCAGAGGTACGGGCGCCGATGGTAAGGCGAAGGTGCCTGTGCAAAAATGATCCCTCAACACACGCCTCAACAGACAATCGGGTCGTTGACGGCGGGATCTTGCCATGCGCCAGTTGGCCGCCGTGTTTCCTACAAGATAGCAGTGACTGCGCTGTAGTTATTTGGCTGCAATGCGCTTCGGGACGTCCTGAGGTCGTGAGAGGCGCTATAGAAATGCAAGCTCATTCTTTTTATTATTTGCTCTGCGCGTGATGCTATGTGGCGGGGCTGTGAGTGGGTTTACCACGTGGTATCGCAGTGCCTCACCGTGTTGCTCGATCTTGTGATCCAGTAGGCCCATCCCTCCCACCGACACAGCCAATGTCAACCCCAAGATGCCGGTTTGGGCCCATTACCTCATAGCTCCCTCCCTGCCATTTCCTAAAGCATTTTTTAAGACGCGGGGTTGAAAAATTCCTTCTTAATCAGCAACTTGCGTTTCCAATCCTCGTCAAAAGTCCCCAGCACTTATCCTCACAGCTCGGGTAATAACCGTGAATGAGCACCATTCATCCTGTTGCCATGGTAACAGGGTTTTACAGGCCCGCAGTGACTGCAGGCCCCAAATCCATAACTAGGCCGCACGTTACTTTATAGACAGAACCTTTAAACGTTAACTGTTTGGAGGCTGGAATACACACTGTCGTATCATTCCTGGAGCTGAAGGGATTGTAATTTGATTTCTTTAAATGATTTTATTCCCGCCCCCCCCCCCCCTCCCCACCACACCCGCCCTTTTCTATGCCCCACCTTCAATTTTCTCCATTTCTCTCCTGAAGGTGCTGACTCTTGCTGGGGTGAGGCTCTGCAGGCCTTCCTCCCAGGGGGCGTTGCCCAAGAGACCACTCTCCGCATCATCGAGTTTGAATCGTGTCAGCGGACTATTGAACTGCAGGAGGAATCGCGGACCAGTCTGATCCCAGCCTGGCCCGAGGTCCGCGCGCGGTGGAACCTTCCAGCCAAAGCCACGGAATGGCGAGCAGGAGCTGGCTCATCGTCTGTTCCTTCCCCCACCCCCTGCCTCCCGCCTAGCCTAGGAGTACTGAGGGCAGTTTTAGTGCCCCAGCGACAGCCCAAACTCGGATCAGTCAATCCGACACCGATCGGAGAGCGATCCTGGGGTCCTCTTGGTCTGTAAGGCTGACTACCGTCCTGCCTGATTTATCGGGGAGCTGGATCAGGACTCCTACGGACCCGATCACAACATATCACAGGTTGGGTGGTTAATAGTCAGTGTATGGAACATAAAAACACGGATAAAGAGGGGAATGTGGTCAAGGGATTTTCCATCATCTAAGGAACAGGGATTAAATACAGTGGGAGTGAATGCGAAGGGGTTTGGGTCCATTGGGATTCTGTACAATGGGAGTGAATAGGAAGAGGTTTGGTCCATTGGGATTGTGTACAATGGGAGTGAATGGGAAAGGGTTTGGTCCATTGGGATTGTGTACAATGGGAGTGAATGGGAAGGGGCTTGGGTCCATTGGGATTGTGTACAATGGGAGTGAATGGGAACGGGTCTGGGTCCATTGGGATTGTGTACAATGGGAGTGAATGGGAAGGGGTTTGTGTCCAGTGGGATTGTGTACAATGGGAGTGAATGGGAAGGGGTTTGTGTCCAGTGGGATTGTGTACAATGGGAGTGGATGGGAAGGGGTTTGTGTCCAGTGGGATTGTGTACAATGGGAGTGGATGGGAAGGGGTTTGGGTCCAGTGGGATTGTATACAATGGGAGTGGATGGGAAGGGGTCTGGGTCCAGTGGGATTGTATACAATGGGAGTGAATGGGAAGGGGTCTGTGTCCAGTGGGATTGTGTACAATGGGAGTGAATGGGAAGGGGTCTGGGTCCAGTGGGATTGTGTACAATGGGAGTGAATGGGAAGGGGCTTGGGTCCATTGGGAGCCTTCTCTTCAACTAGTCACTGGCTATTTCCGTTTAATTTTTCAATTTATCGGACAGGGGTCGTTACCCCAGTCTGTTCCGAGTGAACCGATGGACTAAGCGATGGAACAAACCATCCAGGGCTCCTGGCCTCTGGAAAATGCGTGGACGGGATCAGGCTTGGCCGTCCTGTGCCAGTGTCGAGGAAGCTGGTCCCAACCACGGCCTAAACTCAATGGATCTGGGATGGCCTCGTGGGATGGCAAGCCGCCAATATTCATCGCATGAGCCATTGCCTTCAGTAGTTTGGGCCTAAAGTCTCTGGACTTTAGAAGGATGAGAGGTGACCTCATTGAAACATAGAAGATTCTGAGGAGGATTGACAGGGTAGATGCAGGGAGGATGTTTCCCCCTGGGCTGGAGAGTCTAGAACCAGGGGTCACAGAGTCTCAGAATAAGGGGTCGGCCATTTTGGGACTGAGATGAGGAGAAATGTCTTCACTCAGAGGGTGGTGAATCTTTGGAATTCTCTACCCCAGAGGGCTGTGGATGCTGAGATAGATCAATTTTTGGACTCTCGGGGAATTGAGGGATATGGAGATTGGGCGGGAAAGTGGAGTTGAGGTCGAAGATCAGCCGTGATCTCATTGAATGGCGGAGCAGGCTCGAGGGGCCGAATGGTCGACTCCTGCTCCTAATTCTTATGTTGATGTGTCGAAGAGGGTGGGAGACGGGCGTGGGAGGGGGGTTGCGGGTGGGTTGCGGGGAAGGGGGGGGGGGGGAGGCGAATGGGGGAACGGGCCCCGAGATCCCCGCGGGAGTGCAGCACACGGAGGGTTAATGACCAGCGCATGACTTCACCGTCACAGCTGCCGTGACGACAGGGGGCCATGCTTGAGAGCTGGTGAATGTAAGCCAGGCAGGGCTGATTAGATTAAACCCTCACTGTCACTCATTATTGCTTGCAGCCGGCTCGGCAGGAAAAATGGAAACCCAAGGAGGCCCGATTAACCCTTCGAAGGCAGAAGGCCGTCTTCAAGATGCTCCATCCAGATCAAAGTGCGTTTCTGATGCGATCTCTCCCTCTCTCGACACAAAAGGCATCAAGGGGTATATGGAGAAAGCGTTGCTATGGTGTTGTGATAGAGGATCAGCCATGATCATATTGAATGGTGGTGCCAACCCGAAGGGCAGAATGGCCTACTCCTGCTCCTATGTTCTATGTTTCTGTGTTACTGCCCTCCCCAGCCCTCTGCGCTTTGCACTAATCTCATTCCTCCACTTACCGATATATTTTGTATTAACGAGAGTAAGTGGAGTTTCGGAATTAGGAGCAGGAGGAGGCCGTTCGGCCCCTCGAGCCTGCTCCGCCATTCGATCAAACCGCGGGCGACCTTCGACCTCAACTCCACCTTCCCGCCCGATCCCCATAATCCCTCCAGTCCAAAAATAGGGCTGCTAACTCCCATTGGATGTGCTCATCACATGGACTCCCGCCTCCAAGCCCCGCCATTGGACGCTTGGCATGTCCTGCCTGGCGACGCCTGCCCCCACACTCCTGCCATTGGTCAGCCGACACGCCCATCCTCGCGGTGCCTCGCCTTCAACAGCCAATCGGGAAGCGAACAGACTCTTTGTCTCCCGATTGGATGGTTTTTGACTCTCAGTCGAACAACCTTTGTCCCGCCCCCCCCCGGCCATCTTCAATACTTTCATGACGAATAAACTGACGTGTTAAAAGCTCATTAATAAAACAATACATTTTCTAATTTTCCCCCGGATTGTGCTCTCAGGTGCTGCCCAGAGCGGTCTCCTGGAGGTGAATCGTTCATTCCTGGAGACGTCAGAGCAGGCCTGGAGGGGTTGGCAAGCCTGAAGCTGGGCCTGACTCCCCAAACACAGTGGCTCAGTGGGCAGCACCCTCGCCTCTGAGCCAGAAGGTTGTGGGTTCAAGTCCCACTCCAGGGACTTGAGCACAAAAATCCAGGCCGACACTCCCAGTGCAGTGCTGAGGGAGCGCCGCACTGTCGGAGGTGCCATCTTTCAGATGAGACATTAAACCGAGGCCCCGTCTGCTCTCTCGGGTGTGTGTAAAAGATCCCACGGCCACTATTTCGAAGAAGAGCAGGGAGATTTATCCCTGATGTCCTGGGGCCAATATTTATCCCTCAATCAACATAACAAAAACAGATGATCTGGTCATTATCACATTGCTGTTTGTGGGAGCTTGCTGTGCGTAAGTTGGCTGCTGCGTTTCCTACATTACAACAGTGACTACACTCCAAAAGTATTACAGAGATAGGGAGGGGGCGAGGGCCATGGAGGGATCTGAAAACAAGGATGCAAATTTTGAAATCGAGGCGTTGCTTAACCGGGAGCCAATGTCAGTCAGCGAGCACAGGGGGTGATGGGTGAGCGGGACTTGGTGCGGGTTAGGACACAGGGCAGTGAGCACAGGGGGTGATGGGTGAGCGGGACACGGGGCAGGGAGCACAGGGGGTGATGGGTGAGCGGGACACGGGGCAGGGAGCACAGGGGGTGATGGGTGAGCGGGGCTTGGTGCGAGTTAGGACACAGGACAGTGAGCACAGGGGGTGATGGATGAGCGGGACACGGTGCGAGTTCGGACATGGGGCAGGGAGCACAGGGGGTGATGGGTGAGCGGGACACGGGGCAGCGAGCACAGGGGGTGATGGGTGAGCGGGACTTGGTGCGGGTTAGGACACAGGGCAGTGAGCACAGGGGGTGATGGGTGAGCGGGACACGGGGCAGGGAGCACAGGGGGTGATGGGTGAGCGGGACACGGGGCAGGGAGCACAGGGGGTGATGGGTGAGCGGGACTTGGTGCGAGTTAGGACACGGGGCAGCGAGCACAGGGGGTGATGGATGAGCGGGACTCGGTGCGAGTTAGGACACGGGGGCAGCTGAGTTTTGGATCACCTCTAGTTTACGTAGGGTAGAACGTGGGAGGCCAGCCAGGAGTGCGTTGGAATAGTCAAGTCTGGAGGTAACAAAGGCAGGGATGAGGGCTTTTGCAGCGGATGAGCTGAGGCAGGGACGAAGACGGGCGATGTTACGGAGGTGGAACTAGGCAGTCTATAGACGGGGAGGCCGAGAGTTGGGATGAAAGAGTTAAACTCTTTTCTCAGTTGGGAAAAAAAACCAGGAACAGCTTCCGATCCCCTTTTCCCTCGCAGGAGCGATGTTTGTTCACAATCTTGATCGAATTGAAAATCGGAACTGTGCCAGGTCCAGAGATTGTGCTGCAGTTTTGAGTGCTGTAACTAGCTCTGGTGTAAGGTTTAACTACTGTGATAGCCAAATGCGAAATATTAATCTGTGCCTCACCTCTCAAAGGGCCTGTGACTGTGCACCACCCATTATTAACCCCTCTCGCCCCAAACATCCAGCGTTGGGCCAAATGGCCTCTTTCTGTGCGGTATACTCCATGTAATTCAGGGAATGTTTCCTATTTGTTTCTGCGCCAATGTGCCAGCAGGCGGGCAGAGGTGGTATAGTTGGCCTCCTCGCCCCACTCCCGGAGGGCGAATAAAAATCAGCAAAGTTGCCAGTCCGCTCCTCATCGCCATACAATGACCCCTCTCCCACCCCTCCCGACCCCCCGTCCCTTGCTGGAAAGTGCCAAGGGCTGTCGGGTGAGGACAATGTATACTCCTGTGATTATGCTCATAGATTTGTGGCGCTGTTGCATTGCGAGTGGCTTAGCCAGTCACGTGATGTTCACAAGACTCAATAAAACCCCGGCCAGTTGGGTTTAGTGTAATAGAGCTCCTCCTAGTGGACTACTGCTCCACCTAGTGGAGTACTGCTCCACCTAGTGGACTGCTGAGGCACTGCAACTACTCATGCAATACAATAAAAGGACCATGTGACAAGGTCACGTGCCCAGTTCCTGTAGCGCCATCTTGTGTACGTGTGTGTTTAGTGATGTGGTAAAGACGATATCACATCCAGGTCATCCATGATGAGGCAGGTGGTCGTGAACCCGGTGGATGAACCGGTAATGTGTCGTGTGATTGTTAAACCTTTGCTAATAAACCAACTAGTTCTTAATGTGTTGCTATGAATTGTTCGGCAAAGAACCCATGAAGCAGATACATTACAGACATGCTTTGGCCTGGCTCCCAAAGTCAAATAACCTGCCCGAGGTCACGGGTGAAGAGTGGCGCCGATCTCGGGAGGTAATGCAAACCCACCAGGAAAGAAGAACGTTAAAGATGTCAAAGAAGTCTAGGGCACTGGAGAAGACCATTCGGCCCATCGTACCAAGTAGTCCCCACTGCCCCTGCTCTTTCCCCGCAGCCCTTTTTGAGAGGGACTGTCCAGCCTCTCCCTCCCTCCTCCTGTCCATGTGTTGCAGACAAACAGATATACGGCTAAGTGCCAGCCGTGGCTCAGGGGGCAGCACCCTCGCCTCTGAGTCAGAAGGTTGTGGGTTCGAGTCCCACTCCAGGGACTTGAGCACATAAATCCAGGCCGACACTCCCAGTGCAGTGCTGAGGGAGCGCCGCACTGTCGGAGGGGCCGTCTTTTGGATGAAACGTCAAACCGAGGCCCTCTCTCAGACGGCATGGACCATTTGATCCATGGTAAAAGATCCCACGGCCACTATTGCTAAGAAGAGCAGGGGGAGTTCTCCCCGGTGTCCTGGGGCCAATATTTATCCCTCAACCAACATCACTAAAAACAGATTATCTGAGTCATTATCACATTTCTGTTTGTGGGAGCTTGCTGTGCGCAAATTGACTGCTGCGTTTCCCACAGTGACTACACTCCAAAAGTACTTCATTGGCTGTAAAGCGCTTTGGGGCATTTGCTGGTCGTGAAAGGCGCTATATAAATGCAAGCCTCTTTATTTCTGAGTGACAAAAAAGAAAGATGTGAATTTATATAGCACCTTTCACGACCACCGGACATCGCAAACACTTGACTGCCAATGAAGTACTTTTGGAGTGTAGTCACTGTTGTAATGAGGGTTAAAGATGAAGAATGCCAGGGAAGGTGTAGCCCGGGGTGAAGGGAGGGTGCGTTTACAGCGATCTGTCTCTCCTTTGTCCCCAATCTTTTGTTGCCTCTCCCTCTGGTCCCTCCACACCCATTCGTGACCAGACAGTCAGTGGCGGGAGGCTATTCTGCCGTGGCGCCCTCACCCAAACCCGCGCACTGTCCGACCAGCAGTCACAGCACAGGGACCCGGAGCGAGAGCTCTCGCCGATTGGCCCGACACCCCAACCAGGACGCTGAGGCTAAATCTAGCGATCTCTGGGCTGCTCCCTCGAAACGATCCAGCGATGGATTCTGGGAGCTCCCTGGGATCAGAATCTCTAACTGAATGTTACTTGTACCACCCCTGACCCCTGTACGACCCCCAACCCCTGTACGACCCCCGACCCCTGTATGATCCCAGTCTCTGTATGACCCCCGACCCTTGTATGACCCCAGTCCCTGTATGACCCCCAACCCCTGTACGACCCCAGTCCCTGTACGGCTTCTGACCTGTACGACCCCAGTCCCTGTATGACCCCCGACCCCTGTATGACCCCAGTCCCTGTAGACCCCAGTCCCTGTATGGCCCCGACTCCTGTACGGCTTCTGACCTGTACGACCCCAGTCCCTGTATGACCCCGACCCCTGTACGGCTTCTGACCTGTACGACCCCAGTCTCTGTACGACCCCCAACCCCTGTACGACCCCAGTCCCTGTACGGCTTCTGACCTGTACGACCCCAGTCCCTGTATGACCCCCGACCCCTATATGACCCCAGTCCCTGTACGACCCCAGTCCCTGTATGACCCCGACCCCTGTACGGCTTCTGACCTGTACGACCTCAGTCCCTTGTACGACCCCAGTCCCTGTACGACCCCTGACCTTGTACCACCCCCAATTCCTGTAGAACCTCATGATCCTGTATGACCCCTGATCCCTGTACGACCCCTGACCCTGTACGAACCTGATCTCTGTACGACCCCTGACCCTGTCCGACACCTGACCCTGTTCGACCCCAGTCCTGTACAACCCCTGACCCTGTCTGACCCTGATCCCTGTACAACCCCTGACCCTGTCTGACCCTGATCCCTGTACGACCCCTGACCCTGTCCGACCAGGTCCCTGTCCAACCTCTGACCCTGTCCGACCCCAGTTTCCCGTTTAATGGTGCAGCGTTCCGTTGAGAGATTCTCTGGACAACACTGCCCTCTGCTGGCCCAGGGGGCTGAGTGGGCTGAGCCTGTAATTCACAGCGAGTACGCTCACCCCGGACAGGAATAACTTTGATATTGTCCAATGGACAGAACCAATTTCCAATACATCCTCATTATACACAATTCCCCAGTCCGCTTCAACACTTCTGCCGCGGGTAAATCGAAGGAGACCAGAGGAGTTATCCCCGGTGTCCTGGGGCCAATATCTATCCCACAATCATCATCACTAAAAATAGATTATCTGGTCATTTATCACAACAACAACAACTTGTATTATATAGCGCCTTTAACATAGTGAAATGTTCCAAGGCGCTTTACAGGAGTATTGTATGCTAAAAATTTGACACCGAGCCACGTAAGGAGAAATTAGGGCAGGTGACCAAAAGCTTGGTCAAAGAGGTCGGTTTTAAGGAGCGTCTGGAAGGAGGAACGAGAGGTAGAGAGGCGGAGAGGTTTAGGGAGGGAGTTCCAGAGCTTGGGGCCCAGGCAACAGAAGGCACGGCCACCGATGGTGGAGCGATTATAGTCAGGGATGCTCAAGAGGTCAGAATTAGAGGAGCGCAGACATCTCGGGGGGTTGTGGGGCTGGAGGAGATTACAGAGATAGGGAGGGGCGAGGGCCATGGAGGGATTTGTAAATAAGAATGAGAATTTTGAAATCGAGGCGTTGCTTAAACGGGAGCCAATGTAGATCAGCGAGCACAGGGGGTGATGGGTGAGCGGGACTCGGTGCGAGTTAGGACACGGGGCAGTGAGCACAGGGGGGATGGGTGAGCGGGACTTGGTGCATGTTAGGACACGGGGCAGCGAGCACAGGGGGTGATGGGTGAGCGGGACTCGGTGCGAGTTAGGACACGGGGCAGCGAGCACAGGGGGTGATGGGTGAGCGGGACTGGGTGCGAGTTAGGACACGGGGCAGCGAGCACAGGGGGTGATGGGTGAGCGGGACTCGGTGCGAGTTAGGACACGGGGCAGTGAGCACAGGGGGTGATGGGTGAGCGGGACTCGGTGCGAGTTAGGACACGGGGTCAGCAAGCACAGGGGGGATGGGTGAGCGGGACTCGGTGCGAGTTAGGACACGGGGTCAGCGAGCACAGGGGGGATGGGTGAGCGGGACTCGGTGCGAGTTAGGACACGGGGTCAGCGAGCACAGGGGGGATGGGTGAGCGGGACTTGGTGCATGTTAGGACACGGGGCAGCGAGCACAGGGGGTGATGGGTGAGCGGGACTCGGTGCGAGTTAGGACACGGGGCAGCGAGCACAGGGGGTGATGGGTGAGCGGGACTCGGTGCGAGTTAGGACACGGGGTCAGCGAGCACAGGGGGTGATGGGTGAGTGGGACTCGGTGCGAGTTAGGACACGGGGTCAGCGAGCACAGGGGGTGATGGGTGAGCGGGACTCGGTGCGAGTTAGGACACGGGGCAGCCGAGTTTTGGATCACCTCTAGTTTACGTAGGGTAGAATGTGGGAGGCCGGCCAGGAGTGCGCTGGAATAGTCAAGTCTGGAGGTACAGGCGGGCGACTGTCAGCCGCTGGACAATTGGGTTGCCGTGGAGATAGCTGTGAGGCCCAGGATGTTTGCGGCTCGGTTGTTAAAATAGCCCGGGGCTCAAAGTTTCTCCAGGGAGTACGTCTCGCCACCCTTTCCCCCAACCCCCACCCTCCGCAGGCCCAAAACCCATCCAGGGTAAATACCGACCCCGTGGTCTGTGTTCTCCAAGGGCTCCTCTGAGGTTGAGCGGGCAACGGAGAGAAGCCGGGCTCGGGCCTGAGACCAGGAAAGCGGCAAGTTCCCAGGTTCCATCCCTGCTCGGTGCTGGGTCATCCAATCTCACCACAATAGGCCACAGCGCCCCTGGGCTAGAATAGAGGGGGAGGGTGGAGGGGGAGGGATCCCGGGCAAAGCTCGCACCCCTGACTGTTGTCCAGTGACCCCCCACCCGCTGGACGGTGTGTGGTACGGACATCGGGCGAGGACAGATTACGCAGCACCCTGTGGTGGAATAGCTCGCCGGCGCTCACTGCAAGAGCTGAGCAACGGCCTTCTGCGCAAACGGAACGTCTCAACTGAGCACAAAGAGGTAACGGGCCCGGCACAATGTCCTCAATGGTGTCAGCCGTGGGGCTCAGTGGGCAGCACCCTTGGCCTCTGAGTCAGAAGGTTGTTGGTTCAAGTCCCACTCCAGACACTTGAGCACAAAAATCTAGGCCGACTCTCCCAGTGCAGCGCTGAGGGAGCACCGCACTGTCGGAGGTGCCGTCTTTCGGATGAGACGTTAAACCGAGGCCCCGTCTGCCCTCTCAGGTGGATGTAAAAGATCCCACGGCCACTATTTTGAAGAAGAGCAGGGGAGTTCTCCCCGGTGTCCCGGGGCCAATATTTATCCCTCAATCAACATCACTAAAACAGATTATCTGAGTCATTATCACATTGCTGTGTGTGGGAGCTTGCTGTGCGCAAATTGACTGCCGCGTTTCCAACAGTGCAACAGTGACTACACTCCAAAAGTACTTCATTGGCTGTAAAGTGCTTTGGGACGTCCGGTGGTTGTGAAAGGCGCTATATAAATGCAAGTATGTCTTTTTTGGCAATTACTGAAACTCGCCGCCCGACAACCTGAGTGTGTTGTGTATTTGGGAGGACAGGAGAGTTGGGGGTCACTCCACCCCCCCCCCCCCCCCCCGACCCCCCCCCCACACACACAAACCCCACACTGGGTGGGGAGGTCCTTATGGCCCCGAGAGCAGATGGAAAAAAAAAAGAAAAACACCAAAAGTCAAAGCCCAAAGCACGGGAACGCCAAAGCTTGGGTTGTCCAATCGGATTTGATTTTAATCCCAGCAGTAATTCGGAATTTAAAATCCTGCTTAGCGGTGAACTCGAGGCCCGCGTATTAATCAAAGGAGGTGAAACATGAGGTCACGGTTCGCTAATGCCGGGAATTTCAACCTGTCGATCTTCGCACAACATCGAGGCTTAGAAAGAGAAAGAAAGACTTGCATTTATATAGCGCCTTTCACGACCACCGGGCGTCCCAAAGTGCTTGACAGCCAATGAAGTACTTTTGGAGTGTCGTCACTGTTGTAATGTGGGAAACACGGCAGCCAATTTGCACACAGCAAGCTCCCACACACAGCAATGTGATAATGACCCAGATAATCTGTTTTCAGTGATGTTGATTAAGGGATAAATATTGGCCCCAGGGCACCAGGGCTAACTCCCCCTGCTCTTCTTCGAAATAGTGGCCATGGGATCTTTTACGGCCACCTGAGAGAGCAGACGGGGCCTCGGTTTAACGTCTCATCCGAAAGACGGCCCCTCCGACAGTGCGGCGCTCCCTCAGCAATGCACGGAGAGTGTCAGCCTGGATTTATGTGCTCAAGTCCCTGGAGTGGGACTCGAACCCACAACCTTCTGAGTCAGGGGCGAGTGTGCTGCCCCCTGAGCCACTATCACTGATACTGAAACCTCACACCCCAGGCAACCCAGTCTAATCGCTTTTTTTATTTGTCCAGTGTGTGGGTCGAGAGGTTTGCAAAGAGCTGTTCTGAGCCCTGCCACCTCACTGACAGATAAATCCTGAGCCAAAACCCTGTGCTCAGTTATGATCAGCGCCCTTCAGATCTGTACGGATGCGTTTTGACTCGATAAAAGATTCTAGTAATGCAACTTCTCAGTTTGGGCCTTGAATTTGGCAGACTCTCCACTTGCCTGGATGAGTTGCAGCTCCAACAACACTCGAGAAGCTCGACACCATCCAGGACAAAGCAGCCACTTGATCGGCACGCTACCCACCACCTTCAACACTCACTCCCTCCACCACCGGCGCCCCCTGGCTGCAGTGTGCACCGTCTACAAGATGCATTGCAGCAACTCGCCAAGGCTTCTTCAACAGCACCTCCCAAACCTGCGACCTCTACCCCCTAGAAGGACAAGGGCGGCAGGCGCATGGGAACACCACCACCTCCACGTTCCCCTCCCAGTCACACACCATCCCGACTGGGAAATATATCGGCCGTTCCTTCATCGTCGCTGGGTCACAATCCTGGAACTCCCTCCCTAACAGCACTGTGGGAGCACCTTCACCACACGGACTGCAGCGGTTCAAGAAGGCGGCTCACCACCACCTTCTCGAGGGGCAATTAGGGACGGGCAATAAATGCCGGCCTTACCAGCGACACCCACATCCCGTGAACGAATAAAAAAAATAAAAGAAATTCGACTGCAAAGGCATCACAAGAGAACCCGATCACATCTTTGATCCTCTCCTTATCTGACTCCCAGCTGCTTTACATCGAGGGGACCACAGGCCAGTGAGCAGGGGGAAGGAAATTCTTGGCTCATTTTCCCCCCCCAAAGGATTTTGGGCCCCGTTGCAGGCACGAACTAACTCAGCGCTTTCCACGTCGGTGTATCTCAGGCCTCCACCCAGCGTAAGCCTCTCTGGGGGCCTTGTTGGATGTTTGTAGCTGATCCCAGCCCGGGTCGTTATTTGACACTCTGGGCTAACAGACGCAGGTAGATTCTGAGACCCAAAATCAGAGTCTAATTGGTGTCGCCGCGAGTCAAATGTGTAACACTAGTGCCCTCTCCTGTACAGTAAAAAGTCATCGTCATCAGCTTAGACGCTCCCTCGAAGCGAGGACGACTTGCTTCCTCTCCAAAAAAGGGATGAGTTCACAGGTGTTTCAATGAAGTACTGAATATTCCAGATCCTGAACTACATCCTGAAGGGTGGAACATAAGAACATAAGAATAAGGAACAGGAGGAGGCCATCTAGCCCCTCGAGCCTGCTCCGCCATTCAACAAAATCATGGCTGATCTGGCCGTGGACTCAGCTCCACTTACCCGCCCGCTCCCCGTAACCCTTAATTCCCTTATTGGTTAAAAATCTATCTATCTGTGATTTGAATACATTCAATGAGCTAGCCTCAACTGCTTCCTTGGGCAGAGAATTCCACAGATTCACAACCCTCTGGGAGAAGAAATTCCTTCTCAACTCGGTTTTAAATTGGCTCCCCCGTATTTTGAGGCTGTGCCCCCCTAGTTCTAGTCACCCCGACCAGTGGAAACAACCTCTCTGCCTCTATCTTGTCTATCCCTTTCATTATTTTAAATGTTTCTATAAGATCACCCCTCATCCTTCTGAACTCCAACGAGTAAAGACCCAGTCTACTCAATCTATCATCATAAGGTAACCCCCTCATCTCCGGAGTCAGCCTCGTGAATCGTCTCTGTACCCCCTCCAAAGCCAGTATATCCTTCCTTAAGTAAGGTGACCAAAACTGCACGCAGTACTCCAGGTGCGGCCTCACCAATACCCTGTACAGTTGCAGCAGGACCTCCCTGCTTTTGTACTCCATCCCTCTCGCAATGAAGGCCAACATTCCATTCGCCTTCCCGATTACCTGCTGCACCTGCAAACTAACTTTTTGGGAAGGATCCACCTGTACGCTTGCGGCCTTCCGCGAGAGGTGGGCACCGGAGGGACTGGAGTGCATCATCACGCCCGGCAACCAAATTTTAATTTGATTTTATGTTTTTAAGTTCATTTGTTTTAATTGCCGGTGCTTTTAGTGTCCCCCTCCCCTTTTATAGGGGGCACTTGGAGGAAAAAAAAAGGAAAAAAAACAAAAGCCTTGTAAATGGTTGGTGTTTCCCCCAGATCGGGGGGGGGGGCAAAGTTTAATGTTTTTTGTTTACTCCCAAAAAGAATTTCATGCACAAGGACCCCCAGGTCCCTCTGCACCACAGCATGTTGTAATTTCTCCCCATTCAAATAATATTCCCTTTTACTGTTTTTTTTCCCAAGGTGGATGACCTCACACTTTCCGACATTGTATTCCATCTGCCAAACCTTAGCCCATTCGCTTAACCTATCCAAATCTCTTTGCAGCCTCTCTGTGTCCTCTACACAACCCGCTTTCCCACTAATCTTTGTGTCATCTGCAAAGATGCCTGTGGGTGGATTTTTTTAACGTGGGGTGACCGTTGCACACCAGCCACCACACGGGGCTTGACAGAGCGAGGTCTTGGTCCAGTGGCAAGGGTTAACCAGGACGACTGGAGACCAGCTCTGCTGCACGGGCCTAGTGCGCGCACACATATCGCACAGTGTGGGCTGGGCCCCGTGCTGTCCCTGGGCTCTCGCCTCTTCTGGGCCCCGAACTCTCGCCTCTCCCGGGCCCCGATCACGTCCCTCTACAATCTCTCGCCGCTCCTGCTGTACCTGCCCGCGCTCCAATCGCCGACCTGGACCCCGATGACATCCCTCTTCGCTGCTGTCGCCCTCCAGGAGCAGGCCGGGTGGCAGCATGGCGGCCTCGATCTGCGACAGGCCGTCAGCTGCCGGTCGGGGCCATAAAAGGAGTGGCGAGCGGCCCCTGGGCAGCGCACAGCGCGAGCCGGTGCATCGTAAGTACACCAGGTACAAAACACACCTGGAATCTCTGAGGGGGATCGCCTGACTCAACAACTTGCATTTATATAGCGCCGTTAACATCATAAAACGTACCAAGGAGCTTCTCAGGAGCGTAACCGGACAAAACTTGACACCGAGCCACGTAAGGAGATATTGGGGTTTTTTGAGTTAGGTTTTAAGAAGTGTCTTACAACAACAACTTGTATTTATATAGCAGCTTTAATGTCCCAAGGCTTCACAGGAGTGTTATGTGATAGAAATAAGTAGAAATGAGGGCACGATTTTCTGGTCAAAGAGGTTGGTTTTAAGGAGCGTCTTAAAGGAGGAGAGAGAGGTAGAGAGACGGAGAGCTTTAGGGAGGGAGTTCCAGAGCTTGGGGCCCAGGCAACAGAAGGCACGGCCACCGATGGTGGAGCGATTATAATCAGGGATACTCAGGAGGGCAGAATTAGAGGAGCGCAGACATCTCGGGGGGTTGTGGGGCTGGAGGAGATTACAGAGATAGGGAGGGGGCGAGGGCCATGGAGGGATTTGTAAACAAGGATGAGAATGTTGAAAATAAGACATTTCCGGACTGGGAGCCAATGTGGGTCAGCGAGCACAGGGGGTGAAGGGTGAGCGGGATAAGTTGGGGTGCGGGGGCAGAGTGTTGGATGGGCTCAGGGTTATGGAAGGTGAAAGGCGGGAGAGCACCGAGTGCAGATTTACAGATACAAATTAGAGTCACAATCTAACTCGCTCGTTCTCGTTAACCAATCTTATTATGGGTCGTCGATCTTGTGAAAGTTGCTCTCTTGTTGCTACTAAGCCCCAAATATCCAGCCTCCTGATCTTCCAGTATCAGCCGTGGCTCAGTGGGCAGCACCCTCGCCTCTGAGTCAGAAGGTTGTGGGTTCAAGTCCCACTCCAGGGACTTGAGCACATAAATCCAGGCTGACCCTCCCAGTGCAGTGCTGAGGGAGCGCCGCACTGTCGGAGGTGCCGTCTTTCGGATGAGATGTTAAACCGAGGCCCCGTCTGCTCTCTCAGGTGGCCGTAAAAGATCCCATGGCCACTATTTCGAAGAAGAGCAGGGGAGTTCTTCCTGGTGTCCTGGGGCCAATATTTATCCCTCAATCAACATCACTAAAACAGATTGTCTGGTTATTATCACATCGCTTGCTGTGCGCAAATTGACTGCTGTGTTTCCCACATTACAACAGTGACTACACAAAGTACTTCATTGGCTGTAAAGCACTTTGAGACATCCGGTGGTCGTGAAAGGCGCTATATAAATGCAAGTCTTTATGTCCTCTTCCTGGCATCCTCACTATATTGAAATTAAGACTCTTCACATCGGCTCCCCTTCAAAATCATTCCTAGTCCTGCACACAGTTTTGGTCTCCTTACCTAAGGAAGGATATACTTGCCATAGAGGGAGTGCAGTGAAGGTTCACCAGACTGATTCCTGGGATGGGGGGATTGTCCTATGAGGAGAGATTGAGCAGACTAGGCCGATATTCTCTGGAGTTTAGAAGAATGAGAGGTGATCTCATTGAAACATACAACATTCTTACAGGGCTTGACAGGGTAGATGCAGGGAGGGTGTTTCCCCCCCGGGCTGGGGAGTCTAGAACCAGGGGTCACACAGTCTCAAGATAAGGGGTCGGCCATTTAGGACAGAGATGAGGAGAAATTTCTTCACTCAGAGGGTGGTGAATCTTTGGGATTCTCTGCCCCAGGAGGCTGAATCGTTGAGTATATCCACGGCTGAGATCGATAGATTTTTGGATATTAAGGGAATCGAGGGATATCGGGATCGGGCGGGAAAGTGGAGTTGAGGTCGAAGATCAGCCGTGATCTCATTGAATGGCGGAGCAGGCTCGAGGGGCCGAATGGCCAACTCCTGCTCCTAATTCTTATGTTATATTCTCGCCTTCCTCCCTCCTGTGATCTTTTAAAGCTTCAAGTCACCGAGCCCTTAATTCCTTGATTCTCCTCATGTCATCCCGCTGCTGGTTGGGGAGGTGCTGTTCTGCTGGACCTTGACCCATCAAGGCCGGCCTTGACCCTTCACCTCTGGTCTTGACCCTTCACCTCTGGCCTTGACCCTTCACCCCCGGACTCTCAATATGACATAAAGCGGGCGGCGCTGGTTTGAGGTGAGTGGGAGAGCACCTTTGACAGCAAGTGCAGCCTGTGTGTGTGTGTGTGTCAAGCTGCGTGACAGCTCTGTCCTACAGGGAGGGAGTTGATGAGTGAGCAATGGGAGGGGATTCTCTCAGTCCCTGCGGACATCCCGACCGGCTCAGTCGCTAACTTGCTGCCTGCTCCTGCACTTTCTGACTGTCGCTGGGCGAGGCTGGGACCGGCTGTCACTGTCGCTGAGCAGGTAAGCGCACCTCGTCGGGGCGGCCAACCTGGGTTTTTTTTGGAAAGTGGCAGAGAGTTCACCTGGAACTGCCCGAGCCCAGCCTGGAACCTGCTTCACGTGGGCTGGCTAGTGCCCGCACTTGCAGCATGCCCTTTCCTACAGTGTTTACAGGCTTCGGACTGACTTATCGGACACGGGAGAGAGAGAGAGAGAGAGAGAGAGAGAAGCGTTAGTCATTGCAGGAAGTGTGTGTGTGTGTGTGGGTCTGTGTGCGCATGTGGGTCTGTGTGTGTGTGCAAGTGTGTGTGTGTCTATTTGCGTGTGTCTGCGTGAGCATCTGTGTGTGTCTATGTATGTGCGTCTATGAGTGTGCGCGCGCGTGTGTATTTGTGTCTGTGTGAGTATCTGTGTGTGGGTATGAGTGTGCGCGTGTGTGCGTGTGTCTAATTGTTCATGTATGTGTCTCTGCGTATGTTTGTATATCTATGTGCGTGTGTGTGTCTGTGTGTATGTGTATATGCGTATATCTATGTGCATGTGTGTATGTATGTGTCTCTGCATCTGCCTGTCTGTGTGCGTATATCTATGTGCGTGTGTCTATCTGTGTATATGTGTGTGCATCTTTCTGTGAATATGTGTGTGTCTATCTGTGTATATGTGTGCGTGCGTGTCTATCTGTATATATGTGTGCGCGCGCGTCTATCTGTGTATATGGGTGTGTGTGCCTATCTGTATATATGTGTGTGTGTGCGTGTGTGTATATGTGTGTGCGTGTGTGTATTTGTGTGTGTGGGCATCTATCTGTGTATATGTGTGTGTGCCTATCTGTGTATATGTGTGTGTGTGTGCCTATCTGTGTATATGTGTGTGTGTGCGTGTGTGTATATGTGTGTGCGTGTGTGTATTTGTGTGTGTGGGCATCTATCTGTGTATATGTGTGTGTGTCTATCTGTGTATATGTGTGTGTGTGTGTGTGTGTGTGTGTCCTAAGTTCCTACGGAATGATGATCAAGCCTCCCAGCTACAGCCTGTGATTGCCCGTAACCCCGCAGACAGCAGCTTACCGAGACTGATCCCGGCTGCTACGCTCTCACACTCGGGCGACCAACTCGGGAAGGGCTTTCAGCAGTGAGACTGACAGTCGGTGAGCGGAGAGATTCCCCCTTTTCCGCCCCGTCCCCCTCTCCCACCCTGTCCCCCTCCCCGTCCCCCTCTTTGTGTGTCGAGATGGGATCGGAGTGAGGGAACTACTTTGTGAAGTTCTGCTTGTTAACGGTGACTGGACAGTGGGATTTACTAACTAAATTTATCGAGGGAAACAAACTACTAACTTGGTTTTCAGTGATATCCGGCCACCTGCCCTCTCTCGCTCTCTGTTCTACTTAAATCCCATACTGCCACATTTCTATAGCGCCTTTCACAACCACCGGGTGTCCCAAAGCGCTTTACAGCCAATGAAGTACTTTTGGAGTGTAGTCACTGTTGTAATGTGGGAAACGCGGCAGCCAATTTGCGCACAGCAAGCTCCCACACACAGCAATGTGATAATGACCCAGATAATGTGTTTTTAGCTGTTGATTGAGGGATAAATATTGGCCCCGGGACACCGGGGATAACTCCCCTGCTCTTCTTCGAAATAGTGCCGTGGGATCTTTTATGTCCACCTGAGAGAGCAGACGGGGCCTCGGTTTAACGTCTCATTTGAAAGACGGCACCTCCGACAGTGCGGCGCTCCCTCAGCACTGCACTGGGAGTGTCAGCCTGGATTATGTGCTCAAATCTCCGGAGCGAGACTTGGAACCCACGACCTCCTGACTCCGAGGCGAGAGTGCTGCCCACTGAGCCACGGCTGACACCTTTGCTCTCATTATTTGAATAGCCTCCCGACCCTTTCTCTCTCTCTCTCTCTCTCTCTCTCTCTCTGGACATCTAGTTGAGATACCCAGATGCCTTACTGACACCCCTGGTATCTGTCCCCTCACAAGAGTCGGGCATTCAGGAGAGGCAAGGGAGGTAGTACGGACCCCTTCAGCACGGCTAATTCTTGCGCCATCTTCCAGCAATGGCGGCCGGGTCAGAGGTTAGAGGTTATCAGCATCAATCACAGCCCCCCCCCCACCTCCCCCTCCATCTTATTTAATAAGAACATTTACACATCTCTGCTACAGCAGATAAGGCCAGTTGAGGGGGCTTGACAAGGTGGATGCAGAGAGGATGTTTCCACTGATGGGGGAGACTGCAACTAGAAGGGGCATGATCTTAGAATTAGGGGCCGCCCATTTAAAACTGAGCCGAGGAGGAATTTCTTCTCTCAGAGGGTTGTAAATCTGTGGAATTCGTTGCCTCAGAGAGCTGTGGAGGCTGGGACATTGAATAAATTTAAGACGGAGATAGACAGTTTCTTAACCGATAAGGGAATAAGGGGTTATGGGGAGCGGGCAGGAAAGTGGACCTGAGTCCATGATCAGATCAGCCATGATCGTATTGAATGGCGGAGCAGGCTCGAGGGGCCGTATGGCCAACTCCTGCTCCTATTTCTTATGTTTTCATGAAAGGCAATCGGCTGAAAACACCAACCCCAGCCACTTCCTCGAGTTAATTAAACAATTAAACGCTACAACTCGATTTCTAACCCCCCCCCCCGCCCCGCGACCACACACCGCTCCACACCTTAAGGTTGGGTGCCTGTGCTTTCAAAGGTGACATTTGCCGCTTGACCTTCACGACAGGAGGCACTGACACGGCGGCTCAATTAGCCGCACAATCGCTGCATTTTTTATTAGCTTCCTCCTGTGCTCTGGAAGGTGGCAGGTGTGTGGAAGGTTTAATTAGGGGAGTCCCGCTCGGGGAGTTATAAGGCGCTTGTAACTCTCTTAATCTGCCTTGCCTTTCAACTGTTGCTAATTATAACCAAAAAAAAAAACACATCTCATTTTTATTAACCCCCGTCAGCACTGAGAGCTCCGAGGACGGGCCTTTGCAGATTACACAAGACGGACGGCATAGAAACATTCGGCCCAACTAATTTAGGGCCCAGGCAGCTGAAGGCACGGCCACCGATGGTGGAGCGATTATAATCGGGGATGCTCAGGAGGGCAGAATTAGAGGAGCGCAGACATCTCGGGGGGGGGGGGGGGATTGTGGGGCTGGAGGAGATTCCAGAGATAGGGAGGGGCGAGGGCCATGGAGGGATTTGAAAACAAGGATGAGAAATATATATCTCCACAGGATTACACGGGATATACGGCACAGAAACAGGCCGTTCGGCCCAACCAGTCCGTGCCGGCGTTTATGCTCCACTCGAGCCTCCTCCCATCTTTCCTCATCTAACTCTATCAGCATAACCCTCTATTCCCTTCTCCCCTCATATACTTGTCCAGCCTCCCCTTAAATACATCGATACTATTCGCCTCAACCCCTCCCTGTGGCAGCGAGTTCCACATAAGAACATAAGAAAATAGGAGCAGGAGTCGGCCATTCGGCCCCTCGAGCCTGCTCCGCCATTCAATAAGATCATGGCTGATCTGATCATGGACTCAGCTCCACTTCCCCGCCCGCTCCCCATAACCCTTCACTCCCTTATCGTTCAAAAATCTGCCTATCTCCACCTTAAATATATTCAATGACCCAGCCTCCACAGCTCTCTGGGGCAGAGAATTCCACAGATTTACAACCCTCTGAGAGAAGAAATTCCTCCTCATCTCAGTTTTAAATGGGCGGCCCCTTATTCTGAAATATTCTCACCACCCTCTGGGTAAAGAAGTTTCTCCTGAATTCCCGATTGGATTTCTTGGTGACTATCTTATATTGATGGCCTCTAGTTATGCTCTTCCCCACAAGTGGAAACACTCTCTCTGTACCCAATCGATCAAAACCTTTCATCATTTTAAAGATCTCTATTAGGCCACCCCCTCAGCTGCCTTTTTCCAAGAGAGGGTGCGGAGGAGATTTACCAGAATGGTACCAGGGATGAGAGATGTGGGGACATAAGAACAGGAGCATGTCATATTCTATTAATTCATGCACGGGATGTGAGCTTTGCAGGCAAGGCCCAGCATTTAGTGCCCAGCCCTGATATGAATGAGTGTCTCGCTGGGCCATTTCAGAGGGCAGTTAAGAGCCAACCACATTGCTGTGGGTCTGGAGTCACATGTCGGCCAGACCGGGTAAGGGCGGTAGATTTCCTTCCCTGAAGGACATTAGTGAACCCGATAGGTTGTTACGACAATCCGGTAGTTTTACGGTCACCATTACTGACATGAACGTCTTCACTCCTGTGAAGCACCTCGGGATGTTTCACTATGTTAAAGCTGTCATTGTTATTCCAGATTTATTTAATTAACTGAATTTAAATTCCCCAGCTGCCGCGGTGGGATTTGAACTCGGGCCTCTGGATCATTAGTCCAGGCCCCTCGGATTATTAATCCACTGACATTACCAGTATGCTGCTATTCCCTTCCATCACGATCTCAGTGAATCGTGCAACCGGCTCGAGGGGCTGACTGGCCCTCCCTGGTTCCGATGTTCCTATCCCAGAAGGTGCTGGAGTCGTTGAGCCAGTTCAAGGCTGAGGTCGATAGATTCCTGGGCACGAGGGGAATCGAGGGATATGGGGATCAGGCGGGAAAGTGGAGTTGAGGTCGAAGATCAGCCATCATCAGCATCATCATAGGCAGTGCCTCGGAATCAAGGAAGACTTGCTTCCACTCTTAACATGAGTCCTGAGGTGGCTGAATAGTCCAATACGGGAACCACAGTCCCTGTCACAGGTGGGGCAGACAGTGGTTGAGGGAAGGGGAGGGTGGGACTGGTTTGCCGCACGCTCCTTCCGCTGCCTGCGCTTGGTTTCTGCATGCTCTCGGCGACGAGACTCGAGGTGCTCAGCGCCCTCCCGGATGCACTTCCTCCACTTAGGGCGGACTGGTCTTTGGCCCAGGGACTCCCAGGTGTCGGTGGGGATGTTGCATTTTATCAGGGAGGCTTTGAGGGTGTTCCTTGAAACGTTTCCGCTGTCCATCTTGGGCTCGTTTACGGTGTAGGAGTTCCGAGTAGAGCGCTTGCTTTGGGAGTCTCGTGTCGGGCATGCGGACAATGTGGCCCTGCCCAGCGGAGCTGGTCGAGTGTGGTCAGTGCTTCGATGCTGGGGATGTTGGGCCTGATCGAGGACGCTAACGTTGGTGCGTCTGTCCTCCCGGGGGATTTGCAGGACCTTGCGGAGGCATCGCTGGTGATATTTCTCCAGCGACTTGAGGTGTCTACTGTACATGGTCCATGTCTCTGAGTCATACAGGAGGGGCGGGTATCACTACAGCCCTGTAGACCATGAGCTTGGTGGCAGATTTGAGGGCCTGGTCTTCAAAGACTGATCGTATTAAATGGCGGAGCAGGCTCGAGGGGCGGTGTGGCCTCCTCCTGCTCCTATTTCTTATGTTGTTCTGAGTTGTTGTGATCGGGAACGCGCTGCCTGAAAAGAGAAATTGGATAAATCCTTGAAATGGAAAAAGGTGCAGGGCTGTGGGGAAAGAGCGGGGGGAGTGGGGACTAATCGGATCGCTCTCTCAAAGAGCCAGCACAGGCACGATGGGCCGAATGGCCCCCTTCTGTGCTGCGACATTTCACGCTAATTGAAAAACCTGGGATCAAATGTTCCAAATCCCGGCCCTCTGTGTTTTCACTCCGTTCCGAAACATATTGCCGCTTCAGCCTCACCCCCTTTGTTAGGTGCAGGTATTAAGGGTCATGGGGGGGGGCTGAAATTTCCCCATGCCCCGTGTAAGCATGCAGGACCGGGACATTTAGCGCCCGGCCCGGAGGTTCCCCCGCCCCCCCCCGCGGCGGGGAATTCAGCCCCTCCGCCCGTCAACGGAGGCGGAGCGCTATCGGAGGCACGTGGGGAGTCCGGCGGCACGCCGGTAATGTCAGCGCTCCGCGGACGCTCCGCGAAGCGCCGACGCGGTAGAACCTCCCTCCCCTTCAGTTAAAGAGGCGGGGCCTCTGTGCGCTCTGCAGTCCCTTCGGCGGCTGTCACGGGGCACCCGGCACGGCAAGGGCCGCCAAGAAAAACATGGCGGGCCCACGACGCAAACAGCCTGCCCCTTTCTGGGCGACCCACGAAGCTGGTGGTGTCATCACTGGAGCCAGGGGGCAAAGGGGTCGGCGAGGGGCGGTGAGGGGTCGGTGAGGGGTCGGCGAGGGGTCGGTGAGGGGTCGGTGAGGGGTCAGTGAGGGGTCGGCGAGGGGCGGTGAGGGGTCGGTGAGGGGTCGGTGAGGGGTCGGTGAGGGGTCAGTGAGGGGGCGGTGAGGGGTCGGTGAGGGGTCGGTGAGGGGTCGGTGAGGGGTCGGTGAGGGGTCAGTGAGGGGTCGGTGAGGGGTCAGTGAGGGGGCGGTGAGGGGTCAGTGAGGGGGCGGTGAGGGGTCGGTGAGGGGTCAGTGAGGGGTCGGTGAGGGGGCGGTGAGGTGTCGATGAGGGGTCAGTGAGGGGGCAGTGAGGGGTCGGTGAGGGGTCGGTGAGGGGTTAGTGAGGGGTCGGTGAGGGGTCAGTGAGGGGCGGTGAGGGGTCGGTGAGGGGTCAGTGAGGGGTCGTTGAGGGGTCAGTGAGGGGGCGGTGAGGGGTCGGTGAGGGGTCGGTGAGGGGTCGGCGAGGGGCGGTGAGGGGTCGGTGATGGGTCGGTGAGGGGTCAGTGAGGGGGCGGTGAGGGGTCGGTGAGGGGTCGGTGAGGGGTCGGTGAGGGGTCGGTGAGGGGTCAGTGAGGGGTCGATGAGGGGTCAGTGAGGGGGCGGTGAGGGGTCGGTGAGGGGTCGGTGAGGGGTCAGTGAGGGGCGGTGAGGGGTCGGTGAGGGGTCAGTGAGGGGTCGTTGAGGGGTCAGTGAGGGGGCGGTGAGGGGTCGGTGATGGGTCGGTGAGGGGTCAGTGAGGGGTCAGTGAGGGGCGGTGAGGGGTCGGTGAGGGGTCAGTGAGGGGTCGGTGAGGGGTCGGTGAGGGGTCGGCGAGGGGCGATGAGGGGTCGGTGAGGGGTCGGCGAGGGACGGTGAGGGGTCGGTGAGGGGTCAGTGAGGGGTCAGTGAGGGGCGGCAAGGGGTCGGTGACAGGTCAGTGAGGGGTCAGTGAGGGGTGGCGAGGGGTCAGTGAGGGGTCGGTGAGGGGTCGGTGACAGGTCAGTGAGGGGTCAGTGAGGGACGGCGAGGGGTCAGTGAGGGGTCGGTGAGGGGTCGGTGACAGGTCGGTGCGCACAGCAATGACATCATCCTCCGGGACGATTTCGCCATGGGCGCTATCGACACCTTTCCCCGGCTGATAGCTTCATTGCACCCCCCAGGAGGCGCTAATGTGACGATAAAAAAGGGAAATTTCAGCCCCCTGGAACCAAGGCGGGCAGATGGAGTTAAAATACAGATCAGACAGGATCTCATTGAACGGCGGAGCAAGTTCAAGGGCCTGAATTGGGCTCGGTGTCACGTCCAGTGGGGCCACGGACCTGGAACTCCACAGCCTGAGCCCCTGGAATGGCCTGAGTGAGTTAACCTCAGCCTGGGGCAGTAGATGGGACACTCCACTGAGCCTGAGAACCCCTGGGCCCGAGAGGGCGAAGGAAATGCGGCAGCTACTCCTGACCCCTTTTCGTGTGACCCCTTGCTGTGAAGGTCACCGGGATGACCTCACCCAGCGTCTTACCAGAGCTGAGGGGCGACATAGGAACGTAAAGAACGTGCATTTCTATAGCGCCTTTCACACTCTCAAGCTGTCCCAAATTTCCTTACAGTACTTTTTAAAGTGCAGTCACTGTTGTAACTAAAACGCAGCAGCCAATTTGTGCACAGCAAGCTCCCACGAACAGCAATATGATAATGACCATCGCGGTTTGCAGTGATGTAGGTTGAGGGATAAATATTGGCCAGGACACCGGGGAGATTGCGGTGGTTTGGGGAGCTCAGAATACAAGTGGTCCCGATTATTCCCGGTGGAATATTCCTGCTCTTCCTGGCCCAACAGGGACATTCACTGCTTTTTGTCTTCTTCAGCTGCACAGCCTGGTACAAGTGATCCACCCGTGTCCTAACTCGCACCGAGTCCCGCTCACCCATCACCCCCTGTGCTCGCTGCCCCGTGTCCTAACTCGCACCAAGTCCCGCTCACCCATCGCCCCCTGTGCTCGTCCACCTACATTGGCTCCCGGTCCGGCAACACCTCCATTTTAAAATCTTCATCCTCATTTACAAATCACTCCATGTCCTCATCCCCTCCCTATCTCTTTAACCTCCTCCAGCCCCTACAACCCACTGAGATCTCTGCGCTCCTCCAATTCTGCCCGTTTTAGCATCCCTGATTTCCATCGCTCCACCATTGGCAGCCGTGCCTTCTGTTGCCAAGGCCCCAAGCTCTGGAACTCCCTCCCTAAACCTCTCCACCTCTCCCTCCTCCATTAGAACGCCCCTCAAAAACCTCCCTCTTTGGCCAAACTTTCAGTCACCTGTAATGTCTCCTTTTGCGGCTCAGTGTCAAATATGTTGGATCATCGCTCCTGTGAAGCAGTTTGGGACGTTTTCCTGCATTAAAGGCGCTATATAAATATAAGTTGTCGTTGTCTCCCAAAATGGCAGTCAGGTCCCTGATTTGCAGGTTAAAATGGCCGACCGCCTGACCAGGTGGACACTCCGATCGCCATGGTGAGAGGCTCCATTCAAGATGGCATTGGCTGGATCGGGAGCAGGAACGGGTGGGTAAGATTTCCCCCCCTGTGATTTTCGGGGAGCGATGGACCTGCTTCCCCCAGCGGGGCCAGTAACACTCACCCACCCCCCCCCCCCGAAAAACCTCCCAGGATGAGACCTAGTGAGCCCTTCAGTCACAGAACATAACAAACAGGAGCAGGAGTAGGCCATACGGTCCTTCGAGCCTGCTCCGCCATTCAATACGATCATGGCTGATCCGATCATGGACTCAGGTCCACTTCCCTGCCCGCTCCCCATAACCCTTTATCCTCTTATCGGTTAAGAAACTGTCTATCTCTGTCTTAAATTTATTCAATGTCCCAGCTTCCACAGCTCTCTGAGGCAGCGAATTCCACAGATCCACAACCCTCTGAGAGAAGAAATTCCTCCTCATCTCAGTTTTAAATGCGTGGCCCCTTATTCTAAGATTATGCCCCCTAGTTCTAGTCTCCCCCATCAGTGGAAACATCCTCTCTGCATCCACCTTGTCGAGCCCCCTCATAATCTGATACATTTCGATAAGGTCACCTCTCATTCTTCTGAATTCCAATGAATAGAGGCCCAACCTACTCAACCTTTCCTCATAAATCAACCCCCTCATCTCCGGAATCAACCGAGTGAACCTTCTCTGAACTGCCTCCAAAGCAAGTATATCCTTTCGTAAATATGGAAACCAAAACTGCACGCAGTATTCCAGGTGTGGCCTCACCAATACCCTGTATAGCTGTCGCAAGACTTCCCTGCTTTTATACTCCATCCCCTTTGCAATAAAGGCCAAGATTCCATTGGCCTTCCTGATCACTTGCTGTACCTGCATACTATCCTTTTGTGTTTCCTGCACAAGGACCCCCAGGTCCTGCTGTACTGCGGCACTTTGCAATCTTTCTCCAGTTAAATAATAACTTGCACTTGTCCTAGGAAGTCCCTCATCACCGCCTCAGGGCAGCGATGGGAGTGGGGGGGGGGGGGGGGGGGGAAATACAGCCTTGCCAGAGGGATTATGAAGTGAGGGGGGCAATGCTGTTGCCAAGCAACCACCTGGACAAATCAGCAAAAATAGACTACCATTGATCTTTTTTGGGCTGGGAAGGGTTAAGGGCCTCCCGTGGTGATGGTACCTGCCTGTTTATCACCGAACTAACCACCAGCTGTCACCGAGAGTAAACAAGTGCTGTCAACAGACGCCAGGCCCCCCCTGAGACCCGCTAGGCCCCGCTCACAGCTGAGGGGAGCCTTATTAATTAACTGTATATCACCGAGCCCTGTGGTTGTGTAATAGAGGCAAGCTATCACTGTGGGTCCAGCAGATACTCCAGTTACAGGCCGGAATCTAATCGAGGGGTTCGGGGGGTTTATATATAGAATAACAGATACCCGGGAGTGAGTTACAGGCCAGAATCTAATCGAGGGGTTCGGGGGGTTTATATATAGAATAACAGATACCCGGGAGTGAGTTACAGGCTGGAATCTAATCGAGGGGTTCGGGGGGGTTTATATATAGAATAACAGATACCCGGGAGTGAGTTACAGGCTGGAATCTAATCGAGGGGTTCAGGGGGTTTATGTATAGAATAACAGATACCCGGGAGTGAGTTACAGGCTGGAATCTGATTGAGGGGTTCGGGGGGTTTATATATAGAATAACAGATACCCGGGAGTGAGTTACAGGCTGGAATCTAATCGAGGGGTTCGGGGGGGTTTATATATAGAATAACAGATACCCGGGAGTGAGTTACAGGCTGGAATCTAATCGAGGGGTTCGGGGGGTTTATATATAGAATAACGATACCCGGGAGTGAGTTACAGGCTGGAATCTAATCGAGGGGTTCGGGGGGTTTATGTATAGAATAACGGATACCCGGGAGTGAGTTACAGGCTGGAATCTAATCGAGGGGTTTGGGGGAGTTTATATATAGAATAACAGATACCCGGGAGTGAGTTACAGTCTGGAATCTAAGCGAGGGGTTCGGGGGGGTTTATATATAGAATAACAGATACCCGGGAGTGAGTTACAGGCTAGAATCTAATCGAGGGGTTCGGGGGGTTTATATATAGAATAACAGATACCCGGGAGTGAGTTACAGTCTGGAATCTTATCGAGGGGTTCGGGGGGTTTATATATAGAATAACAGATACCCGGGAGTGAGTTACAGGCTGGAATCTAATCGAGGGAGGGAGGAAGGTGGGCAGGGGGAGGGGGAGTGAGGTGAGGATGGAGGTGGGGAGGGTGAGTGAAGTGAGGATGGAGGTGGGGAGGGTGAGTGAGGTGAGGAGGGAGGTGGGGAGGGCGAGTGAGGTGAGGAGGGAGGTGGGGAGGGCGAGTGAGGTGAGGAGGGAGGTGGGGAGGGTGAGTGAGGTGAGGAGGGAGGTGGGGAGGGTGAGTGAGGTGAGGAGGGAGGTGGGGAGGGTGAGTGAGGTGAGGAGGGAGGTGGGGAGGGGGAGTGAGGTGAGGAGGGAGGTGGGGAGGGTGAGTGAGGTGAGGAGGGAGGTGGGGAGGGTGAGTGAGGTGAGGAGGGAGGTGGGGAGGATGAGTGAGGTGAGGAGGGAGGTGGGGAGAGTGAGTGAGGTGAGGAGGGAGGTGGGGAGGGTGAGTGAGGTGAGGAGGGAGGTGGGGAGGGTGAGTGAGGTGTGGAGGGAGGTGGGGAGGGTGAGTGAGGTGAGGATGGAGGTGGGGAGGGTGAGTGAGGTGAGGAGGGAGGTGGGGAGGGTGAGTGAGGTGAGGAGGGAGGTGGGGAGGGTGAGTGAGGTGAGGAGGGAGGTGGGGAGGGTGAGTGAGGTGAGGAGGGAGGTGGGGAGGGTGAGTGAGGTGAGGAGGGAGGTGGGGAGGGTGAGTGAGGTGAGGAGGGAGGTGGGGAGGGTGAGTGAGGTGGGGAGGGTGAGTGAGGTGAGGAAAGAGGTGGGGAGGGTGAGTGAGGTGAGGAGGGAGGTGGGGAGGGTGAGTGAGGTGAGGAGGGAGGTGGGGACGGTGAGTGAGGTGAGGAGGGAGGTGGGGAGGGTGAGTGAGGTGAGGAGGGAGGTGGGGAGCGTGAGTGAGGTGAGGAGGGAGGTGGGGAGGGTGAGTGAGGTGAGGAGGGAGGTGGGGAGGGTGAGTGAGGTGAGGAGGGAGGTGGGGAGGGGGAGTGAGGTGAGGAGGGAGGTGGGGAGGGTGAGTGAGGTGAGGAGGGAGGTGGGGAGGGTGAGTGAGGTGAGGAGGGAGGTGGGGAGGGTGAGTGAGGTGATGAGGGAGGTGGGGAGGGTGAGTGAGGTGAGGAGGGAGGTGGGGAGGGTGAGTGAGGTGAGGAGGGAGGTGGGGAGGGTGAGTGAGGTGAGGAGGGAGGTGGGGAGGGTGAGTGAGGTGAGGAGGGAGGTGGGGAGGGTGAGTGAGGTGAGGAGGGAGGTGGGGAGGGTGAGTGAGGTGAGGAGGGAGGTGGGGAGGGTGAGTGAGGTGAGGAGGGAGGTGGGGAGGGTGAGTGAGGTGAGGAGGGAGGTGGGGAGGGTGAGTGAGGTGAGGAGGGAGGTGGGGATGCGGAGGTGGGGAGGGGGAGTGAGGTGAGGATGGAGAGGGGGAGGTGAGCCTCAGGATGAGTTCAGGGCAGGCAGTGACGCCCCTGGTGCAGCTCTCTAACCCGACCCTGTGGTTCGAAGTCTGAGCCACACAGATGCCGCTGTGTGTTAGACACAAATACCTCGCGCTGTTTCCCAGGGAGAGCCAGCCTGTGGACAATAACGAGCAGTGGGCATGTCTGGGCCTGTCGCACTCCCTGGGCGCACGTTAAACCCGCTAATCGGGGGGTCTTGGGGGACGGTTTATAAACAGAATTCGCTCCAGGTTTTATTTTGGGGCGTTATGTGTTTGTTTTGCTGGAGGCACTGGTGCAGTGTACAGGTATAGTGTCAGCCGTGATTCAGTGGGCAGCACCCTCGCCTCTGAGTCAGAAGGTTGTGGGTTCGAGTCCCACTCCAGAGACTTGAGCACAAAAATCCAGGCTGACACTCCCAGTGCAGTGCTGAGGGAGCGCCGCACTGTCGGAGGTGCCGTCTTTCGGATGAGACGTTAAACCGAGGCCCCGTCTGCTCTCTCAGGTGGGAGTAAAAGATCCCATGGCCATCATTTCGAAGAAGAGCAGGGGGAGTTCTCCCCGGTGTCCTGGGGCCAATATTTATCACTCAATCAACATCTCTAAAACAATATAAACAGTTCTCCTTAGAGAAGAGAAGGTTGAGAGGAGATTTGATCGAGGTGTTCAAAATTATGAGGGGTCCGGACAGAGGAGATCGAGAGAAACTGTTCCCATTGGTGGAAGGGTCGAGAACCAGAGGACACAGATTTAAGGCGATTGGCAGAAGAACCAAAGGCGACGCGAGGCAAAACGTTTCCCCCTCAAATCCTCTCTATGAGGAGAAACTTCTTCACTCAGAGAGTTGTGAACCTGTGGAATTCTCTACCGCAGAGAGTTGTTGAGGCCAGTTCGTTGGATATATTCAAGAGGGAGTTAGATGTGGCCCTTACGACTAAGGGGATCAAGGGGTATGGAGAGAAAGCAGGAAAGGGGTACTGAGGTGAATGATCAGCCATGATCATATTAAATGGTGGTGCAGGCTCGAAGGGCCGAATGGCCTACTCCTGCACCTATTTGCTATGTTTCTATGTATGTTTCTATGTAAACCTCCTACCAATTGCTTTAAATCTATGCCCCCTGGTTGTTGACCCCTCTGCCAAGGGAAACAGATCCATTCTATCTAGGCCCCTCATAATTTTACACACCTCAATCAGGTCTCCCCTCAGCCTCCTCTGTCCCAAAGATTTGTTGAGCTGAGGACGAGCTGGCCCGATCAGATGGATTGGAAGGATCCTGTGGCACAATGTGAAGATCAGGAACGAGATCGCCTCCTGGCCTTGGGTCAACATTCCACCCTCAACCAACACTGCCAACAACACATTCATTGGCCGTTTATCTGCTTGACGTTTGTGAGATCGCACTGTGTCAATTTGCTTACATGCCGGTGACGGCACTGAAAAGCGATCCATTGATCGGAGTCAGACCGGCGTGGCGAGTGCGGGTTTGGAGGCGTGTCTGCTGTCAAAATGGCCGCTATTGACAGCGGGACGGGATCCTGCGCTGAACCCGCCTCCGTGTGAATCTCCCAGGTGCCGACCTGGCCAACGGTTTGCAGACCTGGCACCAAGCGACGTGTCAGAACACAAGAACATAGAAATAGGAGCAGGAGTCAAGCCATTCGGCCCCTCGAGCCTGCTCCGCCATTCAGTAAGATCATGGCTGATCTGATCTTGGCCTCAACTCCACTTCGCTGCCCACTCCCCATAACCCTCGACTCCCTTATCGTTCAAAAGTCAGGCAATTGTGCTAGTTAATAAACTGCTTAAAGCTATTTAAAAAAGACAGACTTGCATTTATATAGCACCTTTCACGACCACCGGACGTCCCAAAGCGCTTTACAGCCAATTAAGTATTTTTTTTTTAAGTTCAGTCACTGTTGTAATGTGGGAAACGTGACAGCCAACTTGCGCACAGCAAGCTCCCACAAACAGCACTGTGATAAATGACCAGATAATCTGTTTTTGTGTCACGTTGATTGAGAGATAAGTATTGGGCCAGGACACCGGGGAGAACTCCCCCTGCTCTTCTTTGAAATAGTGCCATGGGATCTTTTATGCCCACCTGAGAGGACAGATGGGGCCTCGGTTTAAAGTCTCATCCGAAAAGCAGCATTGTACCAGGTCCAAAGGATTTTTCCAAGATCTTTACGAGGTTCCCGTCTCTTGGGGATCACGTCAGGTAAGTGTATCAGGTTCTCCACAACTCTGCATTGGTCTGACTCGTTGACATCTGCAGAAGTGGTATAAAGCTACCATTTCACAGCTGTTCACTTTCCAATCTTAGAAGCTGGAGCCTTCAGGATTTGGAATACGCTTTTCAGCTTTATGGAGGTTTGAAGTGTTTGCAGGGAACTCTCTATCCAGTGTCACCTCCTTGGAGCAACCTCTCTCACCACTGACAGATCGCTTCTGTCGCCTCAACCTCAGCTGCCATCTATTCCAGCAGCATCGGTGCCCTTGAAAAATTCTCACCTTGGTCCTCAGAATCCCACCATGATCAGCCCCAACACCAGCAGCACCAGGCACACCAGCAGCTCCAACAACAACACCAACCTTCTCTGCAATCACCTGATGCTGCACAGGACACAGGGCATCAGCACCTGACCACTTTGCCAGAGATGGCCGCACCATGGCCAGAGTTACTTTACTTGACGCTGTACACCCTGGCTGCCACATGATGCCCCAGGTTGGCACCACCCTCCACCAACACTAAAAAGCATCCCTCGAGCAACCAAGCCATTCCTTTCACACTCTCGCCATTGCAGGCGGGGGTACTGTTATGTCTCAACATTCACTGCAACTCACTGAGCCACTTCCAATGGCGCACACAAATCTGCCCAAGAAGGCAAAGTATTGAAAATATAGATTAGCAGAAACTTTACATCAGCAGTGGTGATAGTGCCCAAGTGCCTACCCTCGTGTGTCGTTAGTTGGTACGATTGGACAAGGATGAGGGTGAGTGTGAGGGGTGGCTAGTGAGATGGGGAAGTGATAATGTAGATAGACAGAGGGATGGGTGGAGGTGCAAGGTAAGTTGGTGTGAGTAAGGGTGTGCAGGAGTAGGGTAGGGAAGGCAGAGTGATGGAGATGTGATGAGTAGCACAGCAGGGTGAGGTGGAGCGTGGCTTTGCAGTAACGTTTCGTGATCCACTGAGATAATTGAAAGGCCAACGCAGCCTGGTCCCTGCTTGTGCCCTCCTGGGCAATGTGCAACCAGACTGCATTGGTCTCTTGGGGAGGTCTCTTCTGCCCATTGGAAGGGAAGAGAACCTTCCTGCGTGCTGTGACTCCCTCCATAAGCATCTGGAGGGAGCGATGGGAGAGCCTGGGTGCAGCTTTATTTCCTACATTACAACAATGACTACACGCCAAAAGTATGCATCGGTTGCAAAGCGCGTCGAGACGTCTAGTAGTCGTGAAAGGCGCTATATAAATGCAAGTCTTTCTTTCTTTGTGCACTGCTTGTCAGTGTTTGCAGCACCTCGATGCTGCAGAACACTGACAGCACAACTGACAAAATGTATGTGGGCGTGGTCCCTTTAAGGAAACTGGCTGATGACGTCATCAGACCCGCTTCCGTTTAATTGGCCGGGAACCTCGCAGGGCAGGCTCAACAGGCCTCACCAAGGTAAAATCCTGTCGGAGGCTCGGGCCGACACAGCTGTGGGGCCAGGACTCACCAGGAACATCGCCCCACAACCCCCCCCCCCGGACCCGCCCAGGTTGGTATAACCCAGCCGATCGTGTGCAAACCGCTTTGAGAGTTCCCAACCCTCCAGGAATGTGCTGGAGGCTCCAGGAATGAAACATTAATCTCCAGGACACTGCCGTGAGCAAATCCCCTGGAGAAAAATCATAAGGGCAATAAAACCATTGTTTATACAGGATTACACTGGGTATACGGCACAGAAACAGGCCGTTCGGCCCAACCAGTCCATGCCGGCGTTTATGCTCCACTCGAGCCTCCTCCCATCTTTCCTCATCTAAATCTATCAGCATATCCCTCTATTCCCTTCTCCCTCACATGTTTGTCCAGCCTCCCCTTGTGGGCTTCTTCGAACTTTCTTTGAACACTTGTTAAATAATAAAAATATTGGACATGTGGGAATAAAGGGCTGTTTGACGAACATAACAACATAAGAAATAGGAGCAGGAGTAGGCCATACGGCCCCTCGAGCCTGCTCCGCCATTTAATACAATCATGGCTGATCCGATCATGGACTCAGCTCCACTTCCCCGCCCGCTCCCCATAACCCCTTATTCCCTTATTGGTTAAGAAACTGACTATCTCTGTCTTAAATTTATTCAATGTCCCAGCTTCCACAGCTCTCTGAGGCAGTGAATTCCACAGATTTACAACCCTCTGAGAAAAGAAATTCCTCCTCATCTCAGTTTTAAATGGGCGGCCCCTTATTCTAAGATCAAGCCCTCTAGTTCTAGTCTCCCCCATCAGTGGAAACATCCTCTCTGCATCCACCTTGTCAAGCCCCCTCATAATCTTACATGTTTCGAGAAGATCTCCTCTCATTCTTCTGAATTCCAATGTGTAGAGGCCCAACTTACTCAACCTTTCCTCATAAGTCAACCCCCTCATCCCCGGAATCAACCGAGTGAACCTTCTCTGAACTGCCTTCAAAGCAAGTATATCATTTCGTAAATATGGAAACCAAAACTGCACGCAGTACTCCAGGTGTGGCCTCACCAATACCCTGTACAACTGTAGCAAGACTTCCCTGCTTTTATACTCCATCCCCTTTTTGCAATAAAACCAAGATTCCATTGGCCTTCCTGATCACTTGCTGTACCTGCGTGCTAACCTTTTGTGAATAATGCACAGCTGAGAATCATCCAATCGGGTGATGGAAGGAGCCTGTTCGCTTTCCGATTGGCCGCGGCGATGGACAGGTCGGGCGACCAATGGCGGCTCGAGGGGCCGGCTGGGCCTGGTTCCTGCTCCAATTTCTGATGATCTTTCTTTCCTTCCTCGCGAAGCACCTCTCCAGATCAGCCGCGGGTCCAACGTTCGATCTTCGGTCGGTGGGGGGGGGAGGAGTCGGAAGCTGAGTGAGTCAAGATGCCCAACATGACGGCAAAGATCGCGGAGGCCCGGATGGCGGTGGAGCAGCTGAAGCTGGAGGTCCACATCGACAGGATGCAGGTGAGACCTTGGACACCCAGAGGTCCTCGCGGCTCTGGGACCCCCGTGCCCATTGTCCACGCACATACTGACGATTGTTCGCCACCCTGGCTGGCATTCTGTGGCTTTCATGGGGTGGGGTAAATGTCCCAAGGTGGGTCACAGGAGCATAAATCGGACAAAACTTGACACCAAGCCACAAAATGAGAAATTAGGACAGTTGACCAATAGCTTGGTCAAAGAGGTAGGTTTTAAAGAGCGTCTTGAAGGAGGAAAGAGAGGCGGAGAGGTTTAAGGAGGGAGTTCCAGAGCTTGGGGGCCCAGGCAGCTGAAGGCACAGCCACCGATGGTGGAGTGATTAAAATCGTGGATGGGCAAGAGGCCAGAATTGGAGGAGCGCCCAGAGATCTCGGGGGGTTGTGAGGCTCAAAGTGGTTACAGAGATAGGGAGGGGCGAGGCCACGGAGGGTATGTCAACACGAGGATTAGAATGATTTAATTCTGGACCGGGAGCCATTGCACATCGACGAGCACAGGTGGTGAGGCTAAGTGAAGTCTTGCATTTATATAGCGCCTTTCACGACCACCGGACGTCTCAAAACGCTTTACAAACCAATGAAGTACTTTTGGAGTGCAGTCGCTGTTGTAATGTGGGAAATGCGGCAGACAATTTGCGCACAGCAAGCTCCCAAAAACAGCAATGTGATAATGACCCAGATCATCTGTTTTTGTTATGTTGATTGAGGGATAAATATTGGCTATTTGGCCCAACCAGTTCATGCCGGCGTTTATGCTTTGTGTGCAGCAGTGTCTCCTAATTTCACCCTCATCCTAAAAAGCCCAATGTTTTTTTTTTATAAACAGGGCAGACCAGGCTCTCGATTTAATGTCTCATCCGAGAGACGGCACCTCCGACAGTGCGGCACTCCCTCAACACTGCACTGGGAGTGTCAGCCGAGATTTTTGTGCTTAAGTCTCTGGAGTGGGGCTTGAACCCACAACCTTCTGAGTCAAAGGCAAGTGTGCTGCCCACTGAGCCACAACTGATACTTGGAGACCTCACTTAGCCTCGCCTCCTGTGCTCATCGACCTACATTGGCTCCCGGTCCAGAGTTAATAATTCTAATCCTTGTGTTGACATACCCTCCGTGACCTCACCCCCTCCCTATCTCTGTAACTCCCTCGAGCCCCACAAAACCCCGAAATGTCTGCGCTCCTCTAATTCTGCCCTCTTGCCCATCCACGGTTTTAATCGCTCCACCATCGGTGGCCGTGCCTTCAGCTGCCTGGGCCCCAAGCTCCGGAATTCCCTTCTTAAACCTCTCCACCTCTCTTTCCTCCTTCTGTTTGACCAAGCTTTCGGTCATCTTTCTCATTTCTCATTTTGTGGCTCGGTGTCAAGTTTTGTCTGATTTATGCTCCTGTGAGGCACCTTGGGACATTTTTGCTGTGTTAAAGGCGCTATATAAATACACGTTATTGTTCTTGTTATGTCGCACTCTCCAGGGAGTGTTTGATGGGACAGTGTAGAGGGAGCTTTACTCTGTATCTAACCCATGCTGTACCTGCCCTGGGAGTGTTTGATGGGTCAGTGTAGAGGGAGCTTTACTCTGTATCTATCCCGTGCTGTACCTGCCCTGGGAGTGTTTGATGGGGCAGTGTAGAGGAAGCTTTACTCTGTATCTAACCCCGTGCTGTACCTGCCCTGGGAGTGTGTGATGGGACAGTGTAGAGGGAGCTTTACTCTGTATCTAACCCCGTGCTGTACCTGCCCTGGGAGTGTTTGATGGGAGTAGAGGGAGCTTTACTCTGTATCTATCCCGTGCTGTACATGCCCTGGGAGTGTTTGATGGGACAGTGTAGAAGGAGTTTTACTCTGTATCTAACCCCGTGCTGTACCTGCCCTGGGAGTGTGTGATGGGACAGTGTAGAGGGAGCTTTACTCTGTATCTAACCCCGTGCTGTACCTGCCCTGGGAGTGTTTGATGGGACAGTGTAGAGGGAGCTTTACTCTGTATCTAACCCCGTGCTGTACCTGACCTGAGAGTCCCACCTCTCTCTTTGTGCTGGGTTAACCGAGCTCAGTTGGTCTGTGACAGAGAAACGTTAGGCTGAGTCCTGCTCCTGAACCCTTTCTAGCGACACTTGCTGGGAGGAGCTGCATGTGGAAGCTGGGCAGGGCCAGATTGGGTTGGCTTTGTGCTGCCTCCACAGTTAAATAGCCTGTCCTCATTGGCCGGGCCAGGTGCTGGAGTACAGAGAGATCCCCTGAGACTGTACCCCAGTGAGAGTCAGATCACCCCCCCCACCTCCCAATGCTTTCAAGAGAGCTTAGGACAATGAAATGTGTGTACGAGTACCCCTGTTTTCGGCTCCAGCCTGTGACTCCTTTCCGTCCCCTTCTGGACTCATTGGAGTTTAGAAGAATGAGACGTGATCTTATTGAAACGTATAAGATTCTGAGGGGGTTTGACAGGGTAGATGCAGAGAGGATGTTCCCCTCGTGGAGGAATCTAGAACTAGGGGGCATAATTTCAGAATAAGGGGTCGCTCATTTAAAACAGCAATGAGGAGGAATTTCTTCTCTGAGGGTGGTGAATCTGTGGAATTCTCTGCCCCAGAGAGCTGTGGAGGCTGGGTCACTGAAGGTGGAGATAGAGAGATTTTGGAACGCTGGGCGAGTCAAGGGTTATGGGGAGCGGGCAGGGAAGTGGAGATGTGGCCCAAGATCAGATCAGCGTTGCAAAAGCAAAATACTGCGGATGCTGGAACCTGAAATAAATCCAGCACTTTACAACCTTCTGGAGTCAACATCGAGTTCAACAATTTCAGGCCTGAATCTCTGCCCATATTTTGATCCAATGCATTTTCTCTCTGCGTGTCTCCCAAGGCAGCCGGTAATTATCCCGCCATTCACACCCGATCTAAACTCACCTTTTTCTAAATTCTGCCATTACCATCTCAAGTCGGCCCATCATCCCTTTTGTCTCTCGAATCTCTCCTGTCTTCCACCCTGTCACCGACCTTCCCTTTTTGTTCTTTCCTCCCCTCCTGCTTTTCGGTGCTCCTTCAGAATCTGTTGGAACATTCGCCAGTTCTGACAAAGGGTCGTCGAGCCGAAAGGTTAACTCTGTTTCTGTCTCCACAGGTGCTGCCTGACCCCGCTGAGTACTTCCAGCGTTTCAGGTCAGCCGTGATCTGATTGAACGGCGGAGCGGGCTCGAGGGGCCGAATGGCCGAGTCCTGCTCCTGTTTCTCATGCTCTTGTGTTCTGCCCGTCCCAGGTATCCCAGGCGGCTGCTGAACTGCTGGCCTACTGCGAGGAACACGCCAAGGAGGATCCACTCGTCACTCCGGTCCCGTCCTCCGACAACCCCTTCCGGGACAAGAAACTCATGTGCGCCATCCTTTGAAGCCCCCCGCCCTCACCCGCCCCTCCGCCCGCGCGCGGACCCCCACCAGTCGTGGCACTGGGGGGGCGAAACGGAGCCAACCGTCGGCTTGGCAAGCAAGCGGGTAGCGCCTGTACGTGGGCAGAAGATTATTGTACCTCAATATAAATAATAAAGGAACAACTGGAAAGAATGAACAGGCTGGCTCTCTTTCTCTTGACAAAAGAAGGCTGAGGGGGTGAGCTAATGGAGGTCTTTGGAGAGCAGCTATGAAGGACTGCAACATTAAACCTGTATCGAACCTTGGTTAGACCACACCTGGAGCACTGCGTACAGTGCCTGTCGCCGTATTATAAAAAGGATATAGAGGCACTGGAGAGGGTGCAGAGAAGATTTACAAGGGTGATACCAGAAATGCGAGGGTATACATATCAGGAAAGGATGAACAGGCTGGGTCTCTTTTCTCTTGAACAAAGAAGGCTGAGGGGTGACCTAATACAGGTCTTTAAAATGATGAAAGGTTTTGATGGAGTGGATACAGAGAGAATGTTTCCACTTGTGGGGAAGAGCATAACTAGAGGCCATCGATATAAGATCGTCACCGAGAAATCCAATCGGGAATTCTTTACCCAGAGAGTGGTGAGAATGTGGAACTCGCTGCCAAAGGGAGGGGTTGAAGGGAATAGTATCGATGCATTTAAGGGGAGGCTGGACAAGTATATGGGGGAGAAGGGAATAGAGGGTTATGCTGATAGATTTAGATGAGGAAAGACGGGAGGAGGCTCGAGTGGAGCATAAACGCTGGCACGGACTGGTTGGGCCGAGTGGCCTGATTCTGTGCCGTGTATCCCGTGTAATCATTCATCGCCAGTCCTGTCGCGGGTGCAACGATTGACAAACACCTCGTTAGAACCAAAGGCCACGTGAGGGAAAAACTCTTTCACGCAGCGAGTGGTTAGGATCTGGAACGCGCTGCCTGAGAGGGCGGGGGAGGCAGACTCAATCCCGGCTTTCAAAAGGGAGTTGCCCGGTATGTGTCCCGTGAAGCAGTCACTGTCATCGCCGGGCGTGGCTGCTGGGGGAAGGGGGACGATACTCAAATCAGGGTCCGGGACTCTAAAGGGGGCGCGGCGCGTGGCGATGATGTCACGCTCTCCGGGCGCATGAGGTCAGGGGGCGCAGGAGGTCGGGGGCCGCAGAAGGCCGGGCGGCTCAGGAGTTCGGGGGCCGCAGGAGGTCAGGGCGCAGGAGGTCGGAGTGCAGGAGGTCGGAGGGTGCAGGAGGTCGGAGGGCGCAGGAGGGTGCAGGAGGTCGGGGGGTGCAGGAGGTCGGAGGGCGCAGGAGGTCGGAGGGCGCAGGAGGTCGGGGGGTGCAGGAGGTCGGGGGGTGCAGGAAGTCGGAGGGCGCAGGAGGGTGCAGGAGGTCGGGGGCTGCAGGAGGTCGGAGGGTGCAGGAGGTCGGAGGGCGCAGGAGGTCGGGGGTGCAGGAGGTCAGAGGGTGCAGAAGGTCGGGGGGTGCAGGAAGTCGGAGGGCGCAGGAGGGTGCAGGAAGTTGGAGGGTGCAGGAGGTCGGGGGGTGCAGGAAGTCGGGGCGCAGGAGGTCGGGGGGTGCAGGAGGTCGTGGGGTGCAGGAAGTCGGGGGGGGCGCAGGAGGTCAGGGAGCAGGAGGTCGGGGTGCAGGAGGTCAGGGAGCAGGAGGTCGGGGCGCAGGAGGTTAGGGAGCAGGAGGTCGGGGGGTGCAGGAGGTCGGGGGGGCGCAGGAGGTCAGGGAGCAGGAGGTCGGGGCGCAGGAAAAGGGGAGGTGCAACAAGACCTGGGTGTCATGGTACATCAGTTATTGAAAGTTGACATGCAGGTACAGCAGGCGGTGAAGAAGGCAAATGGCATGTTGGCCTTCATAGTGAGAAGATTTGAGTATAGGAGCAGGGAGGTCTTACTGCAGTTGTACAGGGCCTTGGTGAGGCCACACCTTGACTATTGTGCACAGTTTTGGTCTCCTAATCTGAGGAAGGCCATTCTTGCTATTGAGGGAGTGCAGCGAAGGTTCACCAGACTGATTCCAGGGACGGAAGGACTGACATATGAAGAAAGACTGGATCGACTAGGCTTATATTCACTGAAATTTAGAAGAATGAGAGGGGATCTCATAGAAACATATAAAATTCTGACGGGATTGGACAAGTTAGATGCTGGAAGAATGTTCCCGATGTTGGGGAAGTCCAGAACCAGGGGTCACAATCTAAGGATAAGGGGGAAGCCATTTAGGGCCGAGATGAGGAGAAACTTCTTCACTCAGAGAAATGTGAACCTGTGGAATTCTCTACCACAGAGAGTTGTTGAGGTCAGTTCGTTAGATATATTCAAAAGGGAGTTATATGTGGTCCATACGGCTAAAGGGGTCAAGGGGTATGGAGAGAAAGCAGGAATGAGATACTGAAGTTTCATGTTCAGCCATGAACTCATTGAATGGCGGTGCAGGCTCGAAGGACCGAATGGCCTACTCCTGCACCTATTTTCTATGTTTCTATGTTTCCTCCTTCAGGACGCTCCTTAAAACCTACCACTAATTTCTACTCGGTGTCAAATCTTTTATCGCAAAACAATCCTGTGAATTGCCCTGGAACGTTTCATTACATTAAAAGGAGCTGTATAAATGGATGTAGCTATTTGCACTAGAAAACGCTCTGATAGGCTCTCCATGATCACATGACACAACTCCCAGCTCGGTCAACGCTGGTTGTTGTGGGCCCCACCTCCGGTTCCGGTTTCCGGTTCCGAGGAATCTGCGCGAGAGGCGTCGGGGGCGGAGTCCAGACGCAGACGCTAAAAAAACCCAAGTGCGGATAGTCGCTCTGTATATAAACACGCATTGATGTTGTTGTTGTATAAATCGCAATTCAGCCGGGACGCCCACAATGCTTTGCTACAAATTCCCACAATCCCCCACTCCATGGACAGGACCCAGTTCTGTAACGGGTTTCACTGAATGCGGTCCCACAAAACGTTGTTTGGTACAAAGGAGTGTCTCGCTGGCCCATTTCAGAGGGGTGGTTAAGAGTCAACCACATTGCTGTGGGTCTGGAGTCACGTATCGGCCAGACCGGGTAAGGGCAGCAGATTTCCTTCCCTAAAGGGACATTAGTGAACCAGATGGGGTTTTTACGACAATCCGGTAGTTTTATGGTCACCATCACTGACTCTGGCTTTTATTCCAGATTTCGTTAATTAATTGAATTTAAATTCCCCAGCTGCCATGGTGGGATTTGAACTCATGTCTTGACATCATCAGCCCAGGCCTAATCCAGTAACAAAACCACTATGGTACCATTCCTGATCCCGTATCCCTTCATTCCCCCTATACAATCCGATATTGAATGTTCATGTCGTTTCTGCTTTGAGCATCCCTGATTATAATCGCTCAACCATCGGTGGCCGTGCTTTCTGTTGCTTGGGACCCAAGCTCTGGAACTCCCTCCCTAAACCCCTCCGCCTCTCTACCTCTCTTTCCTCCTTCAGGACGCTCCTCAAAATCTATCTCTTTGACCAAGCTTTTGGTCACCTGCGCTAATTTCTACATCTGCGGCTCGGTGTCAAATCATTTCTCTCATAACACTCCTTGGGACGTGAAAGGCGCTATGTAAATACACTAACCCCGGAAGTGCAACACGCAGCCCCAACAACTCGCTCTGTGTGAAGAAGTCTCTCCTGCTCTCTGCTCCGCACATTTTTGCATTTACTCTTGTATCCATGGCCCCCCTTTTCTTTCCAATTTCTCCCGAAGCTGCGAGACTCCGACGGTGTACATCTCCACAGGCCTGCGCCAATGGTCCATACCACGAATCGAGCCCTCGGCAATACCGTTCCCAAGTGGCTTTGTGGGAAACTCTGCCTACATTTGTGTGTGCGCTTGGAGCGCCATCTCCTGGCAATGTGTGGCATCTCCAAAATAACTCGCACCTCACTATCACTAACCGCATAACTGGAAAAATTACACAAGAATTAGGAGCAGGAGTCGGCCATTCGGCCCCTCGAGCCTGCTCCCCATTCAATGAGATCATGGCTGATCTTCGACCTCAACTCCACTTTCCTGCACTGTCCCCAGACCCCTTGATTCCCTCACTATCCAAAAATCTATCGATCTCTGTCTTGAATATACTCAACGACTGAACCTCCTCAGCCCTCTGGGGCAGAGAATTCCAAAGATTCACCACCCTCTGAGTGAAGAAGTTTCTCCTCATCTCAGTCCTAAATGGCCAACCCCTTATCCTGAGACTGTGACCCCTGGTTCTAGACTCCCCAGCCCGGGGGGAAACATCCTCCCTGCATCTACCCTGTCAAACCCTGTAAGAATGTTGTATGTTTCAATGAGATCACCTCTCATTCTTCTAAACGCTAGAGAATATCGGCCTAGTCTACTCAATCTCTCCTCGTAGGACAATCTCCCCATCCCAGGAATCAGTCTGGTGAACCTTCGTTGCACTCCCTCTATGGCAAGTGTATCCTTCCTTAGGTAAGGAGACCAAAACTGTGCACAATACTCCAGGTGTGGTCTCACCAGGGCTCTGTATAATTGCTGTTCTAATTTATGCTCCACATAAGCCTCCTGCTCTGGAGTTGGACTTGAACGAATGACCTTCTGACTCAGAGCCAAGTGTGCTACCCACTGAACCCGCTGTCAGTTATTACAGGTTGAAATTCCCTTATCCAGAATTCCCTTATCCAGAACCACCCCTCATCCAGAACCATTCCCGGCCACTGGGTGGCGCATGCGCAGAACTCCGACATGAACAAATTGAAGTCCTTCCTCGCTGGCCTGACCCCGCGATCCAGTGCCCCCCACATGATATCTCTGCCGCACTCCCAGCCCCAAGCCAGCCAGCCCCAATATCTCCTTGCTCAGTACCTGTACCATCCAATTTAACATGACCACCCCCTCGTCCAGAAAAAAATCCCTTATCCGGAACAGGCCAGGTCCCGAGGGTTCCGGATAAGTGAGGTTCAACCTGTAATATCAAGGAAATTTAACATAGAGGGTGCAAAGCGGAGTCTGTGGGCAAATGGTGGAGCGACACTGCCCCCTAACCCCATGAAATGCTGCCCTGGCATCATCCCTGGCATGTGGGCAGTGTTATGTATTTGACCCCTTGTAACCGGCATTACATTACCACCAGAGGGCCTACTTGTTGGAGTCCCAAGGGACCCCAGCATCCCTTGGGAGCACGGTATATAAGCAGGCCACCCACGAGGTACCTGCACTCTGAAGTTTCATTAAAGGAGCTAAGGTCACATTTGCTCATTGTACACAGTACTCAGTTTCATCCTTTATTATGAGCGTAATAATTGGCGACGAGGTAATGAACAACCGCGCGATAATGCAAAGAACAGTTGATATCATGGAGAAGTTCTCAGAAAGGGATGATTGGGAGGCTTTCGTGGAGAGACTCGACCAATACTTCGTGGCCAACGAGCTGGAAGGGGACGAGAACGCCACCAAACGAAGGGCGATCCTCCTAACTGTCTGTGGGGCGACAACCTATGGCCTCATGAAGAATCTCCTAGCTCCGGCAAAACCAACAGAGAAATCCTACGAAGAATTGTATACGCTTGTCCGGGAGCACCTAAATCCTAAGGAAAGTCGTTTGATGGCGAGATATCGGTTCTACGCGTGCCAACGGTCGGAGGGCCAGGAAGTGGCGAGCTACGTCGCTGAACTAAGGCGTCTCGCAGGACATTGTGAGTTTGAGGGATTCCTAGAACAAATGCTTTTTTGTACTGGGCATTGGCCATGAGACAATCCTTCGCAAACTGTTAACCATTGAAGCTCCAAATCTAAGTAAAGCCATAACGATAGCTCAGGCATTTATATCCACCAGCCATTAACACCAAACAGATTTTGCAGAGTAAAGAGGTTTCGGCCAGTACTGTGCATAAAGTAACGTCGTTTTCGAGCAGAAATATACATGGCAGAACGTACACGCCGGCTGCTTCTGTCTGACCTCAGATGACCCAGAGTTCGCCATCAATCGTTAATACGAGGCAGTTAACACCCTGTTGGCGCTGTGGAGGTGATCATCGGCCCCATCAATGCCGCTTCAAGCACGATGCGTGCAACGGTTGCAGAACACTGGGACACCTCCAGCGAATGTGCAGGTGAGCTGCAAACCCTGCAAACCACCACGCTGCAGAGGAAGATCGATCCACGGTGGATCAGCCTGAATCGGAGACTCGAACCGAGGAGGCAGAAGTGTGCGGGGTACACACATTCACCACAAAATGTCCACCAATAATGTTGAAAGTTGAACTGAACGGTATTCCAATATCTATGGAGCTAGACACGGGGGCGAGTCAGTCCATAATGAGTAAAAAGGCCTTCGACAGGCTGTGGTGCAACAAGGCACACAGGCCCAAGCTCAGCCCCATTCACACCAAGCTAAGGACTTACACCAAGGAACTAATCCCTGTAATTGGCAGTGCAGAAGTCAAAGTCTCCTACGACGGAGCAGTACACGAACTCCCGCTGTGGATTGTGCCAGCGGATGGCCCCACGTTGTTTGGCAGAAGCAGGCTGGGAAAAATCCGCTGGAACTGGGATGACATCCGAGCGCTCTCGTCCATCAACGACGCCTCATGTACCCAGGTTCTGAGCAAGTTCCCATTGTTGTTCGAGCCAGACATTGGAAGCTTCTCGGGGGTGAAAGTGCAGATCCATTTGGTTCCCGGTACGCGACCCATCCACCACAAGGCTCGGGCGGTACCGTACGTGATACGTGAGAAAGTGGAAATTGAGCTGGACAGGCTGCAGCGAGAAGGCATCATCGCGCCGGTGGAATTCAACGAGTGGGCCAGTCCGATTGTCCCGGTACTTAAAGAGGACGGCACGGTTAGAATTTGTGGGGACTATAAAGTAACGATTAACCGTTTTTCGCTACAGGACCAGTACCCGCTACCCAAGGCAGATGACCTATTTGCGACCTTGGCTGGAGGGAAGACGTTCACCAAGCTGGACCTGACCTCGGCCTACATGACACAGGAGCTGGAGGAGTCTTCAAAAGGTCTCACCTGCATCAACACGCACAAATATCTGTTCATCGATAACAGATGCCCGTTCGGGATTCGGTCGGCTGCGGCAATCTTCCAACGGGACATGGAGGGCCTGCTATAGTCGGTTCCTCGCACCATGGTTTTCCAGGACGAAACACTGGCTACAGGTCGGGACACCATCGAACACTTGCAGAACCTGGAAGAGGTTCTGAGTCGGTTGGATCGCGTGGGGCTCAGGTTGAAACGCTCAAAGTATGTTTTCCTGGCACAGGAGGTCGAGTTCTTGGGAAGAAGAACCGCAGCAGACGGCATCAGACCTACCGACGCCAAGACGGAGGCCATCAAGGACGCGCCGAGACCACAGAACATGACGGAGCTGCGGTCGTTCCTGGGACTCCTTAACTATTTCGGTAATTTTCTACCTGGGTTAAGCACCCTGCTAGAACCTCTACATGCGCTACTGCACAAGGGAGACGACTGGGTATGGGGGAATTCACAAGAGGCTGCCTTTAAAAAAGCCAGAAATCTGTTTTGTTCAAACAAACTGCTTGTCCTGTATAACCCTTGTAAACGATTAGTGTTAGCTTGCGATGCGTCGTCATACGGGGTTGGGTGTGTGTTACAACAGGCTAATGAATCGGGGATTTTACAACCGGTCGCTTATGCGTCCAGGAGTTTGTCCAAGACCGAAAGGGCCTACAGCGTGATTGAAAAAGAAGCTCTGGCATGCGTTTACTGGGTAAAGAAAATGCACCAGTACTTATTTGGCCCCAAGTTTGAGCTTGAAACTGACCACAAGCTGCTCATATCGCTGTTCTCTGAGAGCAAAGGGATTAACACCAACGATTCTACCTGCATCCAAAGATGGGCGCTCACGCTGTCGGCATACAACGATGTAATCCGCCACAGACCGGGCACAGAGAACTGCGCTGATGCTCTCAGTCGGCTACCATTGCCCACCACCGGGGTGGAAATGGCACAGCCAGCAGACTTGGTCATGGTCATGGATGCATTCGAGAACGAAAAGTCCCCCGTCACGGCCCGCCAGATCAGGACCTGGACCAGCCAGGAGCCTTTACTGTCCTTAGTAAAAAACGGTGTCCTCCATGGGAGCTGGTCCAGCGTCCAAGCAGAGATGCAGGAAGCGTTTAAGCCGTTCCAAGGCGCAAAGACGAGTTGTCCCTGCAGGCGGACTGTCTGCTGTGGGGCAATCGCGTGGTCTTGCCCAAGAAAGGCAGAGACACGTTCATTTGTGAACTGCACAACCCCCACCCAGGCATCGTAATGATGAAAGCCATAGCCAGATCCCACGTGTGGTGGCCCGGCATCGACTCAGATTTACAATCATGCGTGCACCAGTGCAACACTTGCTCTCAGCTGAGCAATGCACCCAGAGAGGCACCGATAAGTTTGTGGTCGTGACCCTCCAAACCGTGGCCGAGGATCCACGTGGACTATGGGCCCATTTCTAGGTAAAATGTTTTTGGTTGACGTGGACGCTTACTCAAAATGGATTGAATGTGCGATAATGTCTGTAAGCACGTCCACGGCCGCCATTGAAAGCCTACGAGCCATGTTTGCCACGCACGGCCTGCCTGATGTCCTGGTCAGCGACAATGGGACGCGCTTCACCAGTGCTGAATTCAAGGAATTCATGACCCGCAATGGGATCAAGCATGTCACATCTGCCCCGTTCAAGCCCGCATCCAACGGCCAGGCAGAACGGGCAGTTCAGACCATCAAGCAAAGCTTGAAACGTGTGTCCTGTAGGGAGTGGTGGGTCTGTCAGCTCGCCTTCCTGACCAGAGCGGTTGCGAGCCACTCCCACCCCCTGGTTCTCGAGCCTGGATTTATTAATCAGGGTGTGGTGAGGTGCAGCAGACAACTGTATTGTACAAAGAAGGCATGGGTTTTATTCAAGAAAGCAAATAACACGAATACACTCCAATAAAACTGTAAAATCTTACAAAAAGGTTCTCAACAATGGGGAATACTTTATTACAGGTAATAAACACAACAGAAATACCCCCCACCTCCCACTCACTCTCTAACTAGGTCAATCTCTAGGGCCCCAGGGATTCATGCTCACCAAGTCCTTCCTTTGACAGCTAGGGCTGTTCGAGGTTTCGGGATCCTTTGGTTATAGCCGGTTTGCCTTGCTGAACCCCGGACGTGGTAGAAAACCTCTGCTGCGTATTGAGGCCAGTTGGGGTGAGTCCGCTGATGGCTGTTGGGGTGAGTCCGCTGTTACCAAGTCAGTCGGTATTGATGCTCTGCTGATTGGTTTTTGAAGTTCTTTTCTCCGAAGTCGCGATGTTTCTTCCTGCATTTTCTCGCTGCGTGCTCTCGATCTTGTTGTTCCGAAGTGATGGTCAGAGTAGTTCTCTTGGTACGACGGGCCCTCAATTATACTCTGAGAGGCTGCTTAATCTTCGTGCCAAATCTAACATTTCTTTTGTTTAAGTTTTGGTGGGCTAGCTAACTGAAACTTGATTAAATGTTTTAATCTGCCGTTGGTAGACTTTGGGATCGCGGTGCTCTTTATTTATGAGCTGATGAACTCTTGTCCATTGTAATAGCACTGCTTTGGCTTCAGGAAGTCTGGGCTGAGCCAGAAAAAGGTGTTGGAATATGTATGTGACATTTGAGTCCTGTGGCTGGGGTGGATAATGTTTCTTCCGTGGTCGAGTGTTTAAATGCTGATGTTTTCTGGGAGTCTGACTATGGTTAAACAGCTCCCCCAGGCAAACTGATTAGCTACAATACCCAAAGTCTAAATCCCACCCTTCTGTCACTGCAGCTTTTCCCCACAGGCCCAAACTTGGTTAAAACTCGTAGATTTTTTCCATATGCATTTCAGGATCCCAAACTTTCTGTTTACTAGGCCCAAATCGAAATTCCTTTTCAGTGAGTCCAAACACTCGGGGGGGGGGGGGGGGGGGGGAGGGGTGGGGGATGGTTTCCACAAATTTTGGAATCTTACAGTCAGAAGGCTCCCTGCAGACCCGACTGTCCCGAGTGTTGCTCAGCTACCACACCAGACCCCACTTGCTCACCGGGGTTCCCCCAGCCGAGCTGCTCATGAAAAGGGCGCTCAAAACAAGGCTCTCCCTTGTCCACCTTGATCTCCATGATCACGCGGAGGGCAGGCGGCATCAACAAAGCGTGTACCATGATCGCGCAAACTTGTCACGCGATATTGAGATCAATGATCCTGTGTTTGTGCTCAATTATGGACATGGTCCCGAATGGCTCGCTGGTACGGTCACAGCCAAAGAGGGGAGTAGGGTGTTTCAGGTCAGATTGGCCAATGGACTAACCAACAGCTACGAACAAACCGAAGAAGACGCCACCAACTTCGACCCTCCAACACACACACACACACACAAGTGGCAACCGACATCATGGTTGACCACGAAGCAGAACTCACCATCCCCAGCAGCCCGACAAGACCGGCTGCCCAACAGCCCAATGAAGAACTGACCAACCCACACACACCTGCATTTGTACCGAGACGATCGACAAGGGAGCGAAAAGCCCCAGAACGTCTCACCCTGTAAATAAGTTTACTATTGACTTCATGGGGAGTGATGTTATGCATTTGACCCCTTGCAACCTGCATCACACCACCACCAGAGGGCCCACCTGTTGGAGTCCCAAGGGCTCCCAGCATCCCTTGGGAGCACTGTATATAAGCAGGCCACCCACGAGGTACCTGTACTCTAGAATCTCATTAAAGGAGCTAAGGTCACACTTGCTCATTGTACACAGTACTCAGTTTCATCCTTTATTATGAGCTTATCAGACGGCAACCAGACTCAATGCTGCCTACAATTCCTGCAGCCAGTGCAAGCTCGATTCAGTGGGCAGCACTCTCACCCCTCAGTGAGGTTGAGGGTTCAAGTCCCACTCCAGAGACTTGAGCACATAAATCCAGGCTGACACGCCCAGTGCAGTGCTGAGGGAGCGCTGCACTGTCAGAGGTGCCGTCTTTTGGATGAGACGTTAAACCGAGGCCCCGTCTGCTCTCTCAGGTGGACGTAAAAGATCCCACGGCATTATTTTGAAGAGTAGGGCAGTTCGCGCCGGTGCTTGGCCCAATAATGATCCCTCGACACAAAATAAAAACAGAGGAATTGACCATTCATCTCATAGCGGTTTATGGGATCTTGCTGTGCTCAAAGTGCGCTTCCTTAATTCCAACAGTGACTTCACTTCAAAGTACGCCACTGGCCGTAAAGCGCTGAGGTCGTGAAAGGCACTATATAAATGCAAGTTATCGCTCTATTGTTCTGAATACAACTGTCAGAAACTCATTGAGCCGGCCACAAGATGGTGCCAGGGAGCTACACAATTACAGATTATTGTGCAGATCGAATCGCGATCGCCTGCAATAAAGCTGTAAACAGACTGAAGGATAGATGTAAACAGACTGAAGGATAGATTTAGCCAGTCCTCCACCATGGTGTCATCAGCGTGTAATGGGAAAGATTTTCCCAAACAAACTCCTTGGCAACTGAGCTTTCGACCACATTTCAGCAGCAGAACTAAGACCACCGATTATCCACCTCCGTAACATCGCCCATCTCCGTCCCCTCCTCAGCTAATCCGCTGCTGAAGCCCTCATTCAGGCCTTTGTTACCTCCAGACTTGACTATTCCAACGCACTCCTGGCTGGCCTCCCACGTTCTACTCTACGTAAACTAGAGGTGATCCAAAACTCGGCTGCCCATGTCCTAACTCGCACCGAGTCCCACTCACCCATCACCGACTGTGCTCACTGCCCCGTGTCCTAACTCGCACCGAGTCCCACTCACCCATCACCCCCTGTGCTCGCTGACCCCGTGTCCTAACTCGCACCGAGTCCCACTCACCCATCACCCACTGTGCTCGCTGTCCCGTGTCCTAACTCGCACCAAGTCCCGCTCACCCATCGCCCCCTGTGCTCGCTGCCCCGTGTCCTAACTCGCACCGAGTCCCGCTCACCCATCACACCCTGTGCTCGCTGGCTTCCGGTTAAGCAACGCCTCGATATAAAAATTCTCACACTTATTTTCAAATGGCTTAGCCTCTCCCTATCTCTGTAATCTCCTTCAATCTAATCCTTGCAATCTACCCTACTGAATAAACAGCAACTCTGTACAGTTACACAGTAAGTAACCCTTACCCTGCTAAATAAACATTTGATTCTGTACACTTACATGAGTGATCCTTACCCTGAATAAACAGTGACTCTGTACAGTTACACAGTGAGTGACCCTTACCCTGAATAAACAGTGACTCTGTACAGTTACACAGTGAGTGACCCTTACCCTGAATACACAGTGACTCTGTACAGTTACACAGTGAGTGACCCTTACCCTGAATAAACAGTGACTCTGTACAGTTACACAGTGAGTGACCCTTACCCTGAATAAACAGTGACTCTGTACAGTTACACAGTGAGTGACCCTTACCCTGAATAAACAGTGACTCTGTACAGTTACACAGTGAGTGACCCTTAAAACGTTCACCGTTCAAAGGTGTTTCAGTACGACTGCAGTAAATGAAGGACTGATATTCACAATGATGTGAGTGTAACGCACAATTCTCGGTGCATCATGCAGGGACGTTAGAGGTCACTCAGTTGCCACCTCAGTAATATTTAATAACCTTTCGTTCCTTTGAACTGGAAGCTGAGAAACACAACTGGAATCACTGAGCTCCGCCGACCTGCAGAGTGCATATTTAATTTCTCGCTTAATGCATCATTTCCTCGCAACAAACGAAATGACTTGCAATTTCCTCATGGTGAATCACAAGACCCTCCACGACACAATCTTAAATCAGGCCACGTAGAAAATGCCTGCAGCCCCAACCTGGTTAACCCTTTCCCACCAGCGAGTCACAGGCAAGGGACCCCGCCCCCACCCACCTCCCCCGGCCCCCACAACCACAGGGAAATTCTGCTAAAGCTGTATCAAACCTTGGTTAGACCACACTTGGAGTACTGTGTCGTCATAGGCAGTCCCTCGGAATCGAGGAAGACTTGCTTCCACTCTAACAGTGAGTTCTCAGGTGGCTGAACAGTCCAATACGGGAATTACAGTCTCTGTCACAGGGTGGGACAGACAGCGGTTGAGGGAAGGGGAGGGTGGGACTGGTTTGCCGCACGCTCCTTCCGCTGCCCGCGCTTGGTTTCTGCACGCTCTCGGCGACGAGACTCGAGGTGCTCAGCGCCCTCCCGGATGCACTCCCTGCACTGAGGGCGGTCTTTGGCCAGGGACTCCCAGGTGTCGGTGTGGGATGTTGCACTTTATCAAGGACTGCGTACAGTTCTGGTCACCATATTATAAAAAGGGTATAGAGGCACTGGAGCGGGTGCAGAGAAAATTTACAAGGATGATACCAGAAAGGCGAGGGTGTATCTATCAGGAAAGAAAGGCCTTGCATTTATATACAGGCACTGCGTCGAAATCCCAGAAACCATGGGACAGAGGCCGTTCCGGATTCTGTGTGTATCCGCACGTCTTTCTGATACCTCGAGTCCGGAAACACCCGAGCCCAGATAGGTAGGGGACGGGGGTCGGGTCAGTGATGGGGGAGTCCAACGATAGAGTGGGTGGGGTTGGCAGCAGGTCCGGATCCGGCAACATTTTCCAGATTGCGGACGACCCCGCCCCAGATCACCCCAATGTTTGGAACTCCGGATCTTCGACATTGTACCTGTAACGCCTTTCACGACCACCGGGCGTCCCAAAGCACTTTACAGCCAATGAAGTACTTTTGGAGTGTAGTCGCTGTTGTACTGTGGGAAACGCGGCAGCCAGTTTGCACACAGCGAGCTCCCACACACAGCAATATGGTAATGGCCAGATAATCTGTTTTTTGATATGTTGATTGAGGGATAAATATTGGCCCAGGGAGAACTCCCCTGCTTTTCCTTCACAATAGTGGCCATGGGATCTGTTTCATCCACCTGAGAGGGCAGATAGGGGCCTTGGCTTACCATCTCATCCAAAAGACAGCACCTCCGACAGTGCAGCACACCCTCAGCACTACACTGGGAGTATCAGCCTGGATTTTTGTGCCCAAGTTCCTGGAGTGGGACTTGAACCCACAACCGTCTGACTCAGAGACAAGGGTGCTGCCCACTGAGCCACGGCTGACACTAGGAAGGATGAACAGGCTGGGTCTCTTTTCTCTTGAAAAAAAAAGGCCGAGGAGGTGACCTAATAGAGATCTTTAAACTGATGAAAGGTTTTGATGGAGTGGATACAGAGAGAGAGTGTTTCCACTTGTGGGGAAGAGCATAACTAGAGGCCATCAATATAAGATAGTCACCAAGAAATCCAACGGGGAATTCAGGAGAAACTTCTTTACCCAGAGAGCGGTGAGAATGTGGAACTCGCTGCCACAGGGAGGGGTTGAGGTGAATAGTATCGATGCATTTAAGGGGAGGCTGGACAAGTATATGGGGGAGAAGGGAATAGAGGGTTACGCTGATAGATTTAGATGAGGAAAGACAGGAGGAGGCTCGAGTGGAGCATAAACGCCGGCATGGACTGGTTGGGCCGAATGGTCTGTTTCTGTGCCGTATATCTGATGTAAACCCCCCACTGATGCTTCAGTGACCAGTGGTAGCGTTGGGTGTGATACTGAACCAGAGCAAATGGTGGATGGTGAGGGGAGTAGGGCGGGTGGGGGGGCGCGGTGAGGGGGCAGCGAATCATAACGTGGGATTCAGTGGCCTCTGTGCTCACAGTGAGGAGCTCATACCCTGGGGAACTATTACCACCGCTAACTCAAGTGTGTTGTATCTCACACACCTTAATACAACACACTTGTAACTCACCAGCCTGTAACTCACCGCTGGGTATCTGTTATTCTATATATAAACCCCCCGAACCCCTCGATTAGATTCCAGACTGTAACTCACTGCAGGGTATCTGTTATTCTATATATAACCTCCCCGAACCCCTCGATTAGATTCCGGCCTGTAACTCACTGCAGGGTATCTGTTATTCTATATATAACCTCCCCGAACCCCTCGATTAGATTCCGGCCTGTAACTCACTGCAGGGTATCTGTTATTCTATATATAAACCCCCTGAATCTCTCGATTAGATTCCAGCCTGTAACTCACTCCCGGGTATCTGTTATTCTATATATAAACCCCCTGAATCCCTCGATTAGATTCCAGCCTGTAACTCACCGCTGGGTATCTGTTATTCTATATATAAACCCCCCGAACCCCTCGATTAGATTCCAGCCTGTAACTCACTCCCGGGTATCTGTTATTCTATATATAAACCCCCCGAACCCCTCGATTAGATTCCAGCCTGTAACTCACTCCCGGGTATCTGTTACTCTAATCAAAAGAAAGGTTAGAAAAACTGCCTTTGAAGTTGATTCGAATGATACCAGCGCTAAAAGAGTTAATTTATGAGGACAGACTGCAAAGACTTGGCTTGTATTCTTTGGAACAGAGACGATTAAAGGCCGATGTGATCGAGGTGTTTAAGATGATTGACGGATTCGATGGAGAGAAACTATTTCCTCTGGTGAGGGGAGTTCGGAACAAGGGGGCATCACCTTAAACTTAGAGCCCGGCCGTTCAGGGTGATGTCAGGAAGCACCTCTCCACACAGAGGGCAGTGGGAATCTGGAACTCTCTCCCCCCAAAAAAGCTGGGGCGTCAATTGAAAATTTCAGAACTGATATTGATAGATTTTTGTAAGGCAAGGAGTATTAAGGGTTATAGAACCAAGGCGAGTTAAGATACAGATCAGCCATAATCTCACTGAATGGCGGAACGGGCTGGAGGGGCTGAATCACCTCCTCGTGTTGCTGCGACTGTGGAATTCTCCGTCACCGTGTCCTTGAAGCAGAGGCCATGCGATTAGGCATTTGATTTTAAAAGGAGGAATATGGAAAGGTATGGCAAGGGGAGGTGGGGGGGGCGTCTCGTGTGATTTGCTGAGGTGACTCACAAAGTGAAGGACAGACGCAGGCTTGAATGGAACAAATGTCCTGTTTCAGGAGTGCGTGACCCTGGCATGTTTACAGATAATTCACATTTGCAGCAATTATACATTACATGAGCAGTTGGTCAGGTGAAACGTCCTTGGTTGCTCCAGGCACGTGGTTCAGAGTCCTTCAGCTCTGCTCCGATCCCCACCCGCTCTTGGATCGGGGCCTTGTCAGGAAACCGGTCGGAGAGGAGGACAGATAATGCTGACCGAGGTATTGCCTCGTTCGCCGGAAATTCCCGGTCCAACTGAGAATCATGGAACGGTTACAGCGCAGAGGGAGGCTGGACTATAGAGCGCTGCCTGGTGGACCACTGCGGTACTGCAACTGCCGCCGTCGATAATAAAAGGATCACGTGACGAGGTCACGTGACAAGTTCCTGCAGAGCCATCTTGTAGCCTGGGTGTTTGTGATGTCGTCACGAATATATCACAGAGGCCATTCGGCCCGTCGAGCCCGTGCCGGCTCTCAGCCAGTCCCACTCCCCCCACCCTTTCCCCCCCCCTCCTCCACCCCGCCCTTTCCCCGTAGCCCTGCACAGTTTTCTCCTTCAGGTACTTATCCAACTCCCTTTTGAAAGCCGCGATTGAGTCTGCCTCCACCACCCTCTCAGGCAGCGCATTCCAGATCCTAACCACTCGCTGCGTAAAACAATTTTTCCTCACGTCGCCTTTGGTTCTTCTGCCAATCGCCTTAAATCTGTGTCCTCTGGTTCTCCACCCCCGATATGGACCAAACTCTCCAATGAACTCTCACCCCTTCCCTAACCCTATCCTACCTCCTGTTTGAAGAACATAAGAAAATAGGAGCAGGAGTCGGCCATTCGGCCCCTCGAGCCTGCTCCGCCATTCAATACGATCACGGCTGATCTTCGACCTCAACACTCGCCAATGGGAACAGTTTCTCTCTCTCGACTCTGTCCAGACCCCTCACGATTTTGAACACCTCGATCAAATCTCCTCTCAACCTTCTCTGCTCCAAGGAGAACAACCCCAGCCTCTCCACTCCATCCACGTAACTAAAATCTCTCGTACTTAAGAAATAGGAGCAGGAGTCGGCCATTCGGCCCCTCGAGCCTTCTCCGCCATTCAATAAGATCACGGCTGATCTTCAACCTCAACTCCACTTTCCCGCCCGATCCCCATATCCCTTGATTCCCTTAATATCCAAAAATCTGTCTTGAATATACTCAACAACTGAGCCTCCACAGCCCTCTGGGGCAGAGAATTCCAAAGATTCACCACCCTCTGAGTGAAGAAGTTTCTCCTCATCTCAGTCCTAAATGGACAACCCCTTATCCTGAGAGTGTTCTAGGCTCTCCAGCCCGGGGGAAACATCCTCCCTGCAGCTACCCTGCCAAGCCCTGTAAGAATGTTGTATGTTTCAATGAGATCACCTCTCATTCTTCGAAACGCTAGAGAATATAGGCCTAGTCTCCTCAATCTCTCAAGGAAAGGGGTTAAAATAAAAGAGTGTTTATTATTGGTCACCATACACCAGCTTGAGGCCTAACCAGTGTTTCAAAAGGATTACTATAACTTCCTTCCTCTATTTATAAAGCCAAGTATCCTGTATTTTCTGTAACTGCCTTCTCAATATACCCTGCCACCTTCAAAAGCGTGCTGCATTTTATATTCATCCTTGTTTTCAAATCCCTCCATGACCTTGTCTCGGCTTAACTCTGTAGCAACCCCTCAAGATAATTGCACTCCTCTAATTCTGGCCTCTTGCCCGATTTTAATCGCCAATCATGTTGTGTATGTATAATATAAGTATACTACCTGTACACTCAATGTACAGTTACATAAGACTGCTGGATGTATCTTCACACTGTATACACTGTGCCTGTACCACCAGGGGGTGCAACTGGTGGAGACCTAGGGGTCACCTGCACACGACAGGTAACCAGGTATAAAAGGGAGCTCGCCATACTGTACCCTCACTCAAGAGCTGTAATAAATGGACTAAGGTCACCACAGTTCAAGTACAATACCTTACCTCGTGGAGTCATCACTAGAGTGCTTACAGACACAATAAATCACCCCACCATCGGTGGGCGTGCCTTCAGCTGCCTGGGCCCCAAGCTCTGGCACTCCCTCCCTAAACCTCTCTGCCTCTCTCTCCCCCTTTAAGATGCTCCTTAAAACCTGCGTCCACCTGTCCTAATTTCTCCTTATGTGGCTCGGTGTCAAATTTTGTTTGATAATACTGCTGTGAAACACCTTGCGACGTTTTACTACATTAAAGGCGCTATATAAATGCAAGTTGTTGCTATTGTAGATACCACACCCCAATCTCTATGACCCACAGGCTCGCTCTATAACAAATACGTTTGGGAAGTGGTCACCATTGGACGGGGGGAGGGCGGACCTCATGACTACACTGGCCTACGCATCAGCTGTGGCTCAGTGGGCAGCACACTCGCCTCTGAGTCAGAAGGTTGTGGGTTCGAGTCCCACTCCAGAGACTCGAGCACATAAATCCAGGCTGACTCTCCCAGTGCAGTGCTGAGGGAGGGCCGCACTGTCGGAGGTGCTGTCTTTCGGATGAGGCGTTAAACCGAGGCCCCGTCTGCTCTCTTGGGGTGGATCTCACAACATTATTTCGAAGAAGAGCAGGGGGAGTTCTCCCCGGTGTCCTGGCCAATATTTGTCCCTCAATCAATATCACTAAAAACAGATGATTTGACGATTATCACATTGCTGTGTGTGGGAGCTTGCTGTGCACAAATTGCCTGCCGCGTTTCCCACATTACAACAGCGACTACACGTGAAAGGTGCATCATTAGCTCTAAAGCACTTTGGGATGTCCCGAGGTGGTGAAAAAAAGAAAGAAAGACTTGCATTCATATAGCGCCTGTCATGACCACGGGACGTCTCAAAGGCTACGGACCAAGAGCTGGAAAGTAGGATTCAGCTGGATAGCTCTTTGTCAGACGGCACGGACACGATGGGCCAAATGGCCTCCTTCCGTGCTGTAAATTTCTGTGATTCTATGAGTGGGGAGGTGGGGTATAACCTTAAAATCAGAGCCAGGCCGTTCAGGGGCGATGTCAGGATCACTTCTTTACACAAAGGGCGGTGGGAATCTGGAACTCTCTCCCCCCAGAGAACTGTTGAGACTGAGGAGGGGTCAATTGAAAAGCTGAGGTCGATAGATTTTTGTCAGGTAAGGGTTACAGAACCAAGTAGACGGAGTTGAGATACAGGTCAGCCGCGATCTAATTGAATGGCGGAACAGGTTCGGGAACTGAATGGCCTCCTCCTGGTTCCTGTGGGGCATTTTCTGCTTTGAGCTGGAACGAGACACACTAAAGTGGAACCTTCTGCCATTCATTGAGGGGATGGAGTATAAAAGCAGGGAAGTCTTGCTACAGTTGTACAGGGTATTGGTGAGTCCACACCTGGAATACTGCGTGCAGTTTTGGTTTCCATATTTCCGAAAGGATATACTTGCTGTGGAGGCAGTTCAGAGAAGGTTCATTCGGTTGATTCCGGAGATGAGGGGGTTGACTTATGAGGAAAGGTTGAGTAGGTTGGGCCTCTACTCATTGGAATGAGAGATGATCTTATCGAAACGTATAAGATTATGAGGGGGCTTGACAAGGTGGATGCAGAGAGGATGTTTCCACTGATGGGGGAGACTAGAACTAGGGGGCATGATCTTAGAATAAGGGGCCGCCCATTTAAAACTGAGATGAGGAGAAATTTCTTCTCTCAGAGGTCTGTGGAATTCGCTGCCTCAGAGAGCTGTGGACCCTGGGACATTGAATATATTTAAGACAGAGATAGACAGTTTCTTAACCGATAAGGGAATAAGGGGTTATGGGGAGCGGGCAGGGAAGTGGACCTGAGTCCATGATCGGATCAGCCATGATTGTATTAAATGACAGAGCAGGCTCGAGGGGCCGTATGGCCTACTCCTGCTCCTATTTCTTATGTTCTTATGAGCGCCTGGCATGCAATGAGGTCACTCCACCCAACGGCACTGTGAAAATATTTATTTACTTTGAGAAGAGTTGGGAAAATTGTATTTCCACACCACTGAGGGTCAATTTGTTTTCCTTCTCTGTCTTCAATTATGCGGAAGGAAAGTTTTAACTTTCAAGTTGCCACTGTGGGTTCATTGGCGGCCTAGTGAGTAAACGATGGATCACCAGCTCAAACAGACCTCGGACTGAACCGCACTCTGTGGTTAGCCAGTTGATCATAGCACTCGAGGGCACTTGAGATCAGATTCATTGCCCCACCAAGCGAGGGAAAGGAAGGAGCCACCAAGGTTTCTGCTTTTGGGGGTCGGGCAAGAACAGGATTGAGATGCCTGCCACAGTCAAATTGCCTGCCAACGCTCACTGTCAACAATCACACATAGAAGAATGACCATTCCTGTGCGGTATAGACAAAAAAAAAGCACTTATATAGCGCCTTTCACGACCACTGGACGTCTCAAGGCACTTTGCAGCCAATGAAGTACTTTTTAGTGTAGTCACTGTTGTAATGTGGGAAACGTGGAAGCCAACTTGCGCACAGCAAGCTCCCACAGACAGCAAAGTGATAATGACCAGATAATCTGTTTTAGTGACGTTGATTGAAGGATAAATATTGGCCCCAGGACACCGGGGAGAACTCCCCTGCTCTTCTTCGAAATAGTGGCCATGGGATCTTTTACATCCTCCTGAGAGAGCAGACGGGGCCTCGGTTTAACGACTCATCCGAAAGATGGCATCTCCGACAGTGCGGCACTCCCTCAGCACTACACTGGGAGTGTCGGCCTAGAGTTATGTGCTCGAGTCCCTGGAGTGGGATTTGAACCCACGACCTTCTGACTCAGACCTCTTCGGGTACATGTGCGTTTGCCTTTTGAAGGTTGTTGTGGAATCTGCCCTTTCAGGGGGGTGTAGCTCTCTCTCTCTCTCTCTCTCTCTCTCTGTCCCGCCCCCTTGGCAACTGCCCAAAGCCACAAGACTGAAATCAGGAGCCCGTTGCGAGTCGGGACGGAGGGCGTATGTCCCATCGTCCCTGGGGCCACCACGCATGGCAGTGGCCCTCCTGTGAAACGTTACTGGGGACTGACGGAACCTCGGTGAGTGGCCCTGGACTGCGATGACCGAGGGAACGCGATCATCACGTTTACTGTATGGTAACTGCAGCCTGAACCTTGACCTAATGCACCGACCCGCGGAAAATTGGAGGCCCAGTCAAAATGAGAACAAATACAACAACAACAACAACCTGTATTTATATAGCGCCTTTTAACGTAGTGAAACGTCTCAAGGCGCTTCACAGGAGTGTTATGAGATAACAATTTGACACCGAGCCACTTAAGGAGAAATTAGTGCAGGTGACCAAAAGCTTGGTCAAAGAGGTCGGTTTTAAGGAGTGTCGTGAAGGAGAAAAGAGAGGTGGAGAGGTTTAGGGAGGGAGTTCCAGAGCTTGGGGCCCAGGCAACTGAAGGCACGGCCACCGATGGTTGAGTGATTATAATCAGGGAGGCTCAGGAGGGCAGAATTAGAGGAGCGCAGACATCTCAGGGGGTTGTGGGGCTGGAGGAGATTACAGAGATAGGGAGGGGGCGAGGGCCATGGAGGGATTTGAAAACAAGGATGAGAATTTTGAAACTGAGTTGTTGCTTAACCGGGAGCCAATGTAGGTCAGCGAGCACAGGGGGTGATGGGAGAGAGGGACTCGGTGCGAGTTAGGACACGGGGCAGCGAGCACAGGGGGTGATGGGTGAGCGGGTCTCGGTGCGAGTTAGGACACGGGGCAGCGAGCACAGGGGGTGATGGGTGAGTGGGTCTCGGTGCGAATTAGGACACGGGGCAGCGAGCACAGGGGGTGATGGGTGAGCGGGTCTCGGTGCGAGTTAGGACAAGGGGCAGCGAGCACAGGGGGTGATGGGTGAGCGGGACTCGGTGCGAGTTAGGACACGGGGCAGCGAGCACAGGGGGTGATGGGTGAGTGGGTCTCGGTGCGAGTTAGGACACGGGGCAGCGAGCACAGGGGGTGATGGGTGAGCGGGACTTGGTGCGAGTTAGGACATGGAGCAGCTGAGTTTTGGATCACCTCTAGTTTATGTAGGGTAGAATGTGGGAGGCCAGCCAGGAGTGCGTTGGTCTAGGAGGTAACAAAGGCACGGATGAGGGCTTCAGTAGCGGATGAGCTGAGGCAGGGGCGGAGACGGGCGATGTTACGGAGGTGGAAATAGGCTGAAAAGGTTCTCCATCTTGACACAGGCCCATTTAAGAGTCACACTTATCTCAGATTATTCTCATAGTCAGATAAATATTAATACTGAAAATCGTCAAACCATGACAAAGAATGTCTTGTAAACAGACGCTTAGTGTGTGCAATTTTGGAAGGGGAAGGAGTTATTTTGAGTGTCTCCAAAATAAACAGCTCCTAGCCTGCCAGTTTATTTTGCATTTCCCTATTTAAAGTCCTTTCTAATTATTATATACGATTGCGGCGGTTGGGTGATTGCACGCTGGGAGTTGTGCTGACATTGACTGCCCGATCGATGGGTGCCTTTATTGCAATGTGTTGAAGAATGCGATCAAGGCTTTGGGGCGTCATAGTTAGCTGAGACAGAAGTTAGGAGTTGCTCGCTGTAATGTATTTGCTTCCTGGGTTCTTTGTTTAAGAATTCATAGTAACACATTGCGATTATTAGCAAAAGGTTTAACAATCACACGACACATTACTGGTTCATCCACCAGGCTCACAACCACCTGCCTCATCGTGGATCACCCGAACCCAACTGGCTGGGGTTTTATTGAGTCTTGTGAACATCCCGTGACTGGCTAAGCCACTCACCATGCAACAGCTCTACAACTATTTTAAGCTAAATTTAAATCAAGCGCCCCTTTTGGAAAGGGACACTAGAACCCATAAATTTAGAAATGAACTGGGCACTTTGCCATTCAACTTCAAATTCTGTTCCCAGCGGGTAATGATGCACTGCAGTCCTACCTCTTGTGGAAGGCCGCGAGCGTACCGGTGGACACCGCGTGCTCCATCTCCAGGGATGGATGTAAGTGCGGAAGAGAGGCAGGCACAGGAGAGGAACGACCCCCTCGATCGCCCGCTGCCTGGACTGGTTAATGGCCCCCTTGGCCATGCCCGGGAGTGGTCCTACGAGGAGGCCTTCCAACCTGTCCACTCCCCTCCACACTGGGCAACAGCTCCACAAACCTCTGAGCATACTCGCAGGTGCACACATTACAGTTATGATCGGTCAGAGCATGCGTGGGCTAGGAGGAGTGGAACATCGCAGTCCAGCAACCGATAGACTGCATGGCTCAGAGACATGGACCATGTACAGTAGACATCTCAAGTTGCTGGAGAAATACCATCAACGATGCCTCCGCAAGATCCTACAAATTCCCTGGGAGGACAGACGCACCAACGTTAGCGTCCTCGACCAGGCCAACATCCCCAGCATTGAAGCACTGGCCACGCTCGATCAGCTCCGCTGGGCAGGGCCACATAGTCCGCATGCCAGACACGCATCCCAAAGCAAGCGCTCGACTCGGAACTCCTTCATGGCAAACGAGCCAAAGGTGGGCAGAGGAAACGTTACAAGGACACCCTCAAAGTCTCCCTGATAAAGTGCAACATCCCCACCGACACCTGGGAGTCCCTGACCAAAGACCAGTCCGCCCCTAAGTGGAGGAAGTGCATCCGGGAGGGCGCTGAGCACCTCGAGTCTCGTCGCCGAGAGCGTGCAGAAATCAAGCGCAGGCAGCGGAAGGAGCGTGCGGCAAACCAGTCCCACCCACCCTTACCCTCAATCACTGTCTGTCCCACCTGTGACAGAGACTGTGGTTCCCGTATTGGACTGTTCAGCCACCTAAGGTCTCATTTTTAAGAGTGGAAGCAAGTCTTCCTCAATTCCAAGGGACTGCCTATGATGATGATGATGATGAGACAGTGCGTGTGTGGGGACATAGCGTGAGGACTGGGATGACTGCCTTTTCCCCAGACCCATGGTTGACCATCTTGGTTTACACCGGATATACGGCACAGAAACAGGCCATTCGCCCCAACCAGTCCGTGCCAGCGTTTATGCTCCACTCGAGCCTCCTCCCCTCTTTCCTCATGAAATCTATCAGCTTAATCTACACTCATTGGAGTTTAGAAGAATGAGAGGTGATCTTATTGAAACGTATAAGACTCTGAGGGGGCTCGACAGGGTAGATGCAGAGAGGATGTTTCCCCTCGTGGGGGAATCTAGAACTAGGGGGCACAGTTTCAGAATAAAAACTGAGATGAGGAGGAATTTCTTCTCTCTGAGGGTCATGAATCTGTGGAATTCTCTGCCCCAGAGAGCTGTGGGGGCTGGGTCATAGAATATAGTTAAGGCGGAGATAGACAGATTTTTGAACGATAAGGGAGAAAGGGTTATGGGGAGCGGGCGGGGAAGTGGAGCTGAGTCCATGATCAGATCAGCCTTGATCTTATTGAATGGCGGAGCAGGCTCGAGGGGCCGAATGGCCGACTCCTGCTCCTATTTTTATGTTCTTATGTTCTTTTGACAGAGGAAAGACACTGTCTCATTCTTATGTAACTTATGTTCTTATGTAACCCTCTATTCCCTTCTCCCTCATGTGTTTATCCAGCTTCCCCTTAAATGCATCGATACTATTCGCCTCAACCCCTCCCTGTGGCAGCGAGTTCCACATTCTCACCGCTCTCTGGCGAAAGAAGTTTTTCCTGAATTCTCTATTGGATTTTTAGACCCGGTTTAGAAATAAAATGCAAAGGTTGGAGCTATATAAACAGAAAATGGCACTTTAATTCCCCGCTCCACTCCCACTTTGACCTCTCCGTCCTCGGCCTCCTGCACTGTCCCAACGAAGCTCAACGTAAGAAACATAGAAACATAGAAAATAGGTGCAGGAGTAGGCCATTCGGCCCTTCAAGCCTGCACCGCCATTCAATGAGTTCATGGCTGAACATGTAACTTCAGTACCCCATTCCTGCTTTCTCGCCATACCCCTTGATCCCGCTAGTAGTAAGGACTTCATCTAACTCCTTTTTGAATATATTCAGTGAACTGGCCTCAACAACTTTCTGTGGTAGAGAATTCCACAGGTTCACCACTCTCTGGGTGAAGAAATTCCTCCTCATCTCGGTCCTAAATGGCTTACCCCTTATCCTTAGACTGTGTCCCCTGGTTCTGGACTTCCCCAACATTGGGAACATTCTTCCTGCATCTAACCTGTCTAACCCCATCAGAATTTTAAACGTTTCTATGAGGTCCCCTCTCATTCTTCTGAACTCCAGTGAATACAAGTCCAGTTGATCCAGTCTTTCTTGATAGATCAGTCCCGCCATCCCGGGAATCAGTCTGGTGAACCTTCGCTGCACTCCCTCAATAGCAAGAATGTCCTTCCTCAGGTTAGGAGACCAAAACTGTACACAATACTCCAGGTGTGGCCTCACCAAGGCCCTGTACAACTGTAGCAACACCTCCCTGCTCCTGTACTCAAATCCCCTCGCTATGAAGGCCAACATGCCATTTGCTTTCTTAACCGCCTGCTGTACCTGCATGCCAACCTTCAATGATTGATGTACCATGACACCCAGGTCTCGTTGCACCTCCCCTTTTCCTAATCTGTCACCATTCAGATAATAGTCTGTTTCTCTGTTTTTACCACCAAAGTGGATAACCTCACATTTATCCACATTATACTTCATCTGCCATGCATTTGCCCACTCACCTAACCTATCCAAGTCGCTCTGCAGCCTCATAGCATCCTCCTCGCAGCTCACACTGCCACCCAATTTAGTGTCATCCGCAAATTTGGAGATACTACATTTAATCCCCTCGTCTAAATCATTAATGTACAGTAAGCTCGAGGGACAGCACCTTATCTTTCGTTTAGACACTTTACAGCCTCCTGGACTCAACATCGAGTTCAACAATTTCAGAGCGAAACCTCTGCTCCAATTTTATTGGACAGCAGCTGTTGATCATGACTCTGCTGTTTGTTTAATCTCTCCTGCCTTCCGTCCTGTCACAGTCCTTCCCCTTTTGTTCTTTCCTCCCCTCCCCCGCTTTCCTGGCCGCTGCACGTGCTCAGGACCTGTCACAGCGATTTCCAGCCCTGACGAAGGGTCGCCGACCCGAAACATTAACTCTGTTTCTCTCCCCACAGATGCTGCCCGACCCCGCTGAGTATTTCCAGCATTTTTCGGTTTATATTCAGATTCCCTGCAGCTGCAGTCTTTGCCTTTGTGAAGAATAGGTCAGTTGGTTGAGTGAGCGGATGGCAGTGAACTCCTGCGCAATTCTACCGCAGGAAAAGCCAGCAACAACTTGCATTTATAAAGCGCCTTTAACGTAGTAAAATGGTATGTTGGCCTTCATAGCGAGGGGATTTGAGTACAGGAGCAGGGAGGTCTGACTGCAGTTGTACAGGACCTTGGTGAGGCCACACCTGGAGTATTGTGTTCAGTTTTGGTCTCCTAATCTGAGGAAGGACGTTCTTGCTATTGAGGGAGTGCAGCGAAGGTTCACCAGACTGATTCCCGGGATGGCAGGACTGACATATGAGGAGAGACTGGATCGACTGGCCCTGTATTCACTGGAGTTTAGAAGGATGAGAGGGGATCTCATAGAATCATGTAAAATTCTGACGGAACTGGACAGATTAGATGCAGGAAGAATGTTCCCGATGTTGGGGGAGTCCAGAACCAGGGGACACAGTCAAAGGATAAGGGGTAAGCCATTTAGGACCGAGATGAGGAGAAACTTCTGCACTCAGAGAGTTGTGAACCTGTGGAATTCCCTGCCGCAGAGAGTTGTTGATGCCAGTTCATTGGATATATTCAAGAGGGAGCGGATGTGGGTCGGGGAGCACGGGGGGTGGTGGGTGACACAGGACGGCAAGCCAACATCAGCCGGCCCTGTGACTCCCTGACTCACCGATGATTTCACTTCCTGTACAGACGCCTGCACTTGGGCAAGAAGTTGCTTTATTTCTTCGCCCTGGAGCGGGGAAACTGTTAGTGTTGTGTAGGCATGCCTGTTTACTGTGTGATGTCTGTAACACTGTTCTGCCACATTGAATGTACCCTTACACTGTACACACCTTGCCTGTACACCAGAGGCTGCTGCTGCTGGAGACCTAGGGGTTGCCTGCACACGGCAGGTAACCCAGTATAAAAGGGAACTCACAGCTTGTTGTCCTCACTCAGGAGCTGCAAATAAAGGACTACAGGTCTACACAGTTTAAGTATCATACCCTGCCTCGTGGAGACATTACTAAAGGTGCCTACATACGCTACAACTGGCGACGGGAATACGAGGTCCTGAACTACACGCTCAACATGTCTAACCTCAGCAACCTTCAGCAATTTACAGAGGGGGAAGATTGGGATGCTTTTGTGGAATGATTGGAACATTTCTTTATAGCCAACGACCTGGACGGGAACAACCGGCCACACTACCGAACAAACGCAGGGCCCTCCTGCTTAGCAGTTGTGGGCCCACCATCTACGGTCTCGTCAGGGACTTACTAGCCCCGGAGAAGACAACCACCAAGAGATATGAGCAACTTGTAACAATCATATAGGAACAACTAAAACCGAAAGAAAGCATCCTCACAGCCAGGCACCGGTTCTAAACTTACCGGCGACCTGAGGGCCAAGAAATTGCCAAGTATGCTGCACACTTAAGAAGACTACCTGCACCGTGTGATTTTGGCGACCACCTTAATGAAGCACTAAGGGACATATGTGTCATTGGAATCGGCCACGAAGGCCTCCTACTCAAATTGCTCTCGGCTGACATCACGGTCACCCTGCAGAAAGCAATTCAAGTGGGCCAGGCCTACATGGTTTCGGCCAGCGACTCCAGACGAGTACTGACCCAGGACTCTAAACCGGCGAGCGCAGTGCACAGCATGGACACTTCTAAAGGCAGAAATGCTGCCCCGAGGCTCACAACCCTGAGTCCGCCACATGGGGCAAACCGGATGGCCCCGTGCTGGCGCTGTGGAGGAAACCACAGGGCCCACCAGTGCCGCTACAAAGATTATGCATGCAAGGGCTGCAAAGAGAAAGGGTACCTTCAGAGAATGTGCAGAAAAGGCTGTGCTCACTGTGTCTCTGATGAGTTGGCTGATCACCGGGGCTCCGACACAGATGAAGATGAAGCTGCTCAAACCCTGGGAGAAGAGTATGGAATCTTTACCTGCTCCCCCAGAAGTTCTCCGTGGATGATGGAAGTGGACATCGATGGGGTCCCAGTCTCCATGGAGATCGACACAGGGGCGAGCCAGTCTGTGATGAGCCAAATGACCTTTGAAAAAATTTGGATGAATCCTGCCACTTGACCAAAACTGTCTCCTGTCCAGGCAAAGCTGCTCACCTATACCAAAGGAAAAATCCAAATTGTTGGCAGTGTAGACTTCCAGGTCTCCCAGGGCGGCGTGTTGAACAAACTCCCCCTGTGGATTGTAGCCGGCGATGGTCCCACGCTGCTGGGCAGGAATTGGATGAACCGGGTCCACATCAGGCGAAGTGGCCCTGTGGAAGAAAAGACCACCACAGCCCTCCTGCAGGAAAGCCAGGAAATGGCTGCAGCACCAGGAGCACAAGGAGAAACACTTGTAATCACAATGGCCGCCGCCATGCCACCAGTGAGCATGGAGGAGCATCACATGACTCCGAGCGGCCAATCGGATTTGAAGGCTCCCTTAAAGGAGACCGGTAACTAAAGAAATTTAAAGGAGAAATGTCAACAATTTGAGTACATGGACTTTAAAGCTAAAGATGCAATGAAAAGGTGCAAGTATAAAAATGTAAGCAATGTAACAATGAATTGTGATGCTGGTTTAACTAATGTGACTAATGATATGAATGCAGGTGTCAGTAAGGTTAAGAATACGTTTATTATGCTTAACAGTAATGATAGAGATTGTGAAATGCCTGATGTAACCATGTCTGTTGAAACTAGGACACCCAAAAGTGATGCAAATGCTAGAATGTATAATGCAAGCTCGACTATGTGTGATCAGAGCCAAGGTGTCATGTATACCGGTAGGACACTGCCAAAGGACATTGGGTCCTACAGGGACCATGCTGATGCCAATCGAATCCCCCTGTGGGAGACCCCCAGGTCCAGCAGGTTATCTGACCATGTAGCCTGGACCTTTGGAATGAATGTGATGCCCCTTGCAGGACACACACACAGCCCGTGGGAGCAGGCCCACTCCAGGGACAGTGGTCAATGGGCAGCCCAGCCACCACCAATGGCAACCTGCACCAGACCAGCCCTACAGCCCCTGGCCACCAGGGCCAACACCAGGAGCATGAGGCCAATACCCTCCAGCTTCCCTGGCAAACCCTGGGATGACGTGACCCTCACCCCCATTGGTGGACAAGGAGCCCACCCAGTCTTGTGGCCCTGCCCACCACCCCACAACTACCCACATCACAGTGTATACACACCACCCACTGCTGCCGTGGCTACCCCTCCCCGAGGGATCCCACAACAGTGACACCCACTTGGTTTGTGTGTGAGGGAGGGGGAAACGTACGAGGCCAGCCTCAAGCACAGGGGTCACACCCGGCAACCACACATCCCTCACCACAACCTCCCATAGCCCACCACTGATCACCTCCCCGGTCATGACAATAAAGATATGAAAAATGCTCAGGGGGGAGTATTGTTGTGTATGCATGCCTGTTTACTGTGTGATGTCTGTAACACTGTTATGCCACATTGAATGTACCCTTACACTGTACACACCTTGCCTGTACACCAGAGGGTGCTGCTGCTGGAGACCTAGGGGTTGCCTGCGCACGGCAGGTAACCCAGTATAAAAAGGAACTCACAGCTTGTTGTCCTCACTCAGGAGCTGCAAATAAAGGACTACAGGTCTACACAGTTTAAGTATCATACCCTGCCTCGTGGAGACATTACTAACCTACATATACTACAGTTAGCGAGACACATTCCCCGGCCAGTGGGCGGGACACTCTGCCCAGTTCCATCCAGATAGGTGGAAGATCCTCACAAAATATTGGGCCGAAAATTGCGGCCACTTTTACATTAAAATCCCTGTCCATTGAGGTAAGTTTACTTTTAGCTCGATTAAAACACGTTAAAAATAATTCCTCCCCTAATTTTTTTTTCTAAAACATTAAATTTCAATTAATTTTATATCTGTGAGAAGTTGTTTTCAATTTATTTTGCTGTGTTTCGGTGTTTTTTTCCCATCATCATCAGAGGCAGCCCCTCGAAATCGAGGAAGACTTGCTTCCACTCTAACAGTGAGTTCTCAGGTGGCTGAACAGTCCAATACGGGAATTACAGTCTCTGTCACAGGGTGGGACAGACAGTGGTTGAGGGAAGGGGTGGGTGGGACTGGTTTGCCGCACGCTCCTTCCGCTGCCTGCGCTTGTTTTCTGCACGCTCTCGGCGACGAGACTCGAGGTGCTCAGCGCCCTCCCGGATGCACTTCCTCCACTTCGGGCGGTCTTTGGCCAGGGACTCCCAGGTGTCGGTGGGGATGTTGCATTTTATCAGGGAGGCTTTGTAACGTTTCCTCTGCCCACCTGGGGCTCGCTTGCCATGTAGGAGTTCCGAGTAGAGCGCTTGTTTTGCGAGTCTTGTGCCAGGCATGCGGACAATGTGGCCCTGCCCAGCGGAGCTGATCGAGTGTGGTCAGTGCTTCGACGCTGGGGATGTTGGCCTGGTCGAGGACGCTGATGTTGGTGCGTCTGTCCTCCCAGGGGATTTGCAGGATCTTGCGGAGACATCGTTGGTGGTATTTCTCCAGCGACAGTAATGGGAACTCATACAAACGGAGCTCCCATTATTATCAATGAGGATACTCGATAGTGATTGGTGGTCTAGGGTCACATGATTCCAGCGTATGTGTCCGCGCGCTGCGCAGCGAATGGAGGTCTCCGACCGCAATCTTACGCTCCTCTGGGACCACCGGGTATTTCCGTAGATTTTTTAAGGTCAAAGGCGTTCGTACAAAGGAAGCCTCTGTCTGCAATTTTCCCCCCGTTATTTTGGATAAAGCAAATCTGTGCTGCGGATGCTGGGTCCGGAGACCTGAGCACAAAATCTAGGCCGACACTCCCAGTGCAGTGCTGAGGGAGTGCCGCAGTGTCGGAGGTGCCGTCTCTCGGATGAGACGTTAAACCGAGGCCCCGTCTGCTCTCTCAGGTGGACGTAAAAGATCCCGCGGCACTATTTCGAAAAGGAGCAGGGGAATTATCCCCGGTGTCAAGTTCAGGATCGGAATATCGGGTTCTTCATTGAAACATCTGCAAACTCATTCCTTTTGGTGTGAAAGCAAGTCATGCTCGTTCAAGGGACCGCCTATGATGATGACTGGACCAATATTTATCCCTCGACCAACATCACTAAAACAAATGATCTGGTCATTATTGTTAAGTCGATAAGCACTCCAGTAATGACTCCACGAGGCAAGTTATTGTACTTGAACTCCGCATATGTTTTGGTCGTTGTCTTCTCTGGGGCTAGCAAGTCCCTGACAAGGCCATAGACGGTGGGCCCACAACTGGTGAGCAGGATAGCTCTGCGCTTATCAACCAGCGAGGTCGGGGTGTCTCCCGCCAGGTTGCTTGCAATAAAGAAGTGGTTGAGCCTTTCCACAAAGGCCTCCCAATCGTCCCCATCGGCGAATTGTTGAAACGTGCCAAGGTTAGCCATTTTCACGTGGAAATTCGTAATCTCGTCGCCAGTTGTTAAGTCTATAAGCACTCTAGTGATGAGGTATTGTACTTGTACTTGAACTGTGGTGACCTTAGTCCATTTATTACAGCTCCTGAGTGAGGGTATAGTATGGTGGGCTCCCTTTTATACCTGGTTACTTGTCGTGTACAGGTGACCCCTAGGTCTCCACCAGTTGCACCCCCTGGTGGTACAGGCATAGTGTATACAGTGTGAAGGTACATCCAGTAGTCTTATGTAACTGTACATTGAGTATACAGGGAGTATACTTATGTTATACATACACAACATTGATCACATTGCTGTTTGTGGGAGCTTGCTGTGCGCAAATTGGCTGCTGCGTTTCCCACATTACAACAGTGACTACACTCCAAAAAAAGTACTGCATGGGCTGAAAAGCGCTTTGGGACATCCTGAGGATGTGAAAGGCGTATATAAATGTAAATCTTTCTTTTTTTCCCCTTCCAACCCCTCACCGTCAACGCTGCCAGCTGAGGGGTGAGTGGACAGGGTACAGGAGGCGCTTTGTGGTACGGGCCCCGGTGACAACGCGTGCCGCAGGGGAGGACAAAACCCGCGGCATTGAATGCAGCGCGACTCCCATTGCAGGAGGGCTGTGGCTGTCGGCCGCTGATCAGGGAATGTGTGGGCAGCCTTCATGGAAAGTCTGTGTTTGTGTAAGATTTAGATAGTGCAAAAATATTCCACCGACGTTAAAATTTGGTTATTTATTTGTCATTGCTGTATTTAAGTTTATCCCACAACCTGTGTGGGCTGCACTGCCCAGGGGCTGCATTAATGAACTCTCTCTCCCTGTCTCTGTCTCTCTCTCTCTCTCTCTGTCTCCCTCTCTCTCGCTTTCACAGTCTCTCTCTCTCTCTCCCTTGCTCTCTCTTTCGCAGTCTCTCTCTCTCTCTCTGTCTCCCTCTCTCTGTCTCTCTCTCTCGCTCTCACTTTCTCTATCTGTCTCTCAGTCTCTCCCTCTCTCTCTCTGCCCCTCTCTCCCTGTCTCTATCTGTCTCTCTTTCGCAGTCTCTCTCTCTCCCATCTCTCTCTCCCTCTCTCTCTCTCTCTCACTGTCTCTATCTGTCTCTCTCTCTCTGTCTCTCTCTCTCTCTCACTGTCTCTATCTGTCTCTCTCTCAGTCTCTCCCTCTGTCTCTCTGTCCCTCTCTCCCTGTCTCTATCTGTCTCTCTCTCAGTCTCTCCCTTTCTCTCTCTGTCTCTCTCTCCCTGTCTCTCTCTCCTCCTCTCTCTCCCTGTCTCTCTCTCTCTCTCTCATTGTCCAAACTGGTACACTCATAATAAAGGATGAAACTGAGTACTGTGTACAATGAGCAAGGGTGACCTTAGTTCCTTTAATAAGACTCCAGAGTGCAGGTACCTCATGGGTGGCCTGCTTATATACTGTGCTCCCAAGGGATGCTGGGATCCCTTGGGACTCCAACAGGTAGGGCCTCTGGTGGTGGTGTAATACAGGCTGCAAGGGGTCAAATACATAACATCACTCCCCCGTGAAGTCAACAGTACACTTATTTACAGGGTGAGACGATCTGGGGCTTTTTGCTCCCTTGTCGAAGTTGGTGGTGTCCTTTTCGGGTTGTTCGTAGCTGTTGGTGAACCGTAATTTGATTTGGTCCAGATGTTTTCTGAACATTTGTCCATTGGCCAATTTGACTTGAAACACCCTACTCCCCTCTTTGGCTGTGACCGTGCCAGCAAGCCATATGGGACCATGTCCATAATTGAGCACAAACACCGGATCATTGACCTCAATATCGCGTGACAAATTTGCGTGGTCATGGTACACATTTTGTTGATGCCGCCTGCCCTCCATGTGATCATGGAGATCAGCGTGGACAAGAGATAGCCTTGTTTTAAGCGCCCTTTTCATGAGCAGCTCGGCTGGGGGAACCCCGGTGAGTGAGTGGGGTCTGGTGCAGTAGTTGAGCAGCACTCGGGACAGCCGGGTCTGCAGGGAGCCTTCCGACACACGTTTCAAGCTTTGCTTGATGGTCTGAACTGCCCGTTGGATGCGGGCTTGAACAGGGAAGATGTGACATGTTTGATCCCATTGCGGGTCATGAATTCCTTGAATTCAGCACTGGTGAAGCGTGTCCCATTGTCGCTGACTAGGACATCAGGCAAGCCGTGCGTGGCAAACATGGCTCGTAGGCTTTCAATAGTGGCCGTGGACGTGCTTACAGACATTATCGCACATTCAATCCATTTTGAGTAAGTGTCCACGACAACCAAAAACATTTTGCCGAGAAATGGGCCCATAGTCCACGTGGATCCTCGACCACGGTTTGGAGGGCCATGACCAGAAACTTATCGGTGCCTCTCTGGGTGCATTGCTCAGCTGAGAGCAAGTGTTGCACTGGCGCACGCATGACTCTAAATCTGAATCGATCCCAGGCCACCACACGTGGGATCTGGCTATGGCTTTCATCATTACGATGCCTGGGTGGATGCTGTGCAGTTCCCATTGTAAGGGGGAGATGGGAAGGCTTCCTCTCCCACGAGCGGGCCCACTGATATAGAGGGTCGACGCTCGCCCCAGCCCACGTAGCAATTCTCGAAGTTAGCAGACAGAGACGGATGGCAAAGTATAACGATCTTTATTACGAACGTCCGGGAACACCTCTTATCACAGCCGCCTGTGAGTGGAGATGCTCCCCGAACAGCACAATCATACAACTTTTATACATTTCAAAACCCCTCTGTTCCCGGACAAGACCTCCCTAGATTTCTAATTGAACTACCTTATCAGCGCTACTTCTCTAATTGGACTACCTCATTAGTGCTACTTTGGATTGACAGGCCAAGACCCTCGTGACCGCTTTAGGCCGTGACTAGAATGACTTCATTAGGTCGGAATTTGTTATACATTTCCTTGGTGCCTGTGAGTCGCCTCGAGCCTCTTCGCAAGGTCTTACCAATGTCTGTTTAGGTTCTCACATCGTATCCTGTCGGAATATTATTGAATTGTTAACTTCTGGAGCCTTGGTACAAGGCCGAAGAGAGGCCTTTTACCTCCTTATGGGCCATTGCAGGAACCAGCACTTTAACCCTTGTCCCGCTGGTACCCCTAATGCCAAATTTCTCTTACAATTCCCCCCTTTTGGCCCTTGGCTATACGCCAAGCTGGCCATATTTCCCGATAACTATCTCCCTGTAGGCAAGTTCCAGATAGGTTCGTTCACTGGGTGGCCATCTCCCAAGCTTCAGGACCGCCTGAAACCTTCCCACAGAGTTATATAAGGTAAGTCCTTCCTGTAGGACTGCTTAAATTTTCATCCCTTATGGCCTTAATCATAGTGCGTGCCCTGACTTATCGTTTGACCTGTTTAATTCGTGCACATGTTAATCCCATCATGACCATCAGAACCAGGCCCTGTATTACTATAAGTACATGTGATATTATTTTTATCCATGGGTGAATTTGATTATCAAGTCCAATGTACCACAGCTTTGAGTACCAGGGCTCATCAGCCAGCATTGTGTTAGTGTCTCTCTGTAAGTTGTCTATTTCTTCCATCAGCCGGACATACTGTCATCTTTGATTCTGGATTCCTTGCACCAGACGTAATTGTTCCTCATTTAATTCCGGTATTGTTCCGCGGATGATTTCCGTTGTCTCGGGATGTATATGGTTAAGTTGGCTGCCCCCGTGCTCACGCACCACTCTCCGTTCCCTTGCGGGGCAGCGATGGTCTCCAGATCGTGTTCAAGAGGAGTAATACTCAGCATACACCCGTTTATCTGGTGGAATCCGCAATCATCATTCGTCATTCGTGGCGTACCTCGATATAAAACCACTTGGTTATTTTTATAACAGTCGGTTATGGCAATGCCTCTGGTACTATTGTTAACTTTAATCACCCGTCTGGCAGGCTGATGGTAACGCAACCGAGTTTGGTTTCTTATTTCACCGATATTATCGATCTGGTATAAGGGGTCTCCCTTTGTTACATCATATGGGCCACCTGTAACAATTCCCCTTCCGTGCATCTCCCCACCGTGCATGTAGGGCTTGGTTATCCAAGTCCCTCCCCAGTAAACCCCTCAAGACTACGCCATTAAGTTGTTAGCCCGGTCAGATATTGCATGCGGGTCGATGGAATTCATCATCGTAACCCCTGCCGCATCTCAGGGTAGTGGATTCTGGGCCTTCGAGGATCCGTTGTGCCAGGTTCTGGTATAGACTTTATAGTTTCATTCCCACAGAAGCTAGGAAGAATGATATCCATTCGATTTAGTTTAAGTCGTCGCTGACGCATCCTAATTATATCCTTTCTTTAGATTCTTTTATTGCTAGCCCCACTTTGGCTTCAGTCTTTATGGACGGGCTTATGGGGGGACTTGCGTGGTTGTGCTGGGAAGATTTGTTGTCCCCAGGGTGGTTGTTGGGGCAGTGGTAGGGCTTCACACTCCATCCGCCCCCCTTTTTGTTCCGTTCTGTTCCCACCCTTCTGCTTCTCTTGCGGGGTGGATTTGGCGGCTTGTTTTGCAGCTTCACCCGCCCAGGCATGAGCTTCTAGAACAGAAATTCCATCCCGTTGGATTTCTGCGCCCTTCCCCATACTGGCGCCCATAGCATCGGCAGCCTGCTGCATTACAACCTTACTTAATACACTATACATAGCCATGCGTTAAAATAAGTTCTGTCCTTGCTCCAGTCCTTGGCTGCTGGGATGCATATTTCGGCAGTTAAATTAAACAAAGCTAGTTAGAAACATAGAAACATAGAAAATAGGTGCAGGAGCAGGCCATTCAGCCCTTCTAGCCTGCACCGCCATTCAATGAGTTCATGGCTGAACATGAAACTTCAGTAACCCCTTCCTGCTTTCTCGCCATACCCCTTGATCCCCCGAGTAGTAAGGACTTCATCTAACTCCTTTTTGAATATATTTAGTGAATTGGCCTCAACTACTTTCTGTGGCAGAGAATTCCACAGGTTCACCACTCTCTGGGTGAAGAAGTTTCTCCTCATCTCGGTCCTAAATGGCTTACCCCTTATCCTCAGACTGTGACCCCTGGTTCTGGACTTCCCCAATATTGGGAACATTCTTCCTGCATCTAACCTGTCTAAACCCGTCAGAACTTTAAATGTTTCTATGAGGTCCCCTCTCATTCTTCTGAACTCCAGTGAATACAAGCCCAGTTGATCCAGTCTTTCTTGATAGGTCAGTCCCACCATCCCGGGAATCAGTCTGGTGAATCTTCGCTGCACTCCCTCAATAGCAAGAATGTCCTTCCTCAAGTTAGGAGACCAAAATTGTACACAATACTCCAGGTGTGGCCTCACCAAGGCCCTGTACAACTGTAGCAACACCTCCCTGCCCCTGTACTCAAATCCCCTCGCTATGAAGGCCAACATGCCATTTGCTTTCTTAACCGCCTGCTGTACCTGCATGCCAACCTTCAATGACTGATGTACCATGACACCCAGGTCTCGTTGCACCTCCCCTTTTCCTAATCTGTCACCATTCAGATAATAGTCTGTCTCTCTGTTTTTACCACCGAAGTGGATAACCACACATTTATCCACATTATACTTCATCTGCCATGCATTTGCCCACTCACCTAACCTATCCAAGTCACTCTGCAGCCTCATAGCATCCTCCTCGCAGCTCACACTGCCACCCAACTTAGTGTCATCCGCAAATTTGGAGATACTACATTTAATCCCCTCGTCTAAATCATTAATGTACAATGTAAACAGCTGGGGCCCCAGCACAGAACCTTGCGGTACCCCACTAGTCACTGCCTGCCATTCTGAAAAGTATCCATTTACTCCTACTCTTTGCTTCCTGTCTGACAACCAGTTCTCAATCCACGTCAGCACACTACCCCCAATCCCATGTGCTTTAACTTTGCACATTAATCTCTTGTGTGGGACCTTGTCGAAAGCCTTCTGAAAGTCCAAATATACCACATCAACTGGTTCTCCTTTGTCCACTTTACTGGAAACATCCTCAAAAAATTCCAGAAGATTTGTCAAGCATGATTTCCCTTTCACAAATCCATGCTGACTTGGACCTATCATGTCACCATTTTCCAAATGCGCTGCTATGACATCCTTAATAATTGATTCCATCATTTTACCCACTACTGAGGTCAGGCTGACCGGTCTATAATTCCCTGCTTTCTCTCTCCCTCCTTTTTTAAAAAGTTGGGTTACATTGGCTACCCTCCACTCGATAGGAACTGATCCAGAATCAATGGAATGTTGGAAAATGACTGTCAATGCATCCGCTATTTCCAAGGCCACCTCCTTAAGTACTCTGGGATGCAGTCCATCAGGCCCTGGGGATTTATCGGCCTTCAATCCCATCAATTTCCCCAACACAATTTCGCGACTAATAAAGATTTCCCTCAGTTCCTCCTCCTTACGAGACCCTCTGACCCCTTTTATATCCGGAAGGTTGTTTGTGTCCTCCTTAGTGAATACCGAACCAAAGTACTTGTTCAATTGGTCTGCCATTTCTTTGTTCCCCATTATGACTTCCCCTGATTCTGACTGCAGGGGACCTACGTTTGTCTTTACTAACCTTTTTCTCTTTACATACCTATAGAAACTTTTGCAACCCGCCTTAATGTTCCCTGCAAGCTTCTTCTCGTACTCCATTTTCCCTGCCCTAATCAAACCCTTTGTCCTCCTCTGCTGAGTTCTAAATTTCTCCCAGTCCCCGGGTTGGCTGCTATTTCTGGCCAATTTGTATGCCACTTTCTTGGCTTTAATACTATTCCTGATTTCCCTAGATAGCCACGGTTGAGCCACCTTCCCTTTTTTATTTTTACACCAGACAGGAATGTACAATTGTTGTAATTCATCCATGCGGTCTCTAAATGTCTGCCATTGCCCATCCACAGTCAACCCCTTAAGTATCATTCGCCAATCTATCCTAGCCAATTCACGCCTCATACCTTCAAAGTTACCCTTCTTTAAGTTCTGGACCATGGTCTCTGAATTAACTGTTTCATTCTCCATCCTGATGCAGAATTCCACCATATTATGGTCACTCTTCCCCAAGGGGCCTCGCACAATGAGATTGCTAATTAATCCTCTCTCATTACACAACACCCAGTCTAAGATGGCCTCCCCCCTAGTTGGTTCCTCGACATATTGGTCTAGAAAACCATCCCTTATGCACTCCAGGAAATCCTCCTCCACCGTATTGCTTCCAGTTTGGCTAGCCCAATCTATGTGCATATTAAAGTCACCCATTATAACTGCTACACCTTTATTGCATGCACCCCTAATTTCCTGCTTGATGCCCTCCCCAACATCAATACTACTGTTTGGAGGTCTGTACACAACTCCCACTGACGTTTTTTGCCCTTTGGTGTTCTGCAGCTCTACCCATATAGATTCCACATCATCCAAGCTAATGTCCTTCCTAACTATTGCATTAATCTCCTCTTTAACCAATGCTACCCCACCTCCTTTTCCTTTTATTCTATCCTTCCTGAATGTTCATGTAGTTGTGTCATTCCTGCGTGTGCTATATCTCTCGTAGTCCATCTGTATTATCCAGTGCTTGCGTGGGCCTTAAGGTTCCCAGCATCCTGAGTCTCCAGAGTCAAAGCAGCCGCTGCGGTCCCATCTCGGTGAGTGTTTTATCTGCAAATTTTAAACAGATAGCCTGGTCGTCACCAGGTGTTAGGTTCTGGTCGACTCATCTTTTATCCATGCATGTTGAGGTCACTCTGTGAAATCGGAGGTAAGGGTTAGGTTGGGTTTGTTGACTACACTTATCCACCGTGGGCTCTATTGCCATAGGTGATGGTGCTATGGCTGCGCACTGCACTATCCGTCTGGTCCCATTTAAAAAAAAAATCTCTTCCAGCTTATTTATCTTAGCCTTTAACTCTTGAATTTGTTTTGTTTGAGTATCTTTCTTTTATTTGTATCAGACGAGTGTTATTACATAGGCTAGTTCTGTTTTTATTTTTATTCTGACTATCCCACCATTTCCTCCATCTGTCAGGTGAGCCTTTTTTATTCTATTTCGAAATCCAAATGAATAATGTCCAGTAGAAAACAGCTGTCAATGGAAAGGGTTAACTCCTTTACAGGTTTATAAGAAAGCCTGATGTCATTATGTGACTTCGCGTAAAATTCTTTTTTAAGTCATTGTGCCTTCAAAACTTGCTTAGAAATTAGGAATCCGTTAAAACAGCAGAAATCATTAGTAAAGCCGTCATAATAACAGTCTTCTCATCAGGAAAGATGGCATTTTAGATTAAACTCCAAATTTTTTTTTAACTTCTAATTCAAGTACTTTTTAAAACGAGACCACACATTTTTAATAGCTATTTTGTTTACTGAAATCCAATTTTCACACAAGCTGTATACTTTCCAACATTTCGTTTTATTTTACGGTCCCGTTCGCTGGGCAAATCTTGTGTTTTATTTCTCTCTCTCTCAGCACAAAATCTAAACTTCCGTGCCAGTTCCATAAGAATTTAAAAATTCAGTAAGGTTCTCTAATTCCCAGTTTTCCTTTCTGTGCTGAGTTCACATAGCTTAGATCTTTTCTCCTCGTTAAATTCAAAACCCTCCTGCTTGTTTAGACTGTTCGGGACTTTTCTTGATAAACAACGTCCATCAATGGAGAGTGTCTTTTACCTCTTCAAATTCTTTTTTCCCCCCAATTAAACCAATATTCTTTTCACAGCCGATATCAACTAGTATGTCTTTTTCCATCGCAAACACCCCTTTTTTTTTGTCAGCACCTATTTAGTACGTTACGTGTTTTTTTTTTCAGATCTCCTTTCTTCAAATTAGGTTTTGTATTTTACATGGAGGGCTGCTTTTCGTTATCTCAAATTCCAGTTTCAAGGTCGTTACAATGTCTCTTCTAAACTGCTAAAGCTTGCTGTTTTCTGCTCAACAAACCTATCCTTTGTGCATTTCCTAGCTCCATAACTTATCGAATAAATCCACACCTGCGTTTCTAACTTAAAATGTCTTAAAACTTCCCACATACAGGACAACACTACAAAGGGTTAAAAAACTTTCACTCTGTTTGGAAAACATGAAAAGTTCATTCCGCAGTCAAAGTTCCGCAGGGACTCTCACTCAACGACAGACATTCACAAAAGTCACTCTTCATTCAACAAAGCTTATTAATTGGTTGGCCGGTTCTATTTTTGGATCCATATGTCACTTAAGATAGTCATTATCAGCTTTTTTATGGCCTTACGTAATTACGCAAGTTACAATTAATGATTGGTTTTATTCGCCTTTTTACTAGCCGTGTTACCCATCTTCTTCGGGCTATGAGGGTCTTGGGTACTCCCTTAAATTCGTGTCAGGTATGCAGGACGCTATTTATATGTCTTCCCTTGGCGCCGTGCACTCGTACCACTGCACGCTTTGGGTCAATATATCCCGTCACTGCTCAGGGACATTGTCTCTATTCCCTCTCTCTCTCGTCCCAGCACCGTGCGCTCGTAACGCTTCGGGTCAATAGACCTCCCTCTCCCTCCATATCTTCCCTTGCATCGTACCCTGATCGCACTGCCGTTCTCCCGTCCCAGCACCGTGCACTTGTACCACTTCGGGTCAATAGACCGCCTTCTCCCTCCATATCTTCCCTTGCATCGTACCCTGAACTCACTGCCATGCTACCTCCACGCGCGCGTTTTAGCATGCACCTTTTGACCCCCTTTTACCCTGAGATCGTCCTTGTCCTCCATCTCCGTCCCTCCGGGACTCACTACAGATGGTTCTTTTGTACGGATGTCCTTCCCTTGCGGTTTACAATGCCACAGCTCTAACTTGAAGGTGGTAAATTAAAACATACTCACCCCAACAGCTGGGTCATTGTTCCGTTCGGGAAGTCCGTACCCTGCTCGCAGCGCCAAATGTAAGGGGGAGATGGGAAGGCTTCCTCTCCCTCGAGCGGGTCCACTGATATAGAGGGTCGACGCTCGCCCCAGCCCATGTAGCAATTCTTGAAGTTAGCAGACAGAGACGGATGGCAAAGTATAACGATCTTTATTACGAACGTCCGGGAACACCTCTTATCACAGCCGCCTGTGAGTGGAGATGCTCCCCGAACAGCACAATCATACAACTTTTATACATTTCAAAACCCCTCTGTTCCCGAACAAGACCTCCCTAGATTTCTAATTGAACTACCTTATCAGTACTACTTCTCTAATTGGACTATCTTATTCGTGCTACTTTGGATTGACAGGCCAAGACCCTCGTGACCGCTTTAGGCCGTGACTAGAATGACTTCATTAGGTCGGAATTTGTTATACATTTCCTTGGTGCCTGTGAGTCACCTCGAGCCTCTTCGCAAGGTCTTATCAATGTCTGTTTAGGTTCTCACATCGTATCCTGTCGGAATATTATTGAATTGTTAACTTCTGGAGCCTTGGTACAAGGCCGAAGAGAGGTCTTTTACCTCCTTATGGGCCATTGCAGGAACCAGCACTTTAACCCTTGTCCCGCTGGTACCCCTAATGCCAAATTTCTCTTACAACATATAAACGTATCTCTGCCTTTCTTGGGCAAGACCACATGGTTACCCCACAACAGACAGTCCGCCTGCAGGGACATTTTGTCTTTGTGCCTGTGGAACGGCTTAACTGCCTCCTGCATCTCCGCTGGGACACTGGACCAGCTCCCATGGAGGAGACAGTTTTTTTACCAGGGACAGTAAAGGATCCTGGCTGGTCCAGGTCCTGATCTGGCAGGTCGTAATGGGGTACTTCTCGTTCTCGAATGCCTCCATGACCATGAGCAAGTCCACTGGCTGTGCCATTTCCACCCCATTGGTGGGCAATGGTAGCCGATTGAGAGCATCTGAGCAGTTCTCTGTGCCCGGTCTGTGGCGGATTACATAGTTGGATGCGGGCAGAGGCATTAGTGTTAAACCCTTTGCTCTCAGAGAACAGCGATATGAGCGGTTTGTGGTCAGTTTCAAGCTCAAACTTGGGGCCAAATAAGTACTGGTGCATTTTTTTTACCCCGTAAACGCATGCCAGAGCCTCTTTTTCAATTATGCTGTAGGCCCTTTCGGCCTTGGACAAACTCCTGGATGCATACGCGACTAGTTGCAAAATCCCCGATTCGTTAGCTTGTTGTAACACACACCCGACGCCGTATGACGACGCATCGCAAGCTAGCACTAATCTTTTCCAAGGGTTATACAGGACAAGCAATTTGTTTGAACACAACAGATTTCTGGCTTTCTTAAAGGCAGCCTTTTGTGAATTCCCCCATACCCAGTCATCTCCCTTGCGCAGTAGCGCATGTAGGAGTTCTAGCAGGGTGCTTAACCCAGGCAGGAAATTACCAAATTACCAAGGGAATTAAGGGTTACGGGGAGCGGGTGGGTAAGTGGAGCTGAGTCCACGGCCAGATCAGCCATGATCTTGTTGAATGGTGGAGCAGGCTCAAGGGGCTAGATGGCCTACTCCTGTTCCTAATTCTTATGTTCTTATGTTCTTATGTTCTTAAAATAGTTAAGGAGTCCCAGAAACGACCGCAGCTCCATCACGTTCTGTGGTCTCGGCGCGTCCTTGATGGCCTCTCTCTTGACATCGGTGGGTCTGATGCCGTCTGCCGCGGTTCTTCTTCCCAAGAACTCGACCTCCTGTGCCAGGAAAACACACTTTGAGCGTTTCAACCTGGGCCCCACGCGATCCAACCGACTAAGAATCTCTTCCAGATTCTGCAAGTGCTCCATGGTGTCCTGACCTATAACCAATATGTCGTCCTGGAAAATCACGGTGCAAGAACGGACTATAGCAGGCTCTCCATGTTCCGTTGGAAGATCGCCGCGGCCGACCGAATCCCGAACGGGCACCGGTTATAAATGAACAGACCTTTGTGCGTGTTGATGCAGATGAGGCCTTTCGAAGACTCCTCCAGCTCCTGTGTCATGTAGGCCGAGGTCAGGTCCAGCTTGGTGAATGTCTTCCCTCCAGCCAGGGTCGCAAATAGGTCGTCTGCCTTGGGTAGCGGGTACTGGTCCTGTAGCGAAAAACGGTTAATCGTTACTTTATAGGCCCCACAAATTCTAACCGTGCCGTCCTCTTTAAGTACCGGGATAATCGGACTGGCCCACTCGTTGAATTCCACCGGCGCGATGATGCCTTCTTGTTGCAGCCTGTCCAGCTCAATTTCCACTTTCTCACGCATCATGTACGGTACCGCCCGAGCCTTGTGGTGGATGGGTCGCGTACCGGGAACCAAATGGATCTGCACTTTCGCCCCCGAGAAGCTTCCAATGCCTGGCTCAAACAACGATGGAAACTTGCTCAGAACCTGGGTACATGAGGCGTCGTTGATGGACGAGAGCGCTCGGATGTCATCCCAGTTCCAGCGTATTTTTCCCAGCCTGCTTCTGCCAAACAACGTGGGGCCATTTCCTGACACAATCCACAGCGGGAGTTCGTGTACTGCTCCGTCGTAGGAGACTTTGACTTCTGCACTGCCAATTACAGGGATTAGTTCCTTGGTGTAAGTCCTTAGCTTGGTGTGAATGGGGCTGAGCTTGGGCCTGTGTGCCTTATTTCCCCACAGCCTGTCGATGTTGTTTTTACTCATTATGGACTAACTTACACCCGTGTCGAGTTCCATAGATACTGGAATACCGTTCAGTTCAACTTTGAACATTATTGGTGGACATTTCGTAGTGAATGTGTGTACCCCGCACACTTCTGCCTCCTTGGTACGAGTCTCCAATTCCGCCTGATCCACCGTGGATCGATCTTCCTCTGCAGCGTGGTGGTTTGCAGGGTTTGCAGCTCACCTGCACATTCGCTGGCGGTGTCCCATTGTTCTGCAACCATTGCACGCATAGTGCTTGAAGCGGCATTGATGGGGCCGATGATTGGTCCACAGCGCCAACAGGGTGTTAACTGCCTCGGATTAACAGATGATGGCGAACTCTGGGTCATCTGAGGTCAGACAGAAGCAGCCGGCGTGTACGTTCTGCCATGTATATTTCTGCTCGAAACCGACGTTACTTTATGCACAGTACTGGCCGAAACCTCTTTACTCTGCGAAATCTGTTTGGTGTTAATGGCTGGGCTATCGTTATGGCTTTACTTAGATTCGGAGTTTCTACAGTCAACAGTTTGCGAAGGATTGTCTCATGGCCAAGGCCCAGTACAAAAAAGTCTCTAAGTATTTGTTCTAAGAATCCCTCAAACTCACAATTTCCTGCGAGGCTCCTTAGTTCGGCGACATAGCTCGCCACTTCCTGGCCCTCCGATCGTTGACACGTGTAGAACCGATATCTCGCCATCAAAACGCTTTCCTTAGGATTTAGATGCTCCCGGACCAGCGTACACAATTCTTCGTAGGATTTCTCTGTTGGTTTTGCCGGAGCTAGGAGATTCTTCATGAGGCCATAGGTTGTCGCCCCACAGACAGTTAGGAGGATCGCCCTTCGTTTGGTAGCGTTCTCGCCCCCTTCCAGCTCGTTGGCCACGAAGTATTGGTCGAGTCTCTCCACGAAGGCCTCCCAATTGTCCCCTTCTGAGAACCTGTCCAGGATACTGACTGTTGTTTGCATTTTCGCGCGGTTGTTCATCACCTTGTCGCCAATTGGTACACTCATATTAAGTGATGAAACTGAGTACTGTGTACAATGAGCAAATGTAACCTTAGCTCCTTTAATAAGACTCCAGAGTGCAGGTATCTCGTGGGTGGCCTGATTATATACCGTGCTCCCAAGGGATGCTGGGATCCCTTGGGACTCCAACAGGTGGGCCCTCTGGTGGTGGTGTAATACAGGTTACAAGGGGTTAAATACTTAACACACACAGTGCCCCCTCTCTCTCTGTCTCTGTCTCTCTCTCTCTCTCTCTCACTGACCACACAGTACCTACGCTCTCTCCGTCTCTCTCTGTCTCTCTCTTTCTCAATCTCTCCACCTCCCCTCTCTCTCCCTGTCTCTCTCCCTCACTCTCTCTCCCCTTCTCTCTCCCTGTCTCTCTCTCTCTCTCTCTCTCTCCCTCTTGCTCCCTCTCCCTGTCTCTCTCCCTCTCTCTCGCCCCTTCTTTCTCCCTGTCTCTCTCCCTCTCTCGCTCTCCCTGTCGCTCTGTCTCTCCTTGTCTCCCTCTCCCTGTCTCTCTCCCTCTCTCTCTCCCCCTCTCTCTCCCTGTCTCTCTCTCCCTCTCTCTCCCTCTCGCTCCCTGTCTCCCTCTCCCTGTCTCTCTCCCGCTCTCTCTCCCCTTCTCTCTCCCTGTCTCTCTCCCTCTCTCTCTCTCCCTCTCGCTCTCTCTCTCCTTGTCTCCCTCTCCCTGTCTCTCTCCCTGTCTCTCTCTCTCCCCCTCTCTGTCTCAGCCCCTCCCTCCCTCTCTCTTTGTGAACCTGGCTGTTGGTGGCCAGTCCTGATGCTGGGGAGCCGGATGGACTATTGGGCCTTGGGTGTTGCCGAGGCTGTTGGATCAGCACAGGCGTGAGACCTTCAGACCGGGGACCTGTATTGGATACACGCCCCACTGCCACGTCGTGGAGCCCTGAAGATTTATTTCCTTGCTCTGACTCTCCTCTAACCAGCCCCGGGTTCGTAATGCTTCCATTATTAACCCTTCGATGGAAGAACAGGCTTCCTGATCCACTTTAGCAGGTCTCCCCGGAGCTTGCCGAGGTGCTCCGCTCACAGCCCAGGACATTGAAACACAGTCGTGTAGTCAGCCATTTTGCGCACTGCAAGATCCCAAAAGCTGCTTGATCGCTTTTCTTTCGGTGGTCGACGGAAGGATCTCGGCAGAAAGCGCCCGCTCTTCGAATAAGGTCACGGAGATCATCAACATCCTGCTTTAAAAAAAAAAAAATTTGTTCCGGGTATGTGGGCGTCGCTGGCAAGGCCGGCATTTATTGCCCATCCCCTAATCACCCCTTGAGAAGATGGCGGTGAGCCGCCTTGTACTTTCAGCCCTGCGAAAATTGGAGCAGGCGGACTGGGGCCTTGGACTTCAGGCCTCGTCCGAAGGCCTGGTATTTTTCTACCAGCATTGAACACTCTGAGAGCACGGTGCCAAGTGAACCGCTCGAGAATCGCTGCCCTCCGTCAGCGTCGAACTTATTCCGACAGGGTGCACTTATCGTCCTGTTCGTAACCCAACAGCCCGGGAATAGGCTCGCCCGTTCTGATTGGCTGTAACCCCGGAGGTTCCATCGTGCGACCTTCAACCTCCAGCTGCCCCGCCCCCACCACCTTTCGCCATTGGTCGCCCGGCATGTCCATCCCCGCTGCGCTCCGCCCTCCTACACCAATTGGAAGGCGAGTAGACGCATCGTTACACGATTGGTGACTCCCGACGGTCAACCAAACAGCCTCTCCCGCCCGCCCCCCCACCCCCGGCCATCTCCTCTACTTTCCTAACTTTGTCAACTGTGTCTCAGTGGGCAGCACACTCGCCTCTGGGTCAGGAGGTTGTGGGTTCAAGTCCCACTCCAGGAACTTGAGCACATAAATCCAGGCTGACACTCCCCAGTGCAGTGCTGAGGGAGTGCCGCACTGTCGGAGGTGCCGTCTTTCGGATGAGATGTTAAACCGAGGCCCCGTCTGCCCTCTCAGGTGGATGTAAAAGATCCCGTGGTACTATTTTGAAGAAGAGCAGGGGAGTTCTCCCCGGTGTCCTGGGGCCTATATTTATCCCTAAATCAACATCACACAAACAGATTATCTGGTTCATTATCACATTGTTGTTTGTGGGAGCTTGCTGTGCGCAAATTGGCTGCCCTGTTTCCCACAATACCACAGTGGCTACACTCCAAAAAACGACTTCATTGGATGTAAAGCGCTTTGGGACGTCCGGTGGTCGTGAACGGCGCTATATAAATGCAAGTCTTTCTTTTCTTTTAACTAATAAATAAAAAGCATGTCAAGAATTTTTTTTTAAAAAACCCTTACAACAGGAGAGTGTCCGGAGCCTATCACATCAAGGAGCCAAACACAAGCCAAGATCTTTCTCCCGTGACCTTTAATCCTTTGAAGATGTCAGTTTGGCCATTCTCGTCATGGAAACCGGTCAGGACCAAAGCCCCGGAAGCTGCCATTTTCTGCTCTACTTCCCAATGTGCAGCGGCTCATTAGCAAGTCCCACATCGGCGCAGTGCGGCTTATCAAGGCCAGCCCGTGTCCCAAGGGCGCGATGTCACGCGCGATTGCAATCGCAGAATTCGTTGCCACAAACGTTTCTCCTTGACAAACCTTAACCCTCTGTAACGTCCAAGTCAAATTCTGACCTCTTGAGCATCCTGATTATAATCGCTCCACCATCGGTGGCCGTGCCTTCTGTTGCCGGGGCCCCAAGCTCTGGAACTCCCTCCCTAAACCTCTCCGCCCCTCTCTCCTCCTTCAAGACGCTCCTTAAAACCGACCTCTGTGACTGAGCTTTAGGTCACCAGCCTGAATTTCTTCTTATGTGACTCAGTGTCAAAATGATTTGTTTTGTCTTAAAACACTCCTGTGAAGCGACTTGGGATGTTTCACTACGTTGAAGGCGCTATATAAATACACGTTTTGTTGTTGTTGTTGTATGGGGTCGCCAACTCGAATTGGATGTCTGCCCGGAGGCTTCATCACATGGCCTCTCACCTCCGTCCAGTCAAACAGCCACTTTTCCTCCATCCTCAATATTTTTATCGCTAAGAAATGAAAGATTTTGTTGAAGCCCCTGTGATTGTTCTCACTTACAGCATTGTTCAGGGGACTGATGTTTAACTCCTGGCTGGTCTCTCACGTTCCACCCTACGTAAACCTGAGGTATTCCAAAACTCGGCTGCCCCCGTGTCCTAACTCGCACCAAGTCCCGCTCACCCAACTGTGCTCGCTGAACTTCATGGGCCCCCGGTTAAGCAACGCCTCCATTTCAAAATTTTCATCCTTGTTTACAAATCCCACCATGACCTCGCCCCCTCCCTATCTCTGTAACCTCCTCCAGACCCACAATCCTCTGATATCTCTGCACTCCTCCAATTCTGGCCTCTTGTTTATTCCAGATTTCCATCGCTCCACCATTGGCGGCCGTGCCTTCAGCTGCCTGGGCTCCAAGCTCTGGAACTCCCTCCCTAAACCTCTCCGCCTCTCTACCTCTCTGTCCTCCTTCAAGACGCTCCTTAAAGCCTACCTCTTTGACCAAGCTTGTGATAATTTGCCCGAATATCTCCTTATGCGGCTCATGTCAAATTTTGTTTGATAACACCCCTGTGAAACGCTTTGGGACGATTTACTCTGTGAATGGTACAACATAAATAAAGTTGTTGTTCTCGTGCATACATCTCTCACGTTACATGAGCAGCGTCATCAAGCAATAGCTCGAGCAAATAAGCTATTGCGGTGCATTCATATGATTCTAAGACGGGGCATGGCTCCAGTTGGGATGGAGCGTAGGTTGTTTCGGTGTAAGGGGGTGTCGCAGTTGTGTGGGGCGGACTGGTTGGGCTGGGTGCTCTTTACCTTTCCGCCATTGTTCCTAGGTTTAGATGTAACCTTCAGGGCTGCTGACCGAGGGCCGTGTCGGCCGGTGCGGACACGATGGGCCGAAATGGCCTCCTTCTGCGCTGTAACTTTCTATGTTTCTATATTATTTTGTCTTTGTACAAGATCTTGATCAGGCCTCATTTGGAATACTGTGTCCCAGTTTTGGACTCCTCACATAGCGGATGACACTGAGTCTGACAAAAGGGTGCAGTGGTGGGTCACGAGGCCAATTCCCAGTATAAAGCTTCAAGATAGGCTGAAAGAATTGAAACTCAACACTGTCGAGAAGCGTAGACTTCATTTTCATAGGCAGTCCCTCGGAATCGAGGAAGACTTGCTTCCACTCTTAAAATGAGTTCTTCGGTGGCTGAACAGTCCAATACGAGAGCCACAGTCCCTGTCACAGGTGGGACAGACAGTGGTTGAGGGAAAGGGTGGGTGGGACTGGTTTGCCGCACGCTCCTTCCGCTGCCTGCGCTTGCTTTCTGCTTGCTCTCGGCGACGAGACTCGAGGTGCTCATTGGATGCACTTCCTCCACTTAGGGCGGTCTTTGGCCAGGGACTCCCAGGTGTCGGTGGCGATGTCGCACTTTATCAGGGAGGTTTTGAGGGTGTCCTTGTAACGTTTCCTCTGCCTGCCTTTGCCTCGTTTGCCGTGGACGAGTTCCGAGTAGAGCGCTTGCTTTGGGAGTCTCGTGTCTGGCATGCGGACAATGTGTCTGATTGAGGTTTCTAAGATAATGAAGGGATTGTGTTCCAGTTGACAGTTCGATCCAATAGGTTAGGGAGGGCCAGGGGTCACACATTTAAGTTGTACGAGGCCAGATCTAGGTTCGATGCCAGGAGGTCCTTTCCCCCCAGAGAATAGTGGACCGCTGGAACGGGCTGATGTCTCGTGCGGTGGACGCTGAGTCGCTGAATTCCTTCAAGCGAGAGCTGGATCTGTCTCTGGCTATGGTGGAGATCGCCTCTTACAGAAGGGCGTCACACTGCCAGAGAATTCAGAGCCAGAGTGATCTCCTGGACTAGTTCCGATCGCCTAGATGGGTCACAGAAACATAGAAAATAGGTGCAGGAGCAGGCCATTCGGCCCTTCGAGCCTGCACCACCATTCAATATGATCATGGCTGATCATGCAACTTCAGTACCCCATTCCTGCTTTCCCTCCATACCCCCTGATCCCTTTAGCCGTGAGGGCCACATCTAACTCCCTTTTGAATATATCCAACGAACTGGCCTCAACAACTTTCTGTGGTCGAGAATTCCACAGGTTCACAATTCTCTGGGTGAAATAATTTCTCCTCATCTCGGTCCTACACCTTATCGTTACACTGTGACCCCTGGTTCTGGACTTCCCCAACATCGGGAACATTCTTCCTGCACCTAACCCGTCCAATCCTGCCAGAATTTGATATGTTTCTATGGGAGATGAAGGATTTCCCCTTCCTCCCCCTGCAAATTGGCTTGTGTTTTTAATCTGGTCGTCCCAGGAGGTCACATGGTTTCGGGTGGGGTGGAGTGTATATGTTGAGGTACACAAGGTATCCCAATTGTGAGGGATGGGCTCAATGGACCAAAAGGTCTTTATCTGATCGTTAATGTTCGTAATTCATTCACACGCTAAATTGTCACAATCTTGCTTGAATATGATATATGGCCTTGTCTGAGATATATATTTTGCCAATCATAATTTACTAATCTCACAAATATTTACTGGTAAATTTTCTATATATGTTACGTTTCTCAGCAGTGATATAATCTTATTCAGAAGATTTATGGTTCACTCCGATGCCATGATGCAAAGGTTATTGATCTCCTGTTGTCATTATTTATAATGAGAATATAATTTTGTATCATGATTTGTCCCATAAATCACACTCCACATTTTCAATAACAGTATTCATTTCCATCTTCAACAAGGCTGCCAGTTTTATTGACACTTAAAAAGAAAGCAAGACTTGCATTTATATAGCACCTTACACGACCACCGGACGTCTCAAAGCTCTTTACAGCCAATGAAATACTTTTGGAGTGTAGTCACTGTTGTAATGTGGGAAACGCGGCAGCCAATTTGAGCACAGCAAGCTCCCACAAACAGCAATGTGATTATGACCAGATAATCTGTCGTTTTGATATATTGATTGAGGGATAAATATTAGCCAGGACACCGATGATAACCCCCCCTGCTCTTCTTTGAAATAGTGCCATGGGAGCTTTTATCTCCATATGAGAGAGCAGACGGGGCCTCGGTTTAACGTCTCATCCGAAAGACGGCACCTCCGACAGTGCGGCGTTCCCTCAGCACTGCCCTGGGAGTGTCAGCCTGGATTTTTGTGATCTAGTCTCTGGAGCGGGACTTGAACCCACGACCTTCTGACTCAGAGGCAAAGGTGCTGCCCACTGAGCCACGGCTGACACAGCTTCACATTCAGAGTGTTGGTCAATTTGGGAAATTACAGTCTCCCATGGCAGACCAGTCAAAACAAAATGTCAGTTCACTCAGAGCAGCTTTTTGCCCAACCCTCTACCCATCCCCCTCTCATTACAACAGTGACTACACTCCAAAAGTACTTCATTAGCTGTAAAGCGTTTTGAGACGTCCGGTGATCGTGAAAGGCGCTATATAAATGCAAGTCTTTCTTTCTTTCTTTGTCTCTTTCTTTCTTTCTCTCTCTCTTTCACTATCTCTTTTTTTCTCTCTTTCTTTCGTTCTTTCGTTCTCCCTCCCACCCCACCACTCTCCCCACCTCCCCCAGGCAATCATTCCGTTGATCAGGGGAGGGTATCATGCTCTTCAGGGAGGTGCTCAGTGTTGTCCTGACTTGCCCACCATTTCGGGGGGTGGTGGGTGTTCAGACCCATTTTGGTCACACTGCACCAGACCAAACGTGGGTCGGGGTACATCAACAACAGGCAAAGGCCCCCGCCATGTTTACCATCAACAACAGCGAGATCCAACACCGCCTCCAGTGTGCCAGTGCAGCCTTCGGCTGCCTGAGGAAGAGAGTGTTTGAAGACCAGGCCCTCAAATCTGCCACCAAGCTCATGGTCGACAGGGCTGTAGCGATACCGTCCCTCCTGTATGGCTCAGAGACGTGGACCATGTACAATAGAGACCTCAAGTCGCTGGAGAAATATCACCAACGCTGTCTCCGCAAGATCCTGCAAATCCTCTGGAAGGATAGACACACCAATGTTAGCGTCCTCGACCAGGCCAACATCCCCAGCATCGAAGCACTGACCACACTTGATCAGCTCCGTGGGGCGGGGCCACATTGTTTGCATGCCTGACACAAGACTCCCAAAGCAAGCTCTCTACTCAGAACTCCTACACGGCGGGCGAGCCCAAGGTGGGCAGAGGAAACGTTACAAGAACACCCTCAAAGCCTCCTTGATAAAGTGCAACATCCCCACTCACACCTGGGAGTCCCTGGCCAAAGACCGCCCTAAGTGGAGGAAGTGCATCTGGGAGGGCGCTGAGCACCTCGAGTCTCGTCGCCGAGAGCATGCTGAAAACACGCGCAGGCAGCGGAAGGAGCGTGCGGCAAACCAGTCCCACCCACCCTTTCCTTCAGCCACTGTCTGTCCCACCTGTGACAGAGACAGTAATTCCCGTATTGGACTGTTCAGTCACCTGAGAACTCACTTCAGGAGTGGAAGCAAGTCTTCCTCAATTTCGAAAGACTGCCTATTGTCATGTATTCAACCAGCATTCAACCAGCATTTGTAACCCATGTATAATCTGACCTAAGTTGTACACTGTGAGAACAATGACCACTAGGTGGTGAACTTGTGGGAGACACTCCTAACCTGGACCTTCAGGTATAAAAGGGGAAGCTCCACCCACTTCCATCACTTGAGTGCTAAGGAATAAAGGACAGGTCACAGACTGACCTTCTCTCAAGCATGGGCCTCGTGTGCATTTATACTGTATAGTAAGGACCTATCAATGGCGACGAGAAACTGAGATTTAAACCATGCGAGCATGGCTACTAGCAGAACAGATGAGAGGTACTTATTAAGGAATGGTTGGGACAGAGATTCAACATTAAAGCAGCACACAGTTCTCCAGGCAGACAAGGGCAATCGAGCATGCCCCAACATGTAGTCAAACCCAGAGGGGGAGTTCGACAGAGACAATGGCAAGCTGAACGGCAATTCACGCCATTTCAAAGGACAATGTGGCCAGTAATGGGGCCATCAACACCTGTTAATGGCGCACTCAAGGGCAATAACAGGGGCAGTCAGGGACGATCGACTGGCAAGGGACCTTTTGTTTCAAACCCCAGTTCATGCTGGAGACGTGGAGGCACACACTCAGCCAGAGTTTGCAGAGATGAGCAAAATACCTGCAGAAATTGCAGAAATGAACGCTGGGGGAAATCGCTGGAAGCTGAAGTTCAGCGAGTTCATGTGGAGCACGTATACAGTTCATACACCAGGACGCCACCGATAATGATGAAAGTGCTCCTCAATGGCATCCCAGTATCAATGGAGCTAGACACGGGGGCCAGCCAGTCCCTGATGGGTATCAAACAGTTCGAAAAGTTGTGGGCGTCCAAGGCCAGGAGGCCAAAATTATTGCCGATTGACGCACAGCTACGGACATACACAAAGGAGATCATTCCGGTGCTAGGCAGTGCCACGGTAGTCGTGACCCACAAAGATTTGGAGAACAGGTTGCCGCTCTGGGTTGTCCCGGGGGACGGTCGCGCACTACTGAGGAGGAGTTGGCTTGCTGTCATAAACTGGAAATGGGACGATGTCAATGCAATTTCCTCTGTGGAGCGAGTATCATGCTCACAGGTCCTGGACAAATTTGACTCATTATTTCAACCCAGCATTGGCACTTTCATGGGGGCCAAAGTAGTGATTCACATAAACCCGGACACCAGACCAGTACACCACAAGGCCAGAGCGGTGCCGTACGTGATGCGGGAAAAGATGGAAGGCGAATTGGACCGCCTGTTGAGGGAAGGCATCATCTCGCCAGTCGAATTCAGTGACTGGGCGAGCCCAATTGTGCCGGTGCTCAAGGCGGATGGGTCGGTCAGGATATGTGGTGATTACAAGGCCACCATCAATCGCGTGTCACTCCAAGACCAGTACCCGCTACCGAGAGCGGAGGACCTCTTTGCGACGCAATCCGGTGGCAAACTTTTTTCAAAATTGGACCTGACCTCAGCTTACATGACCCAGGAGCTGGCGAGTGAGTCGAAGAAGCTGACCACCATCACGACACACAAGGGGTTGTTTGAGTACAACAGATGTCCGTTCAGGATTCGCTCGGCCGCCGCGATCTTCCTACGAAATATGGAAAGCCTCCTCAAGTCGATTCCAGGGACGGTGGTTTTTCAGGACGACATCCTCATCACGGGTTACGATACTGAAGAACACCTCCACAACCTGGAGGAGGTGCTACGCAGACTGGACCGGGTAGGGCTGTGACTGAAAACATAGAAACAGAGAAACATAGAAAATAGGTGCAGGAGTAGGCCATTTGGCCCTTCAAACCTGCACCGCCATTCAATGAGTTCATGGCTGAACATGCAACTTCAGTACCCCATTCCTGCTTTCTCACCATACCCCTTGATCCCCCAAGTAAGGACTACATCTAACTCCTTTTTGAATATATTTAATGAATTGGCCTCAACAACTTTCTGTGGTAGAGAATTCCACAGGTTCACCACTCTCTGGGTGAGGAAATTTCTCCTCATCTCGGTCCTAAATTGCTTACCCCTTATCCTTCGACTGTGACCCCTGGTTCTGGACTTCCCCAACATTGGGAACATTCTTCCTGCATCTAACCCGTCCAAACCCGTCAGAATTTTAAACGTTTCTATGAGATCCCCTCTCATTTTTCTGAACTCCAGTGAATACAAGCCCAGTTGATCCAGTCTTTCTTGATTTGTCAGTCCCGCCATCCCGGGAATCGGTCTGGTGAACCTTCGCTGCACTCCCTCAATAGTAAGAATGTCTTTCCTCAAGTTAGGAGACCAAAACTGTACACAATACTCCAGGTGTGGCCTCACCAAGACCCTGTACAACTGTAGTAACACCTCCCTGCCCCTGAACTCAAATCCCCTCGCTATGAAGGCCAACTGCCATTTGCCTTCTTAACTGCCTGCTGTACCTGTATGCTAACCTTCAATGACTGATGTACCAAGACATCCAGGTCTCGTTGCACCTCCCCTTTTCCTAATCTGTCATCATTCAGATAATGTCTCTCTGTTTTTACAACCAAAGTGGATAACCTCACATTAATCCACATTATACTTCATCTGCCATGCATTTGCCCACTCATCTAACCTATCCAAGTCACTCTGCAGCCTCATAGCATCTTCCTAGCAGCTCACACTGCCACCCAACTTAGTGTGATGCGCAAATTTGGAGATACTACATTTAATCCCCTCGTCTAAATCATTAATATACAATGTAAACAGCTGGGGCCCCAGCACAGAACCTTGCGGTATCCCACTAGTCACAGCCTGCCATTCTGAAAAGTACCCATTTACTCCTACTCTTTGCCTCCTGTCTGACAACCAGTTCTCAATCCATGTCAGCACACTACCCCCAATCCCATGTGCTTTAACTTTGCACATTAATCTCTTGTGTGGGACCTTGTCGAAAGCCTTCTGAAAGTCCAAATACACCACATCAACTAGTTCTCCCTTGTCCACTCTACTGGAAACATCCTCAAAAAATTCCAGAAGATTTGTCAAGCATGATTTCCCTTTCACAAATCCATGCTGACTTGGACCTATCATGTCACCTCTTTCTAAATGCGCTGCTATAACATCCTTAATAATTGATTCCCTCATTTTACCCACTACTGAGGTCAGGCTGACCGGTCTATAATTCCCTGTTTTCTCTCTTCCTCCTTTTTTAAAAAGTTGGGTTACATTGGCCACCCTCCACTCCATAGGAACTGATCCAGAGTCTATGGAATGTTGGAAAATGACTGTCAATGCACCCGCTATTTCCAAGGCCACCTTCTTAAGTACTCTGGAATGCAGACCATCAGGCCCTGGGGATTTATCGGCCTTCACTCCCATCAATTTCCCAACTAATAAGGATTTCCCTTAGTTCCTCCTTCTTACTGGACCCTCTGACTCCTTTTATATCCGGAAGGTTGTTTGTGTCCTCCTTAGTGAATACCGAACCAAAGTACTTGTTCAATTGGTCTGCCATTTCTTTGTTCCCCGTTATGACTTCCCCTGATTCTGACTGCAGGGGACCTACGTTTGTCTTTACTAACCTTTTTCTCTTTACATATCTATTGAAGCTTTTGCAGTCCATTTTAATGTTTCCTGCAAGCTTCCTCTTGTAATCTATTTTCCCTGTCCTAATCAAACGCTTTGTCCTCCTCTGCTGAGTTCTAAATTTCTCCCAGTCTCTGGGTTCGCTGCTATTTCTGGCCAATTTGTATGCCACTTCCTTGGCTTTAATACTATCTCTGATTTTCCTTGATAGCCACGGTTGAGCCACCTTCCCTTTTTTATTTTTACGCCAGACAGGGATGTACAATTGTTGTAGTTCATCCAGGCAGTCTCTAAATGTCTGCCATTGCCCATCCACTGTCAACCCCTTAAGTATCATTTGCCAATCTATCCTAGCCAATTCACGCCTCATACCTTCAAAGTTACCCTTCTTTAAGTTCTGGACCACGATCTCTGAATTAACTGTTTCATTCTCATCCTAATGTAGAATTCCACCATATTATGGTCACTCTTCCCCAAGGGGCCTCACAACGAGATTACTAATTAATCCTCTCTCATTACACAACACCCAGTCTAAGATGGCCTCTCCCCTAGTTGGTTTCACGACATATTGGTCTAGAAAACCATCCCTTATGCACTCCAGGAAATCCTCCTCCACCGTATTGTTTCCAGTTTGGTTAGCCCAATCTGTATGCATATTAAAGTCACCCATTATAACTGCTGCACCTTTATTGCATGTACCCCTAATTTCCTGTTTGATGCCCTCCCCAACATCACTACTACTGTTTGGAGGTCAGTACACAACTCCCACTAACGTTTTCTGCCCTTTGGTATTCCGTGGCTCCACCCATACCGATTCCACATCATCCAAGCTAATGTCTTTCCTTACAATTGCATTAATTTCGTCTTTAACCAGCAACGCCACCCCACCTCCTTTTCCTTTCTGTCTATCCTTCCTAAATGTTGAATACCCTTAGATGTTGAGTTCCCATCCTTGGTCACCCTGGAGCCATGTCTCCATGATGCCAACCACATCGTATCCGTTAACTGCTATCTGCACAGTTAATTCGTCCACCTTATTCCGAATACTCCTCGCATTGAGGCACAGAGCCTTCAGGCTTGCCTTTTTAATACACTTTGACCCTTTAGAATTTTGCTGTAAAGTTTCCCTTTTTGTTTTTTGCCTTGGGTTTCTCTGCCCTCCACTTATACTCATCTCCTTTCTGTCTTTTGCTTCTGCCTCCATTTTGTTTCCCTCTGTCTCCCTGCATTGGTTCCCATTCCCCTGCCATATTAGTTTAACTCCTCCCCAACAGCATTAGCAAACACTCCCCCTAGGACATTGGTTCTGGTCCTGCCCAGGTGAGACCGTCCGGTTTGTACTGGTCCCACCTCCCCCAGAACCGGTTCCAATGCCCCAGGAATTTGAATCCCTCCCTGCTGCAACACTGCTCAAGCCACGTATTCATCTGAGCTATCCTGCGATTCTTACTCTGACTAGCATGTGGCACTGGTAGCAATCCCGAGATTACTACTTTTGAGATCCTACTTTTTAATTTAGCTCCTAGTTCCTTAAATTCGTCTCGTAGGACCTCATCCCATTTTTTACCTATATCGTTGGTACCAATGTGCACCACGACAACTGGCTGTTCACCCTCCCTTTTCAGAATGTCCTGCACCCGCTCCGAGACATCCTTGACCCTTGCACCAGGGAGGCAACATACCATCCTTGAGTCTCGGTTGTGGCCGCAGAAACGCCTATCTATTCCCCTTACAATTTAATCCCCTATCACTATCGCTCTCCCACTCTTTTTCCTGCCCTCTGTGCGTCTTCCTAGCTCCAGAGGTAGAATTCCTGGGGATGAGGGTAGCAGCAGACGGGGTCAGCCCTACTGCGTCCAAGACGGAAGTGATCCAGAGAGCACCCAGACCCCGTAACACGACGGAGCTGCTTTCGTTCCTGGGGCTCCTGAACTATTTTGGTAACTTTCTTCCCAAATTGAGCACGCTGCTAGAGCCACTACACGTGCTCCTACGCAAAGATCGCGAATGGGTCTGGGGTACAGCCAGGAAAGGGCTTTTAATAGAGCACGCAATTTGTTATGTTCCAACAATCTGTTAACGCTATATGACCCATGTAAGAAACTTGTGTTAACGTGCGATATGTTGTCCTATGGTGTCGGGTGTGTGTTGCAGCATGTCAATGCCAAGGGTCAGTTACAGCCGGTAGCTTATGCCTCCAGGAGTCTGTCCCAGGCAGAAAGGGGCAACGGGATGATAGAAAAGGAGACGCTCGTATGTGTATATGCGGTAAAGAAAATGCACCAGCACCTGTTTGGCAGGAAATTTGAGCTGGAGACAGATCACAAACCCCTAATGTCCCTTTTGGCCGACAACAAGGCCATAAATGCAAACGCATCGGCCCGCATACAGAGGTGGGCACTCACGTTAGCCGCCTATGACGACACAATTCGGCACAGACCGGGCACCGAAAACTGCGCCGATGCACTCAGCAGGCTCCCACTAGCCACCACCGAGGGGGCTACCGAGCATGGTGCTGAGATGGTCATGGCTGTTGAAGCTTTCGGAAGTGAAGGCTCACCTGTGACAGCCCGTCAGATTAAAGTCTGGACAAATAGAGACCCGCTATTGTCTCTAGTCAAGAAATGTGTCCTGAATGGGGACTGGGCAGCCACGTACAGGGCATGCCCTGAGAAATTTAAACCATTTCACAGGCGCAAGGATGAACTCTCGATTCAGGCCGATTGCCTACTGTGGGGAAACCGTGTAGTCATGCCCCAGATGGGCAGAGAGGTGTTCATCAGAGAACTCCACAATGGGCACCCGGGCATTGTCACGATGAAGGCAATTGCCAGGTCACACGTTTGGTGGCCAGGGATAGATGCAGATCTGGAACTTTGTGTTCGCAGGTGCAACACATGTGCCCAGCTGGGCAATGCGCCCAGGGAAGCCCCCCTTAGCTCCTGGCCATGGCCCGCCAAGCCTTGGTCACGCATCCATGTGGACTACGCAGGTCCTTTCATGGGAAAAATGTTTTTGGTTGTAGTAGACACCTACTCCAAATGGATCGAGTGTGACATTTTAAATTCAAGCACATCCTTTGCCACGGTAGAAAGTCTACGGGCAATGTTCGCCGCCCACGGTCTACCAGATATCTTGGTCAGCGACAATGGTCCGTGTTTCACAAGCACTAAATTCCAGGACTTCATGGCAGGCAATGGAATTAACCATGTTAGAATGGCACCGTTCAAGCCGGCCTCAAACGGCCAGGCAGAACGAGCAGTGCAGATAATCAAACAGGGGATGCTCAGAATCCAAGGGGGTTCCCTACAAACCCGCTTATCACACCTCCTGTTGGCCTATAGATCCCGACCACACTCGCTCACAGGGGTTCCACCCGCAGAGCTACTAATGAAAAGGACGCTCAAAACCAGGTTATCCCTTATACACCCCACCATGAAAGAAATTGTCGAGAGCAGGCGCCAGCCACAATATGACTACCATGACAGGAATGCGAGGGCGCGATGTATTGATGTCAATGACCCTGTTTTTATCCTCAACTACGCTGCAGGGCCCAAATGGCTCGCAGGCACTATGATTGCCAAAGCGGAAATAGGATTCTGGTAGTTAAACTTACCAATGGACAAATCTGCCGCAAACACGTAGATCAAACTAAAAGGAGGTTCAGCGACCCCATAGAAGAAGCAGAGGAAGAACACGATGTAGAGTTTACTCCACCACAGGTGACCGAACACCAGAACCAAAGGGAGGAGAGCCCAGTCACTGTGGGCAGTCCGGACAGGCCTGAGGCACCACAAACAGCAGACACTCAGGCCAGCGCCCAACAACTGGAGCTCCAACTCAGGCGCTCTACAAGGGAGCGTAACTGCGGGAAATCCGGACAGGCCTGAGGCACCGCAAACAGCAGACACTCAGGCCAGCGCCCAACAACCGGAGCCCCAACTCAGGCGCTCTACAAGAGAGCGTAAACCACCAGAGAGACTCAACCTGTGATCCCAATAAGACTTTGGGGGGGAGGTGATGTCATGTATTCAACCAGCATTTGTAACTCATGTATAATCTGACCTAAGTTGTACACTGTGAGAACAATGACCACTAGGTGGTGAACTTGTGGGAGACACTCCTAACCTGGACCTTCAGGTATAAAAGGGGAAGCTCCACCCACCTTCATCACTTGAGTGCTAAGGAATAAAGGACAGGTCACAGACTGACCTTCTCTCAAGCATGGGCCTCGTGTGCATTTATACTGTATAGTAAAGAGCTATCACCTATGATGATGATGTGTTTATATTGCACCTTTAAAGTCGAAGGCGCTTCACAGGAGCATGATCAGACACAACTTGACACCATGCCAAATAAGGAGACATTAGAACAAAGCTTGGTCAAAGAGTTAGGTTTTGAGGAGCGTCTTAAAGGAGGGCGGTAGATTAGGGAAGGATTTCTAAAGCTTGGGGCCTAGGTAGTTGCAGGCACCACCACTAATGGTGTGGCGAAGGAAGTGGCCAGAATTGGAGGGATGCAGTGGTTGTGAGGGTTGATGGGCTGGAGGAGGTTACAGAGATAGGGAAGGGTTGGGGGGGGGGGGTGGTTGAGGCCATGGAGGGATGTGAAGACAAGGAGGAGAATTCTAAACTTAAGGCGTTGGTGGACGGTGACCCAATGCAGGTGGGCGAGCATGGGGGGGGGGGTGATGGGTCAGGCCTGCGGATCTGTCGGGAGTCTCAGGATATGAAGAGGAGAAAGGCCATTACAGGCACTCATGGACTGTGGTCACACTCAGATCCAATTCAACAAAATACCCTCTTTCCATTTCCCCCCACAAGGCTCAAATTTTCATTTACTCATCGCTGGAGGCCACACCTGGAATACTGCGTGCAGTTTTGGTTTCCATATTTACGAAAGGATATACTTGCTTTGGAGGCAGTTCAGAGAAGATTCACTCGGTTGATCCCGGGGATGAGGGGGTTGACTTATGAGGAAAGGTTGAGTAGGTTGGGCCTCTATTCACTGGAATTCAGAAGAATGAGAGGTGATCTTATCGAAACGTATAAGATTATGAGGGGGCTTGACAAGGTGGATGCAGAGAGGATGTTTCCACTGATGGGGGAGACTAGAACTAGGGGACATAACCTTAGAATAAGGGGCTGCCCATTTAAAACTGAGATGAGGAGAAATTTCTTCTCCCACTCCCCCGCCCTTTCCCCGTAGCCCTACAATATTTTTTCCTTCAGGTACTTATCCAACTCCCTTTTGAAAGCCGCGATTGAGTCTGCCTCCACCACCCTCTCAGGCAGCGCGTTCCAGATCCTAACCACTCGCTGCGTAAAAACATTTTCCCTCATGTCGCCTTTGGTTCTTCTGCCAATCGCCTTAAGTCCGTGTCCTCTGGTTCTCCACCCTTCCGCCAATGGGAACAGTTTCTCTCGATCGACTCTGTCCAGACCCCCTCATGATTTTGAACACCTCCATCAAATCTCCTCTCGACCTTCTCTGCTCCAAGGCGAACAACCCCAGCTTCTCCAGTCTCTCCGTGTGACTGAAGTCCCTCATCCCTGGAACCATTGTCGTAAATCTTTTCTGCGCCTTCCCTAAGGCCTTCACATCCTTCCTAAAGTAAGGTGCCGCAGTGTAACAGTCGAGGTCAGCCCAGGGTTTTATACAGGTTCATCATAACTTCCTCATCGTCCTTTCCTCAGTATCTTCCCTCCGGCCTCCGTTGGCTGAATTTTCTACACTTTGTCATCTGCCCCGCACCCCACCCAGGCATTGCTCTGGTTTACAGAACAACACCTCCTTCCTGTCCTTTCTCACACAAAATCTAGGCTGACACTCCCAGTGCAGTGTTGAGGGAATGCCGCACTGTCGGAGGTGTTGTCTTGGATGAGATGTTAAACCGAGGCCCCAACTGCTCTCTCAGGTGGACGTAAAAGATCCCATGGCACTAATTCGAAGAAGAGCAGGGGGAGTTCTCCCCGGTGTCCTGGGGCCAATATTTATCCCTCAATCAACATAACAAAAACAGATGATCTGGTCATTATCACGTTGCTGTTTGTGGGAGCTTGCTGTGCGCAAATTGGCTGCCGCGTTTCCCACATTACAACAGTGACTACGCTCCAAAAGGACTTCATTGGCTGTGAAATGGTTTGAGACGTCCCATGGTCGTGAAAGGCGCTATATAAATGCAAATCTTTCTTTTCCCCCCCACCCACTCACCACATATTCCCCCTTCCTCAGCCACCCTGTCCCCATCAGTGTTCTCGACCAGGCCGACATCCCCAGCATCGAAGCACTGACCACACTCGACCAGCTCCGCTGGGCAGGGCCACATTGTCCGCATGCCCCGACACCAAGACTCCCAAAGCAAGCGCTCTACTCGGAACTCCTACGCGGCAAGCGAGCCCCAGGTGGGCAGAGGAAACGTTACAAGGTTCACCCTCAAAGCCTCCCTGATAAAGTGCAGCATCCCCACTGACACCTGGGAGTCCCTGGCCAAAGACCAGTCCTGCCCTAAGTGGAGGAAGTGCATCCGGGAAGACGCTGAGCACCTCGAGTCTCGTCGCCGAGAGCGTGCAGAAAACAAGCGCAGGCAGCGGAAGGAGCGTGCGGCAAACCAGTCCCACCCACCCTTTCCCTCAACCACTGTCTGTCCCACCTGTGACAGGGACTGTGGCTCCCGTATTGGACTGTTCAGCCACCGAAGGACTCATTTTTAGAGTGGAAGCAAGTCTTCCTCGATTCCGAGGGACTGCCTATGATGATGATGATGATGACGATGATGATGATTCCCTCCCTGTCCTTCTCCCACTCCTCTATTTCCTCCTTCCTTCCCTCTCTGCCCCCATCCTTCCTCTTCCCTTCACTGTCCAGTGAGCCTTACTGTGAAGCGTCTGGAGTGCGGTCATTGGGTGGGGGCTGTGATGTCAGCTGTGCCCCCCCCTTCATACAAACACAGGAACAGGAGGAGGCCATTCAGCCCCTCGAGATCCCATTTGATCATGGCTGATCTGTACCCGTTTACCTGGCTTGGTCCTTACCCAACAAAAATCTATTGATCTCAATCTTGCCATTTTCACTCGCCCCTCCGGCCTCCACAGGTTTTTGAGGGAGCGAGTTCCAGATTTCCACCAGCCTTCGTGTGATGAAATGCTTCCTGACATCATATCTGAATGGCCTAGCTCTCATTTTAAGGTACGGTCCTCTTGTTCTGGCCTCTCCCACCAAGGGGAAACAGTTTCCCTCCAGTGACCCTATCAACTTCTTTAATCAACTTTATCGCCTCAATTAGATCACCCCTCAAATCTTTGAGACTGAATGACACAGGAGAAAATTGGGCGAGGTCCCAGGGATTGGCTGGTGCCTGTGGAATAACGACTCCAGGAGAGAACAACAACAACAACTTGTATTCATATAGCGCCTTTAACGTAGTAAAACATCCCAAGGTACTTCACAGGAGTGTTAGAAGACACAAAAACAAATTTGACACCGAGCCAGTTAAGAAATTACAAGCTTGGTCAAAGAGGTAGGATTTAAGGTACATCTTGACGGGGGAAAGAGAGGTGGCGAGGTTTAGGGAGGGAGTTCCAGAGCTTGGGGCCCAGGCAACAGAAGGCACGGCCACCGATGGTGGAGCGATTATAATCAGGGATGCTCAGGAGGGCAGAACTAGAGGAGCGCAGACATCTCGGGGGGTTGTGGGGCTGGAGGAGATTACAGAGATAGGGAGGGGGCGAGGGCCATGGAGGTGATTTGTAAACAAGGATGAGAATTTTGAAATCGAGGCGTTGCTTATCAGGGAGCCAATGTAGGTCAGCGAGCACAGGGGGTGATGGGTGAGCGGGACTCGGTGCGAGTTAGGACACGGGTCAGCGAGCACGGTGGGGTGATGGGTGAGCGGGACTCGGTGCGAGTTAGGAAACGGGGTCAGCGAGCACAGGGGGTGATGGGTGAGCGGGACTCGGTGCGAGTTAGGACACGGGGTCAGCGAGCACAGGGGGTGATGGGTGAGCGGGACTCGGTGCGAGTTAGGACACGGGGTCAGCGAGCACAGGGGGTGATGGGTGAGCGGGACTCGGTGCGAGTTAGGACACGGGGCAGCGAGCACAGGGGGTGATGGGTGAGTGGGACTCAGTGCGAGTTAGGACACGGGTCAGCGAGCACAGCGGGTGATGGGTGAGCGGGACTCGGTGCGAGTTAGGACACGGGGCAGCGAGCACAGGGGGTGATGGGTGAGCGGGACTCGTTGCGAGTTAGGACACGGGGTCAGCGAGCACAGGGGGTGATGGGTGAGCGGGACTCGGTGCGAGTTAGGACACGGGGTCAGCGAGCACAGGGGGTGATGGGTGAGCGGGACTCGGTGCGAGTTAGGACACGGGCTGCCGAGTTTTGGATGAGCTCAAGTTTACGAAGGGTAGAATGTGGGAGGCCGGCCTTGAATGCAATGGAATAGCCAAGTCTGGACGTAACAATGACAGGGATGAGGGCTTCAGCAGCGGATGAGCTGAGGCAAGGGGCGGAGACGGGCGATGTTACGTAGGTGGAAATAGGCGGTCTGAGTTATGCTGCGGATATGTGGCCGGAAGCTCATTTCAGGGTCAAATATGACACCGAGGTTGCGAACAGTCTGGTTCAGCCTCAGACAGGAGCTGGGGAGAGGGATGGAGTCAGTGGCTGGGGAACGGAGTTTGTGGCATGGGACCGAAAACAATGGCTTCGGTCTTCCCGATATTTAACAGGAGAAAATAGCAGGGAAGAAAACTAAGAAGAAATAAAAAAATAGTTATGGCGATAAACAAGTTGAAATGACTCGCACACGTCTTCAAAGGCCCATCATCTCGGTTTAAAAACAAAGAGTGGAAATATGCCATCTTACAGACGTGTTGTTAAAGAAAACAGGATGTTGGTACACAAGGGAATCTTTGAGGTTGGCATGATTTGTAGCCTTGGCTTGTTCCAGGCTAGAATTCCCGATCCGTGGCCAAGTCTCCGAGGAAAATGAAACCAGAGCTTCTGTCGAGAGCTAACCTCACTGCTGGGAAGCGTGATCGAGCCAGAGGGTAATTAAACTCCGCTGGGCGGGCCACATTGTTTGCATGCCCGACAAGAGACTCCCAAAGCAAGTGCTCTACTTGGAATTCCTTCACGGCAAAGGAGCCAAAGGTGGGCAGAGGAACCGTTACAAGGACACCCTCAAAGCCTCCCTGATAAAGTGCAACATCCCCACTGACATAGAAACATAGAAACATAGAAAATAGGTGCAGGAGCAGGCCATTAGGCCCTTCGAGCCTGCACCGCCATTCAATAAGATCATGGCTGATCATTCACCTCAGTACCCCATTCCTGCTTTCTCTCCATACCCGCTGATCCCTTTAGTCGTAAGGGCCACATCCAACTACCTTTTGAATATATCCAATGAACTGGCCTCAACAACTCTCTGTGGTAGAGAATTCCACAGATTCACAATTCTCTGAGTGAAAAAGTTTCTCCTCATCTCGGTCCTAAATGGCTTACCCCTTATCCTTAGACTGTGACCCCTGGTTCTGGACTTCCCCAACATCGGGAACATTCTTCCTGCATCTAACCTGTCCAATCACGTCAGAATTTTATATGCTTCTATGAGATCCCCTCTCATTCTTCTAAACTCCAGTGAATATAAGCCGATGCATTGGTGGCCATTTTCCAACATTCTATAGACTCTGGATCAGCACCTATGGATTGGAGGGTAGCTAATGTAACCCCACTTTTAAAAAAAGGAGGAGATAGAAAACAGGGAATTATAGACCAGTTAGCCTGACATCGGTGATGGGGAAAATGCTGGAATCAATTATTAAAGATGAAATAGGAGCACATTTGAAAAGCAGTGACAGGATCGGTCCAAGTCAGCATGGATTTATGAAAGGGAAATCATGCTTGACAAATCTTCTAGAATTTTTTGAGGATGTAACTAATAGAGTGGACAAGGGAGAACCAGTGGATGTGGTGTATTTGGACTTTCAAAAGGCTTTTGACAAGATTCCACACAAGAGATTAGTGTGCAAAATTAAGGCGCATGGTATTGGAGATAATGTATTGACGTGGCTAGAGAACTGGTTGGCAGACAGGAAGCAAAGAGTGGGAATAAAGGGGTTCTTTTCAGAACGGCAGGCAGTGACTAGTGGGGTGCCGCAAGGTTCAGTGCTGGGACCCCAGCTATTTACAATATACATTAATGATTTAGATGAAGGAATTGAATGTAGTATCTCCAAACTTGCGGATGACACTAAGCTGGGTGGCAGTGTGAGCTGTGAGGAGGATGCTAAGAGGCTGCAGGGTGACTTGGACAGGTTAGGTGAGTGGGCAAATGCATGGCAGATGTGGATAAATGTGAGGTTATCCACTTTGGTGGCAAAAACAGGAAGGTGGATTATTATCTGAATGGTGACAGATTAGTAAAAGGGGAGATGCAACGAGACCTGGGTGTCATGGTACATCAGTCATTGAAAGTTGGCATGCAAGTACAGCAGGCAGTGAAGAAAGCAAATGGCATGTTGGCCTTCATAGCGAGAGGATTTGAGTATAGGAGCAGGGAGGTCTTACTGCAGTTGTACAGGACCTTGGTGAGGCCACGCCTGGAATATTGTGTACAGTTTTGGTCTCCTAATCTGAGGAAGGACATTCTTGCTATTGAGGGAGTGCAGCGAAGGTTCACCAGACTGATTCCCGGGATGGCAGGACTGACGTATGAAGAAAGACTGGATCGACTGGGCTTATGGGGCCCAAGTTTCCACATGATTTGCGCCTGATTTTTAGGAGCAACTGGTGGAGAACGGACTATCTTCGAAATCGCAATTCTCCACATTTTTTTTTCTGCAGTTCTAGTCAGGTAGAACAGTTCTACTTTGGAACAGAATTTTTTCTTCAAAAGGGGGCGTGTCCGGCCACTGACGCCTGATTTGAAAGTTTCCACAGTGAAAACTTACTCCAAACTAAAGTAGAATGGTGCCAGTGAAGATTTTTGTAGAACTGAAAAAACCTGTTCTACACATTAAAAAATCAGGCGCAGGTTACAAATTAGGCGTAGGGAACGAGGTGGGGGGGGAAAGGGAACTCATTAAATTCTACAATAAATCCTTATTTATACTTCTACAAATATTATACAAATAAATCCAACCTGAATAAACATTTATAAGCAAAGAAAAGATTAAATAAACCATCTTCCTACCTGTGTGAAAGTGCTTCAGCCAGGGAGAATTCTGCAGCCGTTCGTTGCCGCTGAGCGGGAGGGTGGGAGGGGAGGAGAAAGCGATTTGTTGCCGGGGAGGGAGGGGAAGGAGACAGCGGTTTGTTGCCGCGGAGGGGAGGGAGGGAAAGGAGACAGCGGTTTGTTGCCGCGGAGGGAGGGGAAGGAGACAGCGGTTTGTTGCCGCGGAGGGGAGGGAGGGGAAGGAGACAGCGGTTTGTTGCCGCGGAGGGGAGGGAGGGGAAGGAGACAGCGGTTTGTTGCCGCGGAGGGGAGGGAGGGGAAGGAGACAGCGGTTTGTTGCCGCGGAGGGGAGGGAGGGGAAGGAGACAGCGGTTTGTTGCCGCGGAGGAGAAGGAGACAGCGGTTTGTTGCCGCGGAGGGGAGGGAGGGGAAGGAGACAGCGGGCTGTTGCCGCGGAGGGGAGGGAGGGGAAGGAGACAGCGGGTTGTTGTTGTGGAGGGTGGGGAGGGGAAGGAGACAGTGAGAAGGGTAGCCTCAGTGCTGATGTGCTGATGGCAATGTGATTTTATAAAAAAATGTTCAAAAATTAAACAGCTACAAAGAACTACAAAAATGGCCGAGTGCCAATGTTTTTTTTCACACTGCGCATGCGCGAACGCTCCAACGCCCACGCGCAGCGTTGCCGGCAGGAAAAAAACTAATTTAAATAGTACCCGCCCCCTCCCACTTACAAAATCGGCGCGAGTGTAGGCTCCGCCCCCCTGGGCGTCGCGCCAAACAGACAAGGAGCTGCAAAGCGCTCGAGAATAGCGCGTTTTTTTTCTGGCGCTGTTTTAGGCGCGAAAAACGGGCGCCCAGCTCGGAGGGGCGCCCGTTTTTTATCCTGTGGAAACTTGGGCCCTTATTCACTGGAATTTAGAAGAATGAGAGGGGATCTCACAGAAACATATACAATTATGACGGGACTGGACACAGATTTGAGGCGATTGACAAAAGAGCCAGCGACGACACGAGGAAAAACTATTTTTACGCAGCGAGTGGTTAGGATCTGGAATGCGCTGCCTGAGAGGGTGGTGGAGGCAGACTCGATAGTAGCCTCCAAAGGGGAATTGGACAAATACTGGAAGGAGAAAACATTTGTAGGGACAGGAGGAAAGAGTGGGGGAGGGGGACTGACTGGGTTGCTCTTGCAGAGAGCCGGCGCAGACTCAATGGGCCGAATGGCCTCCTTCTGCGCTGTACGCTATGGTGATTCCATAATCGGTAATCCTTAAATCCTTAAATCCAGAGACAGCGACTCCCTTCCCCCCCCCCCGCCCGTCCCGTCCCCCCCGCCCCAACACTGCGAGCGTGTCTAAGCCGCGTCTCCTGCGGATTCGATTGGAGGGCTCGGCACCGCAGCCCGCGCCTCAACGCCTCGGCGGTTGCCATGGCGAACCGAGTACCAATCACATTTTCCGCTCGTCGGCCGCCCCTGTTAGCGCCCCGGGGTTGCGGCAATGGCGACGCTGAGCGGACGGGCCAGCTTTTGGCGCCCCGCCGGGATCGGTTTCGGCGGCGGGGGTGGGGGGGCGGGGACGGTGGGGGGTGGGGGGGGTCAGTACCGGGTCACTGGGGGGGTCACAGGGTCAGTACCGGGGTCACAGTGTCAGTACCGGGGTCACAGGGTCAGTACCGGGGTCACTGGGGACTGAGGGGGAGAGGAGGCAGTGCAGCCTGGAGCTGGGGGTCAGTACCGGGTCAGGGGGGGTCAGGGGGTCAGTACCGGGGTCACTGGGTCAGTACCGGGGTCACTGGGGACTGAGGAGGAGAGGAGGCAGTGCAGCCTGGAGCTGGGGGTCAGTACCGGGTCAGGGGGCGTCAGGGGGTCAGTACCGGGGTCACTGGGTCAGTACCGGGGTCACTGGGGACTGAGGAGGAGAGGAGGCAGTGCAGCCTGGAGCTGGGGGTCAGTACCGGGTCAGGGGGGTCACAGGGACACCGGACGGTCAGTACTGGTGTGTGTTAGGGGGGCGCGGAGCCCGGGAGAGGAGTTATGGGGAGCGGGCGGGGAAGTGGAGCTGAGTCCATGTTGAATGTTCAGCCATGAACTCATTGAATGGCGGTGCAGGCTAGAAGGGCCGAATGGCCTACTCCTGCACCTATTTTCTATGTTTCTATGATCTTATTGAACGACGGAGCAGGTTCGAGGGGCCGTCTGGCCGACTCCTGCTCCGATTTCTTATGAGTGGCGAGCCAGTGTGCGACATCCACCGGTTGCGACACCGGCTCAATTTTTGGCTCACGCCCGATCCGTAGCGCCCCGTAGAGTGCCCCCTGCTGGGATCGCCTGGAAAAGCGGGCGCTACGAGCTGTAGCGGCCACAGTGAGGTAACTGACGTCCACCTCAGGTCAGTGTGATTGATTTTTATTTTTATTTTTTCTGCGATTTATGTTGAGGCGGCGTGAGGTATTTATTGGGAACGTTTTTGGTGGGGGGGTTTTTTCTCCCCAGGACTCTCCCAGAGCACTCCCAGGCCGGCCCCTCGAGCCTGCTCCACCATTCAATGAGATCACGGCTGATCTTCGACCTCAACTCCACTTTCCCGCCCGATCCCCATATCCCGTGATTCCCTTAATATCCAAAAATCTAGCGATCTATCGAATATCATTATCAACATCATCATAGGCAGTCCCTCAGGATCGAGGAAGACTTGCTTCCACTCTAAAAATGAATTCTTGGGTGACTGAACAGTCCAATACGGGAATTACGGTCTCTGTCACAGTTGGGACAGACAGTGGTTGAGGGAAGGGGAGGGTGGGACAGGTTTTCCGCACGCTCCTTCCGCTGCCTGCGCTTGGTTTCTGCACGCTCTCGGCGACGAGACTCGAGGTGCTCAGCGCCCTCCCGGATGCACTTCCTCCACTTAGGGCGGTCTTTGGCCAGGGACTCCCAGGTGTCGGTGGGGATGTTGCACTTTATCAGGGAGGCTTTGAGGGTGTCCTTGTAACGTTTCCTCTGCCCACCTGGGGCTCGTTTGCCGTGAAGGAGTTCTGAGTCGAGCGCTTGCTTTGGGAGTCTCGTGTCGGGCATGTGGACAATGTGTCCTGCCCAGCGGAACTGATCACGTGTGGTCAGTGCTTCGATGCTGGGGATGTTTGCCTGGTCGAGGATGCTAACGTTGGTGCGTCTGTCCTCCCAGGGGATTTGCAGGATCTTGTGAAGACATCGTTGGTGGTATTTCTCCAGCGACTTGAGGTGTCTTGAATATACTCAACGACTGATCCTCCACAGCCCTCTGGGGCAGAGAATTCCAAAGATTCACCACCCTCTGAGTGAAGAAGTTTCTCCTCATCTCAGTCCTAAATGGCCAACCCCTTATTCTGAGACTGTGTCCCCTGGTGGCACACCTTGTGATAGTACCAACAGTGGCCATGTAGGATACATGACCCATGGCTGACTCCCTTGGACTCTCTCTGATACAACCAGCGGACATAGATTTCAAGTAATTGGGGGGAGGTTTAGAGGGGATTTGAGGGGAAATGTCTTCACCCAGAGGGTGGTGGGGGTCTGGGGCGGAACTCACGGCCTGAAAGGGCGGTCGAGGCAGAAACCCTCACCACATTTAAAAAGTACTTGGATGTACACTTGAAGTGCCGTAACCCACAGGGCTACGGACCGAGAGCTGGAAAGTGGGATTAGGCTGGGTAGCTCTTTGTCGGCCGGTGCGGACACGATGGGCCGAAATGGCCTCCTTCCGTGCTGTTACTTTCTATGATTCTCTGACACTGAGCCGAGGATGAGGGCGAATATTTCATGTGTCTCCCGAACGGACCAGATCTTCAAGGGCAGGGTCACGTTGCAAGGTCAGATGGGGGATGAGAATGGTGGATGAGGGTCGCAGGGGAGGAGGTTGTCAGCTCTTCAGGAATTTGCTGAGGCCACTCAGTCTGGAGGAAGTTGCACACGTGCTGGAGCATAGCATCACGCCGTGATTCGGTTTCGAGTTCATCGCAGGAGACAAGGTTTCTGATGGACTGAGTGGTGATCGATGTGACACATGGGTCGTCATCTGTGAACACGTCAGCACCAGAGCCCGACGCAGGTGTCGAGCCGCTGAGCAGGTCAGCTACGTGGTCGCGACTGCCGGCGGTGTACTGTACGTCAAAGTTATACTGATGAAGGCGATCTGACCATCGGCTGATTCGTAGTGGTCTGTGCCCAGATCCGGTTGTAGCCAGTAGTGTAGTTAGCGCTTGCCGATCTGTACGGAGGGTAAATTTCCTGCCATAGAGGTAGATGTGCCAGCGTTCACACGCGTAGATGCAAGCGAGGGCTTTGCGTTCCCCTGCAGAGTATTCACGTTCTGCAGATGATAGTGTGCGAGAAGCGAAGGCGACTAGGCGTTCCAGGCCACCAGTCCATTGCGAGAGCACAGCACCCAAGGCGGTGCCTGATGCATCCGTGGTGATGTACGTAGTGACATTCGGATCAAAGCGCGCGAGGATAGGAGCGGGTGTGATTTTTCTCCTTAAGCGTGGTGAATGCCTGAGCCTGGGAATCTGTCCATTCCCAAGGGATGCCCGAGTGCAGCAACTTGCAAAGCGGTTCGGCAATGTGCGCGTAGTGTGGGACGGACTTCAGATAGAAGTTGCAAGTGCTGAGGAATGATGGAAGTTCTTTGACGTTGGTAGCCTCCTGCATTTGCTGGATTGTGTTAATGTTGTCAAGCATTGTGACTCTATAGCCCAGAAAGTTTATTTCTCCAGCAGCGAATGTACACTTATCGGCGTGAAGTGTAATGTTATGTGTAGCAAGTCTAGCCATAACTGCGTGAAGTCGCTGGTCATGTTCTTCCATTGTCCGTCCATGGACGACGATATTGTCAAGCAGATTGAGGGCTCCCTCTATGCCTGCTAGCATAGCAGCGGCAACATTAGCAAAATGGTTCATTTTTACCACATGCAGGGCATTTCTTCCCAAATGCAGGGCAGTTAGGACTCTTTGTTGAATGTGACTTGTCCCCACAGTTAAAACAGTGGAAGTTAGGCGTGCGATCCGTAGTGGGTGGCTTATTACTAGCCCTGGTACTCTGCTGTGATTTCCGCTTTGGACGAACGCCTTGCACATGGGCTGTAGCTGCAGTCTGCTGCACAGGGGGAGCAGGGGATCTGATCACTTTTGAATCGGAAAGCGCTGATTCGATTTGAATGGCCAAATTAGTTGCTTTGTTCAATGTCAATTTGTCATCCTCCATTAGCAAGCATTTCCGAATGCGGGGTATTGTTGTTTCCTCAATCATTTGATCCCTGATCATTTCCTCTGTGAGGGCTCCAAAGTTACACACAGCAACCAGTTCAATTAATGAAATGATATACTGTTTGATTGGTTCACCGTTCCTGTTGTGTATCTGCAAAGCATGCACTCCCATGTTCCGCCACCAGGGAGCTCATCCCCTGAAGTCCCAAGGGATCCCAGCATCCCTTGGGAGCACTGTATATAAGCCGGCCCCGAAGGACTGTTCCTCACTCTGGAGTGTCTTGTTAAAGACTGAGGTCACTGTTACTTTAACCTCCCTGTGTGCAGCCTCATCTGTGTTAGGAACACAATAACTGGTGACGAGAATACGAATCCAACGCAAAGATGCAGCAAACTGTGGACATCCTGGAGAAGTTCTCGGAGGGTGAGGACTGGGAAGCCTATGTCGAACGGCTAGACCAGTACTTTGTAGCCAACGAGCTGGACGGAGAAGGAAGCGCTGCAAAAAGGAGAGCAGTCCTCCTCGCGGTCTGCGGGGCACCGACCTACAGCCTCATGAAGAATCTTCTGGCTCCGGTGAAACCCACAGATAAGTCGTATGAGGGACTATGTACACTGGTTCGGGAGCATCTTAACCCGAGGAAGAGCGTGCTGATGGCGGGGTATCAGTTCTACATGTGCCAGCGATCTGAAGGTCAGGAAGTGGTGAGCTACGTCGCCAAGCTAAGGCGACTTGCAGGACAATGTGAGTTTGATGGCTACCTGGAGCAAAATCTCAGAGACTTTTTTGTACTTGGCATTGGCCACGAGACCATCCTACGAAAACTTTTGATTGTAGAAACACCGACCCTCAATAAGGCCATTGCGATAGCACAGGCGTTTATGTCCACCAGTGATAACACCAAACAAATCTCTTAGCACACAAGTGCTAGCAATGATCATAAATTAACTGGACCTGTGTTTGCGAGCAGAAATGTACAGGGCAGAACCCACGAGTCTGCAACTGCCAGCAGACCTCAGGTGACCCAGATGACTCAGAGTCCCCAACAAAGGATGAATGCAAGGCAATTCACACCTTGTTGGCGTTGTGGAGGCTTCCATTCAGCCTATTCATGCCGCTTCAAAAGGTATATTTGCAAGAGCTGTGGAACAATGGGTCATCTCCATTGAGCTTGCAAATGAGCTGCAAGCTCTGCAAAACCTGCTAACCACCATGTGGCAGAGGAAGATCGGTCCATGGTGGATCAAAGCAATTTCGAGCCTCAGAGAAAAGAGGCAGATGCTGAAGTATACGGGGTGCACACATTTTCGACAAAATGTCCACCTATAATGCTAAACGTTAAATTGAATGGCTTACCCATAGTCATGGAACTGGACACTGGTGCTAGCCAATCCATCATGTGTAAAAAGATGTTTGAGAGACTGTGGTGCAACAAGGCATTCAGACCAGCTCTGAGCCCCATCCACACGAAACTGAGAATGTACACCAAAGAGCTTATACTCTCATGGGCAGCGCCATGGTCAAGGTCACCTACGAGGGCACGGTGCACGAACTGCCACTCTGGATTGTCCCGGGCGATGGCCCCACACTGCTTGGAAGGGGTTGGCTGGGCAAAATCCACTGGAACTGGGATGACATCCTAGCGCAATCACATGTCGATGAGGCCTCATGTATCCAGGTTCTTAACAAATTTCCTTCCCTTTTTGAGCCAGGCATTGGAAACTTTTCTGGGGCAAAGGTGCGGATCCACTTGGTCCCAGAGGCACGACCCATTCACCACAAGGCGCGAGCGGTACCTCACATAATGAGGGAGAGAGTGGAAATCGAGCTGGACAGGCTGCAACACAAGGGCATCATCTCCCCAGTGGAATTCAGCGAGTGGGCCAGCCCGATTGTTCCAGTACTCAAAAGTGATGGCACGGTCAGGATTTGCGCCGATTATAAAGTAACTATTAATCGTTTCTCGCTACAGGACCAATGCCCGCGACCTAAGGCAGACGACCTATTTGCGATGCTGGCAGGAGGCAAGACGTTCACCAAGCTCGACCTGACTTCAGCCTACATGACGCAGGAACTGGAGGAGTCTTCAAAGGGCTTCACCTGCATCAACACACACAAGGGACTGTTCATCTACAACAGATACCCGTTTGGAATTCAGTCGGCTGCAGCGATCTTCCAGAGAAACATGGAGAGCCTACTCAAGTCGGTACCACACATGGTGGTCTTTCAGGACGACATATTGGTCACGGGTCGGGACACCGCCGAGCACCTACAAAACCTGGAGGAGGTCCTCCAGCGACTGGATCGCGTAGAGCTGTGGCTGAAGAGGTCAAAATGCGTCTTCATGGCAACAGAAGTGGAGTTTTTGGGGAGAAAGATCGCGGCGGATGGCATTTGGCCCCCAGACGCCAAGACAGAGGCTATCAGGAATGTGCCCAGGGCACAGAACGTCACGGAGCTGCGGTCGTTCCTGGGACTCCTCAACTATTTTGGTAACTTCCTACTGGGGTTAAGCACCCTTTTAGAGCCCCTACATGTGTTATTGCACAAAGGTGAGAACTGGGTATGGGGGAAAAAACCAAGTAATTGCTTTTGAGAAAGCCAGAAACATTTTATGCTCCAACAAGCTGCTTGTATTGTATAACCCGTGTAAAAGACTTGTGCTAGCATGTGACGCGTCGTCGTACGGAGTCAGGTGTGTATTACAACAAGCTAACGTTGTGGGGAAGTTGCAACCTGTCGCCTATGTTTCCAGGAGCTTGTCTAAGGCCGAGAGGGCCTACAGCATGATTGAGAAAGAGGCATTAGCGTGTGTGTTCGGGGTAAAGAAAATGCATCAGCACCTGCTTGGCCTCAAATTTGAGCTGGAAAGCGATCACAAGCCCCTCACATCCCTGTTCGCTGAAAACAAGGGAATGAATACTAATGCCTCAGCCCACATACAAAGGTGGGCACTTGCGCTATCAGCGTTTAACTATACCATCCACCACAGGCCAGACACCGAGAACTGTGCGGATGCTCTCAGTCGGCTACCATTGCCCACCACGGGGGTGGAAATGGCGCAGCCTGCAAACTTGTTGATGGTGGTGCAGCCCGCAGACTTGTTGATGGTCATGGAAGCGTTTGAAAATGATAAATCACCTGTTACGACCAGCCAAGATCCTCTGCTGTCCCTAGTAAAAAACTATGTACTGCATGGGAGCTGGGCCAGCATCCCTGTTGAAATGTAAGAGCCAATCAAGCCGTTCCAGCGGCGAAAGGACGAGCTGTCCATTCAGGCAGACTGCCTGTTGTGGGGTAACCGCGTAGTGCTACCCAAAAATGGCAGGGAGACGTTCACCTCGGATCTCCACAGCACACACCCGGGTATAGTAATGATGAAAGCGATAGCCAGATCCCACGTGTGGTGGCCCGGTATCGATTCTGACTTGGAGTCCTGTGTACGGCAATGCAGCATATGTGCTCGGTTGAGCAACGCGCCCAGAGAGGCACCACTAAGTTTGTAGTCCTAGCCCTCCAGACCATGGTCGAGGATCCATGTCGACTATGCGGGCCCGTTTCTCGGTAAAATGTTCCTGGTGGTGGTGGATGCTTTTTCAAAATGGATTGAATGTGAAATAATGTCGGGAAGCACCGCCACCGCCACCATTGAAAGCCTGAGGGCCATGTTTGCCACCCACGGCCTGCCTGACATACTGGTCAGTGACAACGGGCCATGTTTCACCAGTGCCGACTTTAAAGAATTCATGACCCGCAATGGGATCAAACATGTCACCTCGGCCCCGTTTAAGCAAACCTCCAATGGGCAGGCAGAGCGGGCAGTACAAACCATCAAACAGACCCTTAAACGAGTCACAGAAGGCTCACTCCAAACCCGCCTGTCCGGAGTACTGCTCAGCTACCACACGAGACCCCACTCGCTCACAGGGGTGCCACTCATGAAAAGGACACTTAAAACCAGTCCCTCGCTGGTTCACCCCAACCTGCATGATCAGGTAGAGAGCAGGCGGCAGCAACAAAATGTAAACGATGGTCGCGCCACTGTGTCACGGGAAATTAATCTGAATGACCCTGTGTATGTACTAAACTATGGACGTGGTCCCAAGTGGATCGCGGGCACGGTGATAGCTAAAGAAGGGAGTAGGGTGTTTGTAGTCAAACTAGACAATGGACAAATTTGCAGAAACCACCTGGGCCAAACGAGGCTGCGGTTCACAGACTGCCCTGAACAACCCACAGCAGACACCACCTTTTTCGAGCCCACAACACACACCCAAAGGGTCAACGACACCACCCCGGACCAGGAAATCGAACCCATCACGCCCAACAGCCCAGCAAGACCAAGCTCACCCAGCAGCCCTGCAGGGCCAACAACACGCCAGCCCAGCGAGGGCACAGCCAACACACCAGAACAGACATTTGTACCGAGGCGGTCCACCAGGGAAAGAAAGGCTCCCGACCGCCTCACCTTGTAAATAGTTTTCACTTTGACTTTGCGGGGAAGTGATGTTGTGTATCTGTAAAGCATGCACTCCCATGTTCCGCCACCAGGGAGCTCATCCACTGAAGTCCCAAGGGATCCCAGCATCCATTGGGAGCACTGTATATAAGCCGAACCCTAAGGCCTGTTCCTCACTCTGGAGTGTCTTAATAAAGACTGAGGTCACTGTTACTTTAAACTCCCTGAGTGCAGTCTCATCTGTGTTAGGAACACAAAAGTTCCCTTGCCCCCATTGACAAAATTGGTATCTCTCCATCACAATACTTTTTTTTGGCCCAAAATATTTCTCGAGGGCCCTTACCGCTTTATCGTAGGACTCCGTGTCTTCGATTTGGCCAAAGATGCATTGGCATTCAGTGCCGAGACAGTGGATAAGTATTGCACGGCGGTGAGCTGGTGTTACATTGTCGCCGTCTAACCCAATCGCCGTGATGTACATAGAAAAGCTTTTTATCCATCTCGGCCACAGAATTGGAGGGTCCCTGGATGTGGAGAGGAAAGACGGGGGGGTTAGGGAGGTTGATTTGATTCATCTTCATCGCCAAATGATATTGTGTATGTAAATAACCAGACTAACTGAAATAGGAGTAATGTAACTTAACTGTGTCCTTTATAGCAACTCCCAAAATGGTGTCCCAAAATCCAGCATGAACCAGCTTGTTTACAGCACTGTGAGAATAGCTCCCTCAGGGTCCTAATGCCTGTCTAGTGTCTCCGTTTCGGATGCCCCCCAAAAGTTCATCACCATCCTCCACCTGCCCCACGACGACATGCAGGCTGTGACCCATACCAACGGATCCATTACAGACCCAATCCACGTCCGGACCGGGGTCAAACAGGGCTGCGTCATCGCCCCAACCCTCTCCTCAATCTTCCTCGCTGCCATGCTCCACCTCACAGTCAATAAGCTCCCCGCTGGAGGAGAACTAAACTACAGAACCAGTGGGAAGCTGTTCAAACATCGCCGTCTCCGGGCCAGGTCCAAGACCACCCCAACTTGTGTCATTGAACTGCAGTATGCGGACGACGCCGGTGTCTGTGCATATACAGAGGCTGAACACCAGGAAATAGTTGACGTATTTGTTGAGGCTTATGAAAGTACGGGCCTGACGCTAAAAATCCGTAAGACAAAGGTCCTCCACCAGCCTGTCCTCGCCGCACAGCACTGGTTCTGGTCACCAAGATCCACGGCGCGGCCCTGGACAATGTGGACCATTTCCCATACCTCGGGAGCCTCTTATCAACAAGAGCAGACATTGACGACGAGATCCAACACCGCCTCCAGTGCGCCAGTGCAGCCTTCGGCCGCCTGAGGAAAAGAGTGTTTGAAGATCTGGCCCTCAAAACTGCCACCAATCTCATGGTCTACAGGGCCATAGTAATACCCGCCTTCCTGCATGGCTCAGAGACGTGGACCATATACAGTAGGCACCTCAAGTCGCTGGAGAAATACCACCAACGATGTCGGCGCAAGATCCTGCAAATTCCCTGGGAGGACAGACGCACCAACGTTAGCGTCCTCGATCAGGCCAACATCCCCAGCATCGAAGCACTGACCACACTTGACCAGCTCCGCTGGGCGGGTCACATCGCTCGCATGCCAGACACAAGGCTCCCAAAGCAAACGCTCTACTCGGAACTCCTTCACGGCAAACGAGCCAAAGGTGGGCAGAGGAAACGTTACAAGGACACCCTCAAAGCCTCTCTGAAAAAGTGTAACATCCCCACTGACACCTCGGAGTCCCTGGCCAAAGATCGCTCTAAGTGGAAGAAGTGCATCCGGGATGGTGCTGAGCACCTTGAGTCTCATCGCCGAGAGCGTGCAGAAATCAAGCGCAGGCAGCGGAAGGAGCGTGCAGCAAACTAGTCCCACCCTCCATTTCCTTCAAAGACTGTCTGTCCCACCTGTGACAGGGACTGTGGCTCTCGTATTGGACTGGTCAGCCACCTAAGGACTCATTTTAAGAGTGGAAGCAAGTCTTCCTCGATTCCGAGGGATTGCCTATGATGATGATGAGTGTCCTGTAACAAACAAAGAGAGTATCAACACAATAATGGGGACAGTGTAGAGGGAGCTTTACTCTGTATCTAACCCCGTGCTGTACCTGCCCTGGGAGTGTTTGATGGGACAGTGGAGAGGGAACTTAGCTCCGGATCTAACCCCGTGCTGTACCTGCCCTGGGAGTGTTTGATGCGACAATGGAGGGAGGGCTTTAATCTGTATTTAGCCCCGTGCTGTACCTGCCCTGGGAGTGTTTAATGGGACAGTGTAGAGGGAGCTTTACTCTGTATCTAACCCGTACTGTACCTGCCCTGTGAGTGTTTGATGGGACAGTGTAGAGGGAGCTTTACTCTGTATCTAACCCGTACTGTACCTGCCCTGTGAGTGTTTGATGGGACAGTGTAGAGGGAGCTTTACTCTGTATCTAACCCGTACTGTACCTGCCCTGGGAGTGTTTCATGGGACAGTGTAGAGGGAGCTTTACTCTGTATCTAACCCGTACTGTACCTGCCCTGTGAGTGTTTGATGGGACAGTGTAGAGGGAGCTTTACTCTGTATCTAACACCGTGCTGTACTTGCCCTGGGAGTGTTTCATGGGACAGTGTAGAGGAGCTTTACTCTGTATCTAACCCGTGCTGTACCTGCCCTGGGAGTGTTTGATGGGACAATGTAGAGGGAGCTTTACTCGATATCTAACCCCATGCTGTACTTGTCCTGGGAGTGTTTGATGGGACAGTGTAGAGGGAGCATTACTCTGTATCTAACCCATCCTGTTCCTGCCCTGGGAGTGTTTGATGGGACAGTGTAGAGGGAGCTTTACTCTGTATCTAACTCCATGCTATACCTGACCTGAGAATGTTTGATTGGACAGTGTAGATGGAGCTTTACTCTGTATCTAACTCCATGCTGTACCTGCCCTGGGAGTGTTTGATGGGACAGTGTAGAGGGAGCTTTACTCTGTATCTAACACCGTGCTGTACGTGCCCTGGGAGTGTTTGATGGGACAATGCAGAGGGAGCTTTACTCTCTATCTAACCCTGTACTGTACCTGCCCTGGGAGTGTTTCATGGAACATTGTAGAGGGAGCTTTACTCTGTATCTAACCCCATGCTGTATTTGCCCTGGGAGTGTTTGATGGGACAGTGTAGAGGGAGCATTACTCTATATCTAACCCGTGCTGCACCTGCCCTGGGAGTGTTTGATGGGACAGTGTAGAGGGAGCTTTACTCTGAATCTAACTCCATGCTGTACCTGACCTGAGAATGTTTGATTGGACAGTGTAGATGGAGCTTTACTCTGTATCTAACTCCATGCTGTACCTGCCCTGGGAGTGTTTGATGGGTCAGTTAGAGGGAACTTTACTCTGTATCTAACCCCATGCTGTACCTGCCATGGGAGTGTTTGATGGGACAGTGTCGAGGGAGCATTACTCTGTATCTAACCCGTGCTGTACCTGCCCTCGGAGTGTTTGATGTGGACGTGTAGAGGAAGCTTTACTCTGTATCTAACCCGTGCTGTACCTGCCCTGGGAGTGTTTGATGGGACAATGTCGAGGGTGCTTTACTCTGTATCTAACCCCGTGCTGTACCTGCCCTGGAAATGTTTGATGGGACAGTGAAGAGGGAGCTTTATTCTGTATCTAACCCGTGCTGTACCTGCCCTGGGAGTGTTTGATGGGGACAGTGTAGAGGGAGCATTACTCTATATCTAACGCTGTGCTGTACGTGCTCTGGGAGTGTTTGATGGGACAGTGTAGAGGGAGCTTTACTCTGTATCTAACTCCAAGCTATACCTGCCCTGAGAGTGTTTGATGGGACAGTGTAGAGTGAGCTTTACTCTGTAGCTAACCCCATGCTGTTTTTGCCCTGGGAGTGTTTGATGGGACAGTGTAGAGGAAGCTTTACTCTGTATCTAACTCCATGCTATACCTACCCTGAGAGTTTTTGATGGGACAGTGTAGAGGGAGCTTAACTCTGTATCTAACCCCATGCTGTATTTGCCCTGGGAGTGTTTGATGGGACAATGTAGAGGGAGCTTAACTCTGTATCTAACCCCATGCTGTATTTGCCCTGGGAGTGTTTGATGGGTCAGTGTAGAGGGAGTTTTACTCTGTATCTAACCCTGTGCTGTACCTGCCCTGGGAGTGTTTGATGGGACAGTGTAGAGGGAGCTTTACGCTGTATCTAACCCCATGCTGTACCTGCCCTGGGAGTATTTGATGGAACAGTGTAGAGGGAGCTTTACTCTGTATCTAACCCGTGCTGTACCTGCCCTGGGAGTGTTTGATGGGGCAGTGTAGAGGGAGCTTTACTCTGTATCTAACCCCATGCTGTACCTGCCATGGGAGTGTTTGATGGGACAGTGTCGAGGGAGCTTTACTCTGTATCTAACCCCGTGCTGTACCTTCCCTGCGAGTGTTTGGTGGGACAGTGTAGAGGGAGCTTTACTCTGTATCTAACCCGTGCTGTACCTGCCCTGGAAATGTTTGATGGGACAGTGAAGAGGGAGCTTTATTCTGTATCTAACCCGTGCTGTACCTGCCCTGGGAGTGTTTGATGGGGACAGTGTAGAGGGAGCATTACTCTATATCTAACGCTGTGCTGTACGTGCCCTGGGAGTGTTTGATGGAACAGTGTAGAGGGAGCTTTACTCTGTATCTAACTCCAAGCTATACCTGCCCTGAGAGTGTTTGATGGGACAGTGTAGAGTGAGCTTTACTCTGTAGCTAACCCCATGCTGTACGTGCCATGGGAGTGTTTGATGGGACAGTATACAGGGAGCTTTACTCTATACCTAAGCCCGTGCTGTACCTGTCCTGGGAGTGTTTGATGGGACAGTGTCGAGGGAGCTTTACTCTGTATCTAACCCGTGCTGTACCTGCCCTGGGAGTGTTTGATGGGACAGTGTAGAGGGAGCTTTACACTGTATCTAACCCGTGCTGTCCATTCAGCGCAAGCATTCTGGCCTTTTATTAGCCATCCCAGAAGGCTGCATACAAAAGAAAGACTTGCATTTATATCGCACTTTTCACAACCTCAGGACATCTCAGAGTGCTTTGTCGCCAATGAAATATTTTTGGACTGCAGTCACTGTTGTAATGTGGGAAACACAGCAGCCAACTTTCACACAGCAAGCTCCCACAAGCAGCAATGTGATAATGACCAGATAATCTGTTTTTGTGATTTTGATTGAGGGATAAATATTGACCCCAGAAATAACTTCCCCTGCTCTTCTTTTTAATAGTGGCCATGGGATTTTTTAGGTCCAGCCGAGAGAGCAGACGGGGCCTCGGTTTAACGTCTCATCTGAAAGAGGGCACCTCCGACAGTGCAGCACTCCCTCAGCACTGCACTGGGAGTGTCAGCTTAGATTTATGCGCTCAAATTCCTGGAGTGGGACTTGAACCCACAACCTTCTGACTCAGAGGTGAGTGTGCTGCCCACTGAGCCACAGCTGACTCTACAGGCTGTTTTTTATGCTAACAAGTGGCCTTACGCCTGCGGCCTAAGTTTGGATTTCCGCCCACAGGTAAATTCTTGACACAAACCAGCAGAATAAAGTTCCTGTAACCGGTGGTGGTGCTTTTAAAACTTATTTTAACTTTATCTTAATTAATTCCATCAAGCTGAGAATGAAATACTTTTGGAGTGCAGTCACTGTTGTAATGTGGGATAAGCGGCAGCTAATTTGCGCACAGCAAGCTCCCACAAACGGCAACGTGATAATGACCAGATCAACTTTAGGCTGCCCACGGCCTCTTGCCCGCTGATGGCCACCACGTCTTGATTCAGTCACAGGCGGCTGTGGGCATCACTGGCTTGGCCATCCCCATTTATTGCCCATCCCCAATTGCCCTTGAGAAGATGGTGGTGATTCACCTCACACAACTGGGTGTCTCTGCTGGGCCATTTCAGAGGGCAGTTCAGGGCCAGCCATGTTTAACCGGGCCTAGTCTGTTCTGGACCTGACATTTTCCTGTCCCTCAGGGGCAACTCTAGAAACCTTCGCTCAATCTCAAGAGCTAGCTCAAGGTAGGAAAGCTCAACTGTGTAGATCCCAGCTGTCCTCTCGCTGACGAACGCGAATGAATAGGTCCCGTGGAACATCTGATTAATCAATTCACTCAGCTCTGTCAGGACCGAAATGAAAAATAAACACAATTACATTTTACTGTGTTTTTTAAATCGCATTTTTGATCCAAATTTTCCTTCCAGCACGAGGTCACACCAAACACTGAGGTGACTAATTCAGAATCCCATCTGGACAATTCAGCTCCCTTGGGCTAGGTACGGTCTGTCTACGATATTAAACAGTTTTGCAAACTGCATCCAATCACCTACCATTCTAATTTCTCCTCTCTGATCCTGCTGAATTTAACCCTTTGTATCTTGATGTTTCTCTCCCCCACAACTCCCAACCAACGTCTGTTCCATACCCGACATCATGGAAGGATACAGGCTGATCAACCCATCATATCTGTGCCAGCTCTCTTGTGACTCAGTGGGCCGCACTCTCACCTCTCAGTAAGAAGGTTTAAGAACATAAGAACATAAGAAATAGGAGCAGGAGTAGACCATACGGCCCCTCGAGCCTGCTCCACCATTTAATACCGACCATGGCTGATCCGATCATGGACTCAGCTCCACTTCCCCGCCTGTTCCCCATAACCCCTTATTCCCTTGTCGGTTAAGAAACTGTCGATCTTTGTCTTATAATTTATTCAATGTCCCAGCTTCCCCAGTTCTCTGAGACAGCAAATTCCACAGATTTACAACCCTCTGAGAGAAGGAATTCCTCCTCAGCTCAGTTTTAAATGGGCGACCCCTTATTCTAAGATTATGCCCTCTAGTTCTAGTCTCCCCCATCAGTGGATCTGTGGGTTCAAGTCCCACTTCAGGGACTTGAGCACATAAATCTAGGCTGACACTCCCAGTGCACTGCTGAGGGAGCGCCGCACTGTCGGAGGTGCCGTCTTTCAGAGGAGTTTTCAAACCGAGGCCCCGTCTGCTCTCTCAGGTGGACGCAAAAGATCCCACGGCACTATTTCGAAGAAGAGCAGGGGCGTTCTCCCCGGTGTCCCGGGTCAATGTCACTAAAACAGATGATCTGTGTCATTATCACATTGCTGTGTGTGGGAGCTTGCTGTGCGCAATTTGGCTGCCGCGTTTCCCCCATTACAACAGCGACTCCACTCCAAAAAGTACTTCATTGGCTGTAAAGCGCTTTGGGAAGCTCTGAGGTCGTGAAAGGCGCTATATAAATGCAAGTCTGTCTTTCTTCCGGGCGAGCTGCCCACCTCCCGGGATTCTCGGCTCCGTCTCCCTCAACGGAACTGCGCAGATTCTAATTAGGAGAGTGACTCAGACCTGTTCAACTCGAAATAGTTGCCTACTCGAAGACAAGGCTGAGAACCGAGGCTCCACTCGAGGCTTGTTAAAATATTAAATCCAATATTTGCTGTATGGATGAAGTCTGAAGGTCTGTGACTCACATAATTCCGTCATTCGAGCTGCTTGTTGCATAGTTACCCATTTTTCAAACTCACAGCTCTCGGTCGGGTTCTGATACTGCCTTTAAACCAGAGCTATTGTATTTTTATAATGCATACCAGAATCATAGAATGACTACAGCGCACAAGGAGCCCAATCGGCCCGTTGAGCCCGTGCCGGCTCTCTGCAAGAGCACTTCAGCCAGTCCCACTCTCCCCGCCCTTTCTCCATAGTCCTGCACATTTATTTCATTCAGGTACTTATCCAACTCCGAGGTCAAACTCCAAGGCCATCGTCAACACCTTCACTGAGGTGAACAGGAGCATGGGCCTTACATTAAACATCCGTAAGACAAAGGTCCTCCACCAACCTGACCCCGCCACACAGCACTGCCCCCCCGGTCATCAAAATCCACGGCGCGGCCCTGGACAACGTGGACCATTTTCCATAACTCGGGAGCCTACTGTCAGCAAGGGCAGGTATCAATGACGAGGTCCAACACTGCCTCCAGTGCGCCAGCGCAGCCTTCAGTCGCCTGAGGAAGAGAGTGTTTGAAGACCAGGACCTCAAATCTGGCACCAAGCTCATGGTCTACAGGGCAGTGGTGATACCCGCCCTCCTGTATGGCTCAGAGACGTGGACCATGTACAGTAGACACCTCAAAGCACTGGAGAAATACCACCAATGCTGTCTCCGCAAGATCCTGCAAATCCCCTGGGAGGACAGACGCGCGTTCTTTTTCAGGCCAACATCCCCAGCATCGAAGCACTGACCGCACTCGACCAGCTCCGCTGGGCGGGCCACATTGTCCGCATGCCCCCGACACGAGACTCCCAAAACAAGCACTCTACTCGGAACTCCTTCACGGCAAGCGAGTCCCAGGTGGGCAGAGGAAACGTTTCAAGGACACCCTCAAAGCCTCCCTGGTAAAGTGCAACATCCCCACCCACACCTGGGAGACCCTGGCCCAAGACCGCCCTAAGTGGAGGAAGCGCATCCGGGAGGGCGCTGAGCACCTCGAGTCTCGTCGCCGAGAGCGTGCAGAAACCAAGCGCAGGCAGCGGAAGGAGCGTGCGGCAAACCTGTCCCACCCTCCCCTTCCCTCAACCACTGTCTGTCCCACCTGTGACAGAGACTGTAATTCCCGTATTGGAATGTACAATCCTCACTATTGCCTGAGAACTCACTTTTAGAGTGGAAGCAAGCTTTCCTCAACCTCGAGGGACTGTCTACGATGATCTTACGCGTGCCTAACCTGCGACCTCCCCTGTGGGCCTGGGAAGGCTGCTGTGTTCCCTGTGTGGAAGCTGCAGATGTCCTTCTGGGACGCCCTCGAGCAGCTTTGGGCCTGGAAGGACTGGCTGCAGACTGTCCAACACCCTCCTGGGAGGGATCAGTCGGGCTTGGCTCGGGCCAGGCCATGCACGGAGGCACTGGCGGAGTGACGGGTCTGGGCCCAGGAATGCTCCGAACCGGAGGGAGCCCAAGATCTGTGTCCTGGCCCGAGGAGCCTGAGTCACTCACCAGGGGGCGACACAATACCACCACCACCAATCTGAGGGAGCTCAGGTCGGTGCTGTGGCCCCACACCGGAAGGTCCCCCGTGGTCCCCGTGATGGACCCAGTCGCGAAAGCAACACTGAGGTCTCGGGGGGGGGGTGTGGGCACCCAGCTCAGACTGCGTGCGAACAGCCACAGTCTGAAAGCCACCAGATATGACGGCACTTAGACACTCCGTCACCGCGACCATCCTCTCCAAAGCAGCACCGATACGTTCGTTCTCTCGCGCCTGTGCTGCAATGGCCACTGCCACATCACCCTAAGGGCGAATTTCCTGTGGGAATAACAGCCCAATTAAGACTGCAAACTTTCAGGTTTGCAGGGCTAATAAGACTGGAACACGTTTTTGGGGTCAAAAAGCTGAATTTGGATCCAACGGCTGCCACAATCTTTGCGGCGCTAATCAGGGAAAAAAGGCCTTAACACCACCAGCTTTCTGGCTGCACTGAATTTTGGGCCCCACATGGTCTGACCTTAGTCATGAGTGCACTATGCAGTAGAAAGCCAAATATATTACATCTACTGCATTGCCCTTATCTATCCTTTCCGTTACTTCTTCAAATAGGGTTGGCCAAGGTTGACTGTCCCTTTTGGAATCTGTGCTGGGTACTCTTTGTTATATTTTCAGTTTGTAGATACATCTTTGAGTGAGGATTCCATTTTCTTTCCTGCCACCGATGTTAAGTTGCTTTATAGTTCCCTGACTTGTTCTATCTTATATGTAGGAATCACATTGGCTGTCCGTTAGTCCTCTGGCACCATTCCATTTTCTAATGAATGTTTATATCTATGTAATAGTACCTCTGCTATCTCTTCCTCTAACTTCTTTTTAATACGGGCGGATGCAATCCATCCGTACCAGAGTTTTATCCTCTCTACATTTGATTAGTTTATCAATTATCCCCTGCTTTCTACCTTAAATGCCTTCATATCATTTTAGATCTCTTCTTCTAATGTCATATCACTTATTTTAGTCTCTCTGGTAATTACCAAGGCAAAATAATATCGCTGTCATTTCGCTGTCATAACCTGTGAGTTTCTCCCTCAGTGACCCTAGCCCTATCTTTTTCTATGATTTTTCTTGTGTTATTTATGTTGTGCTATTTGAGCAGAAGTTTTCTCCAATTAAATATTGGGAAGACCGAAGCCATTATCTTTTGTCCCCGCCACAAACTGCGTTCCCTAACCACTGACTCCATCCCTCGCCCTAGCCTCAATCTGAGGGTGAACAAGACTGTTCGCAACCTAGGTGTCATATTCGACGCTGAAATGAGCTTCCGGCCACATATCCGCGGCATAACTAAAACCGTCTTTATCCACCTCCGTAACATCGCCCGCCTCTGCCCCTGCCTTAGCTCTTCTGCTGCTGAAGCCCTCATTCGTGCCTTTGTTACCTCTAGACTTGATTACTCCAACTCAGTCCTGGCTGGCCTACCACATTCTACCCTATGTAAACTTGAACTGATCCAAAACTCGGCTGCCCGAGTCCTAACTCGCACCGAATCCCGCTCACCAATCACCCCCTGTGCTCGCTGACCTACACTGGCTTCCGGTTAAGTAACGCCTCGATTTCAAAATTCTCTACCTTGTTTACAAAGCCCTCCCTATCTCTGTAATCTCTTTTAGCCTCACAACCCCCCCCCGAGATCTCTGCCCTCCTCGAATTCTGCCCTCTTGAGCATCCCTGATTATAATCGCTCAACCATCGGTGGCCGTGCCTTCTGTTGCCTGGGCCCCAAGCTCTGGAACTCCCTGCCTAAACCTCCCTGCCTCTCTACCTCTCTCTCCTCCTTTAAGATGCTGCTTAAAGCCAACCTCTTTACTGCCGTAATTTCCTCTCATGTGACTCGGTGTCAATTTTTTTGTTTTATCTTATAACAATCCTGTGAAGCGATTTAGAGCGTTTTACGGCGTCAAAGGCACTATATAAATAAAAATTGTTGTTGTTGATGTTGGTTGAGGGATAAATATTGGCCAGCACAGTGAGAAGAGCTCATGGAATCTTACAGCTCAGAAGGAGGCCATTCAGCCTATCGTACCTGTGCCAGCTCTTTGATGGAGCTATCCAATTAGGCCCACGGATTAAATTCAATTTAATTGATACAATTAATTGTCACTTGGAAGACCATGCGTTAATAAATGTCAGTCAACATGGATTTGTTAAAGACAAATTATGTCTGACATTTGACTGAGTTCTTCAATGAGATCACCGAGAGGGTTGATGAAGGAAATGAAGTTGATGCACGTATGAATGTTCAAAAGGATTTTGATAAAGTGCCACATAATTAGAAATTCCTTCTTTCCAACAGAAATGAGGAATTAATTGTAAATGAATTCAATTTAATTCAAATTATTTTCAAATAAAAAAAATAAGAAAGCAACAAAATTACAAATGCATTCACTGGTTCCCCTGCTCTTAGAATAGTGCCGCGGGATCTTTTACATCCGCCTGAGAGAGAAGACGGGGCCTGAGTTTAACATCTCATCCGAAAGACGGCACCTCTGACAGTGCGGTGCTCCCTCAGCACTGTACTGGGACTGTCAGCCTTGATTATGGGCTCAAGTCCCTGGTGGGGGGGGGGGCTTGAGCCCGCAAGTGGGTCAAGGTGTTTCCGATGCGGAAAATAACAACAAATAAAACTTGCGAAGATTATTTTCTTCATATGGCCTCCCGGAAGAAATGGTGTCTAATAATGGGCCACAATTTTGTTCAGGAGAATTTGCACTGTTCACGAGCAAAAAGAGTGTGAAATATACCAAGTTTCCACTGTACCACTCTGCTTCAAATGATACAGCAGAGTGCACAGTACAAATTGTAAAGCATACCTTTATCAAGCAAATGTTGTATCCAAATCCAAAGAAACAGCAGTTGTCGTTGGACACAAATTGTAAAATTTTCTAATTACTTATCGTAACACTCCTCAAACAACTACTGGTAGAACACCAGCAGACTTGTTTCTCAAACGACAGCCACAAACTAGGTTCTTGTTGTTAAAGCCAAACTTGGCACAGTCTGTAGAAGAGAGACAATTAAGACAGAAAGAGAATCATGATAGAGGTAGAGCGAGAGAGAGAAGTGTGAAATTAAATCAGAAGGTGAGAGTGAAGAACCATCACCATAAATAGTTAAAGTGGTTACTAGGAAGAGTGGTGAAGCTATGTGGGCCTCGCACATATTTAGTCAAGATATTTGATCATGGACAGGTTCGGTTTGTTCACATTGATCATATTTTACCTACAGATGTGGAAGGAGTTGAAAGTTGGAATGATTCGATTATTTCTGATGAGTCAGATCGTTTATTACAAGTACAGTACCAGTAGCATATCCCACATCAAATGTATCAGAAACAAGTCTACGAGAAAGTCAAAATTGAAATCTGAGTCCAAGTCAGGCAGACAAACAGTCTGAGGTTGTAGAGAGTTCAAATGTAGATCACGGGTATACTTTGGAGGAAAACTTTCCTCAGGATCAGCCGAGAATGAGTCTAAGTTCGACACCATGCTTGGAAAGTTCTGCTCGAGTGGTTAAGTTTGATTTGTAAAAACGGCAAAATAAGTCCATGGGCTGGACGTTCTCCTTCATTTTCGGCGATTTTCTCGGCGGTACAGCTGTTTTTCCGCCCGGCGAAAGTTTCCATTTAAGTTTTTTCCATGGCATCGCCCACATCTGAACACGCCCGCCGGGACCAAACCGCCGACGGGCAACGCTGAGAACAACCGCCAGGGCATAAGTTTGGCCTCAACCGCCGACATCCAGATCGCGAGGGAACCACCCTGTAAAAGTGGTGTGTACTCTGCAAAGAAAGGTAAGTTAAAGGTTCTTTATTTTTAATTTTAAAATGGCGATTAGGTTTAAAACTATCTTGGGAATGCTTTGCACATTTTTTTTAATTGAAATTTTTAAAAAGGTTTTCCCCCCTCCCTAGGCCCAACCACAGCCTGGGACTAAATTTTAAATACTTACCGTCCAATCCGGTAACTACCGCCCATTTGCTGACTTTCCACTTAACCGCCGAGAAACCCGCCGACAATGAGTGTGCAACCCCAATTTTCTCGCCGGGCGATTAGTTTTAATTAGTTTAAACATAAAAATGGAAATTCTCGCCAGCGTTACTCACCGAACGTTAGCAGTTCCTCTCAGCGGGCAATCGGGCGTTGAGGGCCTTTAGGGAAAGTCTAGCCCGATATCTTTTGTTATGTACAACCATGCAAATTATGTATGATGATTATTTTGTTATAATTACTTCTTCATTAAGGAGGGAGAAGTGTACTATATAGCTCCACCTTGTGGACTACTGTGGTAATGCAGCGAAGGCATCAGGTGACAGGTCACCTGACAAGTTCCTGTGTTAAGATCCATCTTGTAAGGGTGTGTTTGTGATGTCGTTAAGAATATATCACACCAACCTGCTCAACCTTTCTTCATAAGACAACCCCTTCATCTCAGAAATCAACCTTGTGAACCTTCTCTGAACTGCCTCCAATGCAAGTGCCTATCACCACGCTATCACCGGAAGATTGATTGACGTTCTTTTGAATTTCTCCAGAAACTTTCTTGTTGATAAAGGCTCTAATTGCAATGGCACACAACCCAACATATCAAGCTGTTTGGATGCAACATCTGTTCTATAACTACTTTCCGCTGGGGTGAAGACAGGGTCAGTGCAATTAACCTTTGTTCTGTTAGGAATGTGAGTTCTGTTATGTTGCAAACAAAAGCTGGCATCTGTGCATGCATGCCAAGAATGATTGGAACACGCATATCAAATACTTGAAGGTTGATTAAAAGTTGAATGTACGAGCATATGCATGGCCAACTTTGGGATTACAGAAGGCGCTATAGCAGCAGTTGTGCACTTTATAATTGGTGTCAGTCATGGCCCAGTGGCACAAAAGAAAAGAAAAAAACTTGCATTTATATAGCGCCTTTCATTACCTCAGGACGTCCCAAAATGTTTTACAACCAATGAAGTACTTTTTTTGAAGCGTAGTCACTGTAGGAAACGTGGTAGCCAATTTACACACAGCAAGCTCCCACAAACAGCAATATGATAATGACCAGATCTTGACAGTCAGAAGGTTGTGCCCCACTCCAGAGACTTGAGCACATAATCTCGGCTGACACTCCCAGTGCAGTGCTGAGGGAGCGCCGCACTGTCGGAGGGGCAGTACTGAGGGAGCGCCGCACTGTCGGAGGGGCAGTACTGAGGGAGCGCCGCACTGTCGGAGGGGCAGTACTGAGGGAGCGCCGCACTGTCGGAGGTGCCGTCTTTTGGATGAGACGTTAAACCGAGGCCCCGTCTGCCTCGACATAAAGGATCTCACGTCACTATTGCGAAGAAGAGCAGGGAAGTTATCCCCGGTGTCCTGAGGCCAATAGTTATCCCTCAATCAACATCACTAAAACAGATTATCTGGGTCATTATCTCATTGCTGTGTGTGGGAGCTTGCTGTGCGCAAATTCGCTGCTGCGTTTCCTACATTACAACAGTGACTACGCTTCAAAAAAAAAGTACTTCATTGGCTGTAAAGTGCTTCGGGACGTCCTGAGGTAGTGAAAGGCGCTATAGAAATGCAAGTTTTTTTCTTTTCTTTAGAGATCAACCCTCCCACTGTCCCTCACTCCACAAGAGGCCAATATGTTACTTCCCTCACGGCCATCGTTCTTGAATTGATGTTAGTTATTTTAAGCGCAAATGATTCACAAAAGCTCCACAGCATGACCGCAGGACTTGAACGCAAACCACCTTATCTGTTTACATGTACAGCAATGTATAAACATGTCCATGGAACGTATCCAAGGCTATTTTATCTTGTGACCGCTAGGACCGACCAGATGTAATGACGTTCCAGATTTTGTCCAGCATTTCCAGGTTTTTTTGCGATTCTCAGATTCTAGCTGCGGAACGAATAAAATGCAAGCAGCAACATAGAAACATAGAAAATAGGAGCAGTAGTAGGCCATCCGGCCCTTCGAGTCTGCACCGCCATTCAATATGATCATGGCTGATCCTCTATCTCAAGGGGATTAAATGTAATATCTCCAAATTTGCGGATACACTAAGTTGGGTGGCAGTGTGAGCTGCGAGGAGGATGCTGTGAGGCTGCAGAGTGACTTGGATAGGTTAGGTGAGTGGGCAAATGCATGGCAGATGAAGTATAATGTGGATAAATGTGAGGTTATCCTCTTGGGTGGTAAAAACAGAGAGACAGACTATTATCTGAATTGTGACAGATTAGGAAAAGGGGAGGTGCAACGAGACCTGGGTGTCATGGTACATCAGTCATTGAAGGTTGGCATGCAGGTACAACAGGCGGTTAAGAAAGCAAATGGCATGTTGGCCTTCATAGCGAGGGGATTTGAGTACAGGGGCAGGGAGGTGTTACTACAGTTGTACAGGGCCTTGGTGAGGCCACACCTGGAGTATTGTGTACAGTTTTGGTCTCCTAACTTGAGGAAGGACATTCTTGCTTTTGAGGGAGTGCAGCGAAGGTTCACCAGACTGATTCCCGGGATGGCGGGACTGACATATCAAGAAAGACTGGATCAACTGGGCTTGTATTCACTGGAGTTCAGAAGAATGAGAGGAGATCTCATAGAAACGTTTAAAATTCTGACGGGTTTAGACAAGTTAGATGCAGGAAGAATGTTCCCAATGTTGGGGAAGTCCAGAACCAGGGGTCACAGTCTAAGGATAAAGGGTAAGCCATTTAGGACCGAGATGAGGAGAAACTTCTTCACCCAGAGAGTGGTGAACCTGTGGAACTCTCTACCACAGAAAGTAGTTGAGGCCAATTCACTAAATATATTCAAAAAGGAGTTAGATGAAGTCCTTACTACTCGGGGGATCAAGGGGTATGGCAAAAAAGCAGGAATGGGGTACTGAAGTTGCATGTTCAGCCATGAACTCATTGAATGGTGGTGCAGGCTCAAAGGGCTGAATGGCCTACTCCTGCACCTATTTTCTATGTTTCTATGTTTCTATGTCTATGTAACACCATAGTCCCGCTTTTTCCCCATACCCCTTGATACCTTTTGTGTCTCGAAATCTATCTCTCTCCCACTTAAATATATTCAGTGACTTGGCCTCCACAGCCTTCTGTGGTCGAGAATTCCACAGGTTCACCACCCTCTGAGTGAAAACATTTCTCCTCATCTCGCTCCTAAATTTCCTACCCCGTATCCCGAGACTGTGACCTCTTGCTCTAGACTTCCCAGCCCGGGGGAAACATCCTCCCCGCATCCAGTCTATCCAATCCCATCAGAATTTTATACATTTCAATGAGATCCCCTCTCATTCTTCTAAACTCTAGCGAATACAGGCCCAGTCGACCCAATCTCTCCTTCGCATAAAATGGATCCCTTAACTGTTTCTTGATCTCAATGGCTGTGGGCCAGGGATGGGAGATTGAGTGCTCGGGTTCCTCCGGGTGATCCATCCAGTGGTTGTTGCAGTCCTTTGTGCAAGCATCAAATGAAGCAACTTTTGAGGGCATCGTTGAACAAAAAGATTTATGTAGCACTTAGATTTTACAGCGACAGTCATTATAATAGTATGCACTTTCCAAAGACTAAGAGAAACAAATATTTTTGCAATTAATCACAATGCAGTTCAATTTACATTCAGGATTGAAAGAGATGGCCTTCCTTCTGCCTCCCTGATAAAGTGCAACATCCCCACCGACACCTGGGAGTCCCTGGCCAAAGACCGCCCTAAGTGGAGGAAGTGCATCCGGGAGGGCGCTGAGCACCTCGAGTCTCGTCGCCAAGAGCGTGCAGAAACCAAGCGCAGGCAGCGGAAGGAACGTGCGGCAAACCAGTCCCACCCTCCCTTTCCTCAACCACTGTCTGTCCCACCTGTGACAGGGACTGTGGTTCTCATATTGGACTGTTCAGCCACCTAAGCACTCATTTTTAGAGTGGAAGCAAGTCTTCCTCGATTCCGAGGGACTGCCTATGATGATGATGATGATGATTGTTGTATGAAAACAAAATCATAGAGAATCATAGAAACATAGAAAATAGGTGCAGGAGTAGGCCATTCAGCCCTTTGAGCCTGCACCACCATTCAATATGATCATGGCTGATCATGCAACTTAAGTACCCCACTCCTGCTTTCTCTCCATACACCCTGATCACTTTAGCCGTAAGGGCCACATCTAACTCCCTTTTGAATATATCTAACGAACTGGCCTCAACAACTTTCTGTGGTAGAGAATTCCACAGGTTCACCACTCTCTGGGTGAAGAAGTTTCTCCTCATCTCAATCCTATATGGTTTACCCCTTATCCTTAGACTGTGAGCCCTGGTTCTGGACTTCCCCAACATCGGGAACATTCTTCCTGCATCTAACCTGTCCAGTCCCGTCAGAATTTTATATTTTTCTATGAGATCCCCTCTCATTCTTCTAAATTCTAGTGAATATAAGCCTAGTCAATCCTGTCTCTCCTCATATGTCAGTCTTGCCATCCCGGGAATCAGTCTGGTGAACCTTCACTGCACTCCCTCAATAGCAAGAATGTCCTTCCTCAGATTAGGAGACCAAAACTGAACACAATACTTAAGGTGTGTTCTCACCAAGGCCCTGTACAACTGCATCAAGACCTCCCTGCCCCTGTACTCAAATCCTCTCGCTATGAAGGCCAACATGCCATTTGCTTTCTTAACTCCCTGCTGTACCTGTATGCCTACTTTCAATGACTGATGTACCATGACAACCAGGTCTCGTTGCACCTCCCCTTTTCCTAATCTGTCACCATTCAGATGATAGTCTGTCTCTCTGTTTTTACCACCAAAGTGGATAACCTCACATTTATCTACATTATACTGCATCTGCCATGCATTTGCCCGCTCACCTAACCTTTCCAAGTCACCCTGCAGCCTCTTAGCATCCTCAGAAAAATGGATCCTCAGAAAAGGCCTGTAGCACTGAAACAGTGTGGTCAGTCAGAAATATATTTTACTCTGCAGGACTCTCAATGAACAATATTTTCACTGCTCAGAGGAGCGACATTCACATGAATGACAAATAAAAACAAACTCAGAGACCAGGGAAGGTAGCTTGGAATGGTGGTGAGATGGAACTGGGAATGAAAAAACATCTCGAAGAATTGTGAGCTATCTTAGAAATGAACTAGAGCTAGAAAGGAGATAGAGATAGGCAGGGAAGCAGAAAAGTGTGTAATTATCTTGAATTATGTTCAAGGATTATAAAAGTGAAAGCCTTCAAGCCAAAAATGTAACTGCTCTGACACTATTGATAATGGTTGTCCATTGAAGTGAGCTCACGTTTACTTGTTGAAAATAATGTGCAACGTGCAGAGTTTGAGGTGTTAAACGTAAAACTGTTGTATGTACCTGGACTATTATTGAATGACAATAATTAAGATAACGAGGGGGGCTCGACAAGGTGGATGCAGAGAGGATATTTCCACTCATAGGGGAAACTAAAACTAGGGGACATAGTCTCAGAATAAGGAGCCGCCGATTTAAAACTGAAATGAGGAGAAATTTCTTCTCTCAGGGGGTTGTAAATCTGTGGAATTCGCTGCGGAAGAGCTGTGGAAGCTGGGACATTGAATGTACTTAAGGCGGAGATTTTTGAGCGATAAGGGAGTAAAGGGAGCGGGCAGGGAAGTGGAGCTGAGTCCATGATCAGATCAGCCATGATCTTATGAAATGGCGGAGCAGGCTCGAGGGGCCGTATGGCCGACTCCTGCTCCTATTTCTTATGTTCTTATGTAGGCGCTGATGTTGAGACAGAAGGGGACCCGACTCGACTGTGGGCAGACAGCGTGTGGGAACTCGTTGCGTTGTCACACGTATGAAGCACGGCCACTTCTCCACAGTGCCAAAGGAGAGGTCGCGTCGATGGGATTGTCCGCGTGACCGATATTAGACTCCTGACACAGGCGCTCTACTCTGAGCTCTGGCGAGCCTCAGGAGGGCAGAGAAAACGCCCTCAAAGCCTCCTTGAAAAAAAATGTAACATCCGCACCGACTCTTGGGAATCCCTGGCCCAAGACTGTTCACAGTGGAGGAGAAGCATGCAGGTTTGGTCTCCTTATTTAAGGAAGGATATACTTGCATTGGAGGCAGTTCAGAGAAGGTTCACTCGGTTGATTCCGGAGAAGAAGGGGTTGACTTATGAAGGTAGGTTGAGTAGGTTGGGCCTCTACTCATTGGAGTTCAGAAGAATGAGAGGTGATCTTATCGAAACATACAAAATAATGAGGGGCTCGACAAGGTGGATGCAGAGAGGATATTTCCACTCATAGGGGAAACTAAAGCTAGGGGGCATAGCCTCATTTAAAACTGAGATGAGGAGGAATTTCTTCTCTCAGAGGGTTGTAAATCTGTGGAATTCACTGCCTCAGAGAGCTGTGGAGGCTGGGTCATTGAATATATCTAAGGCGGAGATAGACAGACTTTTGAGCGACAAGGGAGTGAAGGGTTATGGGGAGCTGAGTCCATGATCAGATCAGCCATGGTCGTATTGAATGGCGGAACAGGCTCGAGGGGCCAGGTGACCCACTTCTGCTCCTATTTCTTATGTTCTTAGCATCTGAGAAGATGCCGAACACTTCAAGTTTCTCCATCGGGAGCATGCGGAAGCCAAGCGCAAACAGCGGAAGGAGCGTATGACAAACTAAGCACCCCACCCGTCCGTCCCTTCAACCACCGCCTGCCCCTCCTGTGACAGAGACTGTAGGTCCCGCATTGGTCTCATCAGCCACCTTAGAATTTAATATGTCCTTACTATACAGTACAAATGCACACGAGGCCCATACTAGAGAGAAGGTCACTTTGTGACCAGTAACCATTATTTGCCAGCACTGGAGTGATGAAGGTGGGTGGAGCTTCCCCTTTTGTACTTGAAAGTCCAGGTTAGGAGTGTCTCCCACAAGTTCACCACCTAGTGGTCAGTGTTCTCACGGTGTACAACTTAGGTCAGTTTATACATGGGTCACAATGACAGTTGAATACATGACAGAATTTATTTTAGTGTGGAAGCAAGTCAGCCTCCACTCCGGGGTACTGCCTAAGAAGAAAAACCCCATTAAGGAGAGAAACATGGTTGAACAAATTGGGGTACGGTGGCATAGCAGTTATGGTGCTGGACTAATAATCCAGAGACACGAGTTCAAATCCCACCATGGCAGCTGGGGAATTTAAATTCAGTTAATTAAATAAATCTGGAATTAATAAGTTAGTATCAGTAATGGTAACTGCTGGATTGTTGTAAAAACCCATCGGGTTCATTAATGTCCCTTTAGGGAAGGAAATCTGCCGCCCTTACCCGGTCTGGGCCTATATGTGACTCCAGACCCACAGCAAATGGTTGACTCCTAACTGCCCCTCTGAAATGGCCCAGTGAGACACTCCGTTGTAGCAAACCGCTACGACGAAGTCAGCGCTGTTGGAGAACCTTCTTGGACTGCAGCGGTTCAAGAAAGCGGCTCACCACCTTCTCGAGGGGCAATTCGGGATGGGCAATAAATGCCGGCCTTGCCAGCGATGCTCACATGTTGTGAATGAATAAAAAAAAGTTCTCCTTGGAACTGAGAAGTTTAAGAGGTGACCGAAGAGAGGTTTTCAAGCCGAGGAGAGGTTCTGATCTGTAGAAGGAAAAAGTATTCCCTCTGGTGAGTTGCCCAATAACCAAGGGTCATGGACTTAAAATCATTGGCAAATCTCGAGGGGAGATGAAGAGATACTGTTTCAATCAGCGAGTTGTCGGGATCTGGATCTGGACAAAAGGCAAGGTGTGGTTCTAAGAACAACTGCTCTTTCCAAGAGCCGGCACAGGCACGATGGGCAGAATGGCCTCCCTCTGAACTGGAAGTTCCTATGATTCAAAATGCACAGACATTCCATAGTGGATCAAAAAGTGCAGATAAGCAATGGTTCCTGGAAGGGGCAGAAAAATGCATAACCTGTCCAACAGATTCATTAATCATTCAACGGGCAATTTTATCCAAACACGGGCTCCTACCAAAGAAAATAAGTTCGTCATAGAAAACGCATCTGGACAGCGTGCTAGCCTCCAAGGGTAAGTTAACAAAGGACAACCATATTTAGTGAGGCAGAGTATTGGCAACAGGAGCATTTTTCTTGGAGCATGGAATCCTTATACTGAGAGTAAAAAAGAAGGGGGTTTGGGTCCATTGGGATTGTGTAGATTGGGAGTGAATGGGAAGGGGTTTGAGTCCATTGGGATTGTGTACAATGGGAGTGAATGGGAAGGGGTTTGGGTCCATTGGGATTGTGTACAATGGGAAGGGGTTTGGGTTCATTGGGATTCTGTACAATGGGAGTGAATGGGAAGGGGTTTGAGTCCATTGGGATTTAGTACAATGAGAGTGAATGGGAAGGGGTTTGAGTCCATTGGGATTGTGTACAATGGGAGTGAATGGGAAGGGGTTTGGGTCCATTGGGATTCTGTACAATGGGAGTGAATGGGAAGGGGTTTGAGTCCATTGGGATTCTGTACAATGAGAGTGAATGGGAAGGGGTTTGGGACCATTGGGATTGTGTACAATGGGAGTGAATGGGAAGGGGTTTGAGTCCATTGGGATTGTGTACAGTGGGAGTGAATGGGAAGGGGTTAGGTACATTGGAATTTTTACATAATGGGAGTGAATCAGAAGTGGTTTGGTCAATTGGGATTCCAATCAGTGCGTTGGATGGTTAAGATCACTACACCCTGTGAATGAGATGTTAGGATGCACCTTCTCTCTAATTTTACACTTTCCTGAAATTGTTTTCTGCCTTTATGAGTTATTTTCCAGGAAAACTTCCTGTTCTAACACAGTGGGCCGGGTCTTAGCTGGGACAGGGAGCGAGGTGGATCTGTCTAAACCGCCCCCGCCCCCACCACACCCTGGCACCACTCACCAGATTTATTCTTCCTTTTTGCCGGTATCGAAAAGATTGAAAATAAATCGGTGCCAGTCCCTTCAGATTCAAGCGACCCTGATTCATGTTCCGCCGCTCACATTTAAGCAGGGCAGCAAATGCAGCTGTGCTATACACAACAATGTGTCTGCAATCCACCTTTCCACATCACGGCAGCTGAAAGTGCCACACAGCTGTGTTCCACTGTGGAAATCCCCCCTGCCCCTCACCACACCTCACCCACTCCACATTCCTCGCTTTAAAGACTTGCATTTCTATAGCGTCTTTCATGACCACCGGACGTCCCAAAGCGCTTTACAGCCAATGAAGCACTTTTGGAGTGTAGTTGTTATATATGTACACTGTAGATATAGTCTCTGTGTAGTCACTGTATAGTTGCATAAGATGGAGACTTGTTTACCGGAGGTACCATCAACAAGGTTCATACTGTATACACTATGCTGGCACCACCAGAGGGTGCAACTGGTGGAGGCCCAGAGGTCACCTGTACACCACAAGTACCCAGGTATAAAAGGGAGTCCACTATGTGTGATCCTCACTCTGGAGTTATATTAAATGGACTAAGTTCACTACAGTTCAAGTGCAATACATTGCCTCGTGGAGTCATTATCAGAGCATTTAAAAACATAACAGTAGTCACTGCTGTAATGTGGGAAACACAGCAGCCAGTTTGCGCACAGCAAGCTCCCACAAATAGCAATGTGATAATGAGCAGATCAACAGTTTTTTAGTAATGTTGATTGAGGGATAAATATTGGCCCCAGGAATTACTCCCCTGCTCTTCTTTGAAATAGTGCCTTGGGATCTTTTACGCCCACCTGAGAGAGCAGACGGGGCCTCAGTTTTACATCTCATCCGACAAACAGCACCTCCAACAGTGCAGCACTCCTTCAGCACTGCACTGGGAGTGTCAGCCTAGATTTATGTGCTCAAGTCCCTGGAGTGGGACTCAAACCCACAACCTTCTGACTCAGAGGCGAGGGTGCTGCCCACTGAGCCACAGCTGGCACTGGCGAAGAACCCGCTAGTTTTCCAGTAGGCCATGGGAAAGGCGGGCGATGTGAGGATGGACATGTCGGTTGACCAATGGGCGGGTAGTGCGGGACAAAAGGTTGTTTGACTGGCAGTCCAGAACTGGCCAATTGGGTGTTGCTCACGTTCGAAGGACCGCCCTGACCTGTGAGAGAGCACCACCGCAGGTCGGGGCTATAAATAGAGCTGGAGCACTGGGACCTGGAACATGGTGGGCGGAGGTGCAGCGAATGAGAGTACAGGGCCCAGAAGAGCCGAGGGTCCAGGGGCAGCACGGGGCCGGCCCACACTGCGATATTTTTGTGCGCATTTGGTCCGTGCAGCAGAGCTGGTCTCGTGTCGTCCTGGTTAACCCTTGCCACTGGACCAAGACCTAGCTCGGTCAAGCCCGTGTGGTGGCTGGTGTGCAACGGTCACCCCACGTTAAAAAAATCCACGCACAGGCATCTTCCACCCCCTCAATTGGAGCTCAGGACTGGAACATCGGGTCCTTCATCGAAATATCTGTGAACTCTTGTGGCATCAAGTCATCCTCGTTCGAGGGACCGCCTATGATGATGAATATTCCATTCCTGGAGACTCCGGGGAAATCCTTGAAGGGTTGGCAACACTAGGCTGCTCGTAGCCTTCTGGTCTTCTTCAAAAATGGCACCTACTGTACTGTGTGCGTGGTTCATTTGACATAAACTAAGTAATCAATGGATAGGGAATGAACCATCGATTGTGGTTAGCGGAGGGTACGGGGAACCTCTTATGGTGAATAGAATTAGCTTTTCCTGGAGCAACAACCTGTGGATTCTGTCATTGCAGTCTTGCGACATACCGCAGACACACTACGTACCGCATTCAGTCTCTATCACGATAGGTTTGCTGACCTACATTGGCTCCCAGTCCAGCAGTTCCTCAAATTTAAAATTCTCATCGTTATTTTCAAATCCCTCCATGGCCTTGCACCCCCCTCCTTATCTCTGTAATCTCCTCTAGCCCCACAACCTCCACCCGAGATCTCTGCGCTCCTCCAATTCAGGCCCTTTTGCATCCTCGATTTCCATCGCTCCACCATCGGTGGCCGTGCCTTCAGCTGCCTGGGCCCCAAGCTCTGGAACTCCCTCCCAAAACCTCTCTGCCTCTCTACCTCTCCTTTAAGACCTCTCCTTAAAACCTACCTCTTTGACCAAGCGGTCACCTGTCCTAATATCTCCTCATGTGGCTCGGAGTCAAACTGTGTCTGATACCACTCCTGTGAAGCGCCTTGGGATGTTAAAGGCACTACATAAATGCAAGTTGTTGTTGTAGGAGGAAGACAGTTTGAAAGAACGAAAGAACTCACATTTCTATAATGCATTTCACGATCTCCGGACGCCTCAAAGCGCTTTACAGCCAAGTCATTCCTTTCAAAGTGTAGTCACTGTTGAGATGGAGGCAAATATTTAGGCTTTCCCACCCACAGCTGTCAGCCATGACTCAGTGGGCAGCACCCTCGCCTCTGAGTCAGGAGGTTGTGGGTTCAAGTCCCACTCTAGCGACTTGAGCACAAAAATCTAGGCCGACATTCCCAGTGCAGTGCTGAGGGAGCGCTGCACTGTCGGAGGTGCCGTCTTTCAGATGATACGTTGAACCGAGGCCCCGTCTGTTCTCTCAGGTGGACGTAAAAGATCCCGTGGCCACTATTTTGAAGAAGAGCAGGGGGAGTTGTCCTGGGGCCAATATTTATCCCTCAATCAACATCACTAAAGCAGATGATCTGGTCATTACCACATTGCTGTTTGTGGGAGCTTGCTGTGCGCAAATTGGCTGCTGCGTTTCCCACATTACAACAGTGACTACACTCCAAAAGTACTTCATTGGCTTTGAGATGTCCCGTGGTCGCGAGAGGCGCTATATAAATGCAAGCCATTTCTTTGACAGTACCAACTCTGCGACACACATTACAGCTTCAACTTGTTTCTTGAATGAGTCCAGGGCCCTGTCATCAACCGCCTAATCCTTCTCTCACCACTCTTCCTGGCCAAGCACATTTTCATATTCCAGCTGTTCCCTTGGTGAGGAGCTGTTGTCAATAGACCAAGAATTTATCCTGAGGGCTGACTCATTAATCCCTCCACCATTGTTAATGCAGTTCCCTCCCTCCGAATGCAGAGCTCAGTGACCCCTCAAATTCAAACCTCCTTTAAGAGTCAATAGCTGTCACTACTCAAACACAAATATTGACATTTATTTTAAAATAGCCACGCAATTAGAAATGTCGAATTATTGTATTCCTTTTATCTTACGGTCTTTCGCAGAACACCCAACAGCACAGTGATCAGAAAGCAAGAAGGCGGAATCAGGGTACAGTAGTGGTATTGCTGTTGGACTAATAATCCAGAGGCCTGGACTAATGATCGCGAGGCCCGAGTTCAACTCCTGCCATGGCAGCTGGGGAATTTAAATTCAGTTAATTAAATAAATCTGGAATAAAAAGCTAGTGCCAGTAATGGTGAGTATGAAACGGTCGGATTGTCGGAAAAAAACCCACCTGGTTCATTAATGTCCTTTAGGGAAGGAAATCTGCCGCCCTTACCCGGTCTGGGTCTATATGTGACTCCAGACCCACAGCAATGTGGTTGAGTCTTAATGGCCCAGCGAGACACTCAGTTGCACCGAACCGCTACGACAAAGTCAGCACTGTGGGAGCACCTTCACCACACGGACTGCAGCGGTTCAAGAAAGCGGCTCACCACCACCTTCTCAAGGGGCAATTAGGGATGGGCAATAAATGCCGGCCTTGCCAGCGACGGCCACATCCCGTGAATGAATTTTTAAAATGAATACAGTATAGAAGGAGGCCATTCGGCCCATCGTGCATGTGCTGGCTCTTTCAAAGAGCGATCCGATTAGTCCCACTCCCCACTCCTCCCTGCTCTTCCCCATAGCCCCACGCAGAGCATTTATCCAATGCCCTATTGAGATTGCTACCACCGCCATTTCAGGTAGCGCGTTCCCAATCGTAACCACTCGCTGTCTACGCATTTCCCTTCTGGTTATTTTGCCAATTACCTTAAATCTGCATTCGTTGGTTACCGACCCTTCCGCCAGTGGAAAGAGTCTCTCCTTATTTACTCGATCAAAACCCCTCATAATTTTGAACACCTCTATTAAACTTCTCTGCACTGAGGTGAACAAGCTCCCTCTATACTGTCCCATCAAACACTCCCAGGGCAGGTACAGCACGGGGTTAGATACAGAGTAAAGCTCCCTCTACACTGTCCCATCAAACACTCCCAGGTCAGGTACAGCACGGGTTAGATACAGAGTAAAGCTCCCTCTACACTGTCCCATCAAACACTCCCAGGGCAGGTACAGCACGGGGTTAGATACAGAGTAAAGCTCCCTCTACACTGTCCATCAAACACTCCCAGTACAGGTACAGGGGGTTAAATACAGAGTAAAGCTCCCTCTATACTGTCCCATCAAACACTCCCAGGACAGATACAGGGGGTTAGATACAGAGTAAAGCTCCCTCTACACTGTCCCATCAACACTCCCAGGGCAGGTACAGCACGGGGTTAGATACAGAGTAAAGCTCCCTCTACACTGTCCCATCAAACACTCCCAGGGCAGGTACAGCACGGGTTAGATACAGAGTAAAGTTCCCTCTACACTGTCCCATCAAACACTCCCAGGTCAGGTACAGCACAGGTTAGATACAGAGTAAAGCTCCCTCTACACTGTCCCATCAACACTCCCAGGGCAGGTATAGCACGGGGTTAGATACAGAGTAAAGCTCCCTCTACACTGTCCCATCAAACACTCCCAGGTCAGGTACAGCACGGGGTTAGATACAGAGTAAAGCTCCCTCTACACTGTCCCATCAAACACTCCCAGGGCAGGTACAGCACGGGGTTAGATACAGAATAAAGCTCCCTCTACACTGTCCCATCAAACACTCACAGGACAGGTACAGGGCATTAGATACAGAGTCCAGCTCACTCTCCTGAAGCCCCCTTCCTTTAACCCCACCTTTGGCAGCTGTGGTCCCATTTTCTCAAATCCCCTGCCAATACCCCTCTGCCCTGCCCACCTCCATCTTCTGAGACCCTCCTTAAAGCCCACCTCTGAGACCACGCTGTTGGTCACTGCTCCTGAGCTCGCCTCCTATGGTTCGTAGCCGGTGTTCCCCATGTCTCTGTGAAGAGCCTGGAAATGGATTCGACCTTAAAGACAAATAAATGCAAATTGTTGTCGAAGTGATCAGGTTCTGTCAACACTGGGAGGACAGACGCACCAACGTTAGCGTCCTCGGCCAGGCCAACATCCCCAGCATCGAAGCACTGACCACACTCGACCTGCTCTGCTGGGCAGGGCCACATTGTCCACATGCCCGACACGAGACTCCCAAAGCAAGCGCTCTACTCGGAACTCCTTCACGGCAAACGAGCCAAAGGTGGGCAGAGGAAACGTTACAGGGACACCCTCAAAGCCTCCCTGATAAAGTGCAACATCCCCACCGACATCTGGGAGTCCTTGACCAAAGACCGCCCTAAGTGGAGGAAGTGCATCCGGGAGGGCGCTGAGCACCTCGAGTCTCGTCGCCGAGTGCGTGCAGAAACCAAGCGCAGGCAGCGGAAGGAGCGTGCGGCAAACCAGTCCCACCCTCCCTTTCCCTCAACCACTGTCTGTCCCACCCGTGACAGGGACTGTGGCTCTCGTATTGGACTGTTCAGTCACCTAAGGACTCATTTTTAGAGTGGAAGCAAGTCTTCCTCGACTCCGAGGGACTGCCGATGATGATGATAAGTATACACTCCGTGCTTTCTCGGTGTACTAATTATAAATAAAACAGCTGGTACCTGCATAATATCGGCTAGATGGAAAACTCACTGACATGTTTAACCAGTGCGTTTAACATACTGTGTTGGATCATTAGTTGTGATAATCAACGCAGGACAGTTGTGTTGGCTCCTGCACCTGTTGATTCTCCGATACACGTCTACGGCCGAGCCAATTAGAAAGCATTTTATTATCGACAGTGCCAACAAATCTTTACACTTCAATATGCGGTGAACCCACACTGAGGGAAAGAGTTACTGCCTCGTCCGATTTTTCTCCTCAAGCTTGCCGTGTGTCGGTCTTGGCAGCACTCTCACCTCGGAGTCAAGCCCCACTCCAGAGACTTCAGCACAAAGATCCAGGCTGACACTCCCAGGGCAATGCTGAGGGAGCGCCGCACTGTCGGAGGTGCCGTCTTTCGGATGAGACGTTAAACCCAGGCCCCGTCTGCTCTCTCAGGTGGACGTAAAAGATCCCACGGCCACTATTTCGAAGAAGAGCAGGGGGAGTTCTCCCCGGTGTCCTGGGGCCAATATTTATCCCTCAACCAACATCACTGAAAACAGATGAACTGCTCATTATCACATTCTTGTTTGTGGGAGCTTGCTGTGCGCAAATTGGCTACCACGTTTCCTACATTAGTGACCACACATTCAAGAGCAGGGAGGTTATGCCTGAACTGTATAAAACACTAGGTAGGCCACAGCTGGAGTACTGCGTGCAGTTCTGGTCACCACATTACAGGAAAGATGTGATTGCACTGGAGAGGGTACAGAGGAGATTTACCAGGATGTTGCCTGGACTGGAGAATTTTAGCGATGAGGAAAGATTGGATAGGCTGGGGTTGTTTGCTTTGGAACAGAGGAGGCTGAGGGGAGACCTGATTGAGATGTATAAAATTATGAGGGGCCTGGATAGAGTGGATAGGATGGACCTATTTCCCTCAGCAGAGGGGTCAACAACCAGGGGCATAGATTTAAAGTAATTGGGAGGAGGTTTGGGGATTTGAGGGGAAATGTCTTCACCCAGAGAGTGTTGGGGGTCTGGAACTCACTGCCTGAAAGGGTGGTAGAGGCAGAAACCCTCACCACATTTAAAAAGTACCTGGATGTGCACTTGAAGTGCCGTAACCTACAGGGCTACGGACCGAGAGCTGGAAAGTGGGATTAGGCTGGGTAGCTCTTTGTCGGCCGGCGCGGACACGATGGGCCGAAATGGCCTCCTTCCGTGCTGTAAATTTCTATGGTTCTATGATTCAAGAAAGTACATAATTGGATGTAAAGTTCTTTGGGACAGCCTTTCAACAAAGTGTCCAATTTCAAAAGATATTTGCAGATAAGGTGACCATCCAGCTCTTTCACACAGAGAGACCCCTTTTAGCATTCAATTATTTCTCAAATGATTCCAGGATTCCTGGGATTATTCTCCTTGGAGCAGAGAAGGTTGAGAGGAGATTTGATCGAGGTGTTCAAAATCATGAGGGGTCTGAACAGAGTAGATGGAAAGAAAGCCTTGCATTTATATAGCGCCTTTCACGACCACCAGACGTCTTAAAGCGGTTTACAGCCAATGAAGTACTTTTGGAGTGTAGTCACTGTTGTAATGTGGGAAACGTGGCAGCCATTTTGCTCACAGCAAGCTCCCACAAACAGCAAAGTGATAATGACCGGATAATCTGTTTCTTATTGAAGTTGGTTCAGTAATAAATATTGGCCACGGGACACCAGGGATAACTCCCCTGCTCTCCTTTGAGATAATGCCGTGGGATTTATTTTTCCATCCACCTGAGAGAGCAGATGGGGCCTCGGAGGACCTTGAGATGATCACTATCACTAGCGGGGTAGTGCTGGACAGGCTAATGGGATTGAAGGTAGACAAGTCCCCTGGTCCTGATGAAATGCATCCCAGGGTATTAAAAGAGATGGCGGAAGTTATAGCAGATGCATTTGTTATAATCTACCAAAATTCTCTGGACTCTGGGGAGGTACCAGCGGATTGGAGAGCAGCTAATGTAACGCCTCTGTTTTAAAAAGGGGGCAGGCAAAAGGCAGGTAACTATAGGCTGGTTAGTTTAACATCTGTAGTGGGGAAAATGCTTGAAACTATCATTAAGGAAGAAATAGCGGGACATCTAGATAGGAATAGTGCAATCAAGCAGACGCAGCATGGATTCATGAAGGGGAAATCATGTTTAACTAACTTACTGGAATTCTTTGAGGATATAACGAGCATGGTGGATAGAGGTGTACCGATGGATGTGGTGTATTTAGATTTCCAAAAGGCATTCGATAAGGTGCCACACAAAAGGTTACTGCAGAAGATAAATGTATGCGGAGTCAGAGGAAATGTATTAGCATGGATAGAGAATTGGCTGGCGAACAGAAAGCAGAGAGTCGGGATAAATGGGTCCTTTTCCGGTTGGAAACCAGTGGTTAGTGGTGTGCCACAGGGATCGGTACTGGGACCACAACTGTTTACAATATACATAGATGACCTGGAAGAGGGGACAGAGTGTAGTGCAACAAAATTTGCAGATGACAGTAAGATTAGTGGGAAAGCAGGTTATGTAGAGGACTCAGAGAGGCTGCAAGGAGATTTGGATAGGTTAAGCGAATGGGCTAAGGTTTGGCAGATGGAATACAATGTCGGAAAGTGTGAGGTCATCCACCTTGGGAAAAAAAACAGTAAAAGGGAATATTATTTGAATGGGGAGAAATTACAACATGCTGCGGTGCAGAGGGACCTGGGGGCCCTTGTGTATGAATCCCAAAAGGTTAGTTTGCAGGTGCAGCAGGTAATCAGGAAGGCGAATGGAATGTTGGCCTTCATTGCGAGAGGGATGGAGTACAAAAGCAGGGAGGTCCTGCTGCAACTGTATAAGGTATTGGTGAGGCCGCACCTGGAGTACTGCGTGCAGTTTTGGTCACCTTCCTTAAGGAAGGATATACTCGCTTTGGAAGGGGTACAGAGACGATTCACTCGGCTGATTCGAGAAATGAGGGGGTTACCTTATGATGATAGATTGAGTAGACTGGGTCTTTACTCGTTGGAGTTCAGAAGGATGAGGGGTGATCTTATAGAAACATTTAAAATCATGAAAGGGATAGACAAGATAGAGGCAGAGAGGTTGTTTCCACTGGTCGGGGAGACTAGAACTAGGGGGCACAGCCTCAAAATACGGAGGAGCCAATTTAAAACCGAGTTGAGAAGGAATTTCTTCTCCCAGAGGGTTGTGAATCTGTGGAATTCTCTGCCCAAGGAAGCAGTTGAGGCTAGCTCATTGAATGTATTCAAGTCACAGATAGATAGATTTTTAACCAATAAGGGAATTAAGGGTTACGGGGAGCGGGCGGGTAAGTGGAGCTGAGTCCACGACCAGATCAGCCATGAACTTGTTGAATGGCGGAGCAGGCTCGAGGGGCTAGATGGCCTACTCCTGTTCCTAATTCTTATGTTCTCATGTTCTTAACGTCTCATCCGAAGGACGGCACCTCCGGCAGTGCAGCACTCCCTCAGCACTGTACTGGGAGATTCAGACTGGACTTTGTGCTCAAGTTCCCAGAGTGGGACTCGAACCCGCGATCTTCCGACTCAGAGGCGAGAGTGCTGCCCACTGAGCCACTGACTGACACGCGTAGAAATTCGGTATTGCCCCGATTGGAGGCGGTCACGGTCACTTCCTTCCTGAGGCGCTAACGCTGTTGACTCTGCAAAATAAAGAGGGACCTAACTGGACCACCATCGAGCTGGGGATACCGCGTCGCGGGAGCAGCGCGCCGAGGCTGAGCGATGGCGGCCAGGAACCGCATCAGCAGCGCCAAAAAGAAGATACGGGTTTTTTTTTGTATTTTGCCCTCGGCCACCTCGCCTTTAATCCTCGCCCCCGGTAACAGCCGGCCGCCCGAGACGCGCCCCCTGTGGCTGCCGGTGTTTTCGCCCGGCGCTGCTGCACGGGGGTGAAAGTCCATTTCGGGTCCGGGGCGCTAAAGGGGGCGACGCGCGCAGCGATGACGTCACGGTCTCCGGGCGCAGGAGATCGGGGCGCAATACTGTAGCGCCGCCGCTAAACACCCGTCCAATATGGCGGGGGGAGGGATGCGTTAACAGCGCCAGTTGGTTAACTCACTTGCGCCCCATGAGCGCCCCCCAGGGGCATAAACTGGAGGCGCAAATGAGTTGAATTTCTAACCCTCAGTATCTAAGGTGTGGTTTGGCCAGAGCTCTACACAGTTTCATCATCAGCTCCTCTGACTTATATTCTGCTCCTCTGCTGTGTGGTTGGACAACCTATTGGCTTTTTTGATTGCTCCTCTGCATTGGTTGGACACGAGGGAACGGTGGCACAATGGTTATGTTACTGGACAGGTTCACTTCAGTTCATTAAATAATTCTGGAATAAAAAGCCTGCACAGGTAGAACGTCCTAAATCCGTAGTTCTAAAGACCGGAACTGTCCGAAGACCGGACACTGTGCAGATTGCAAGAGTCGTTGTCCGTAATCCGGGAATATTTCCCAAAAACCAGAGTTTTAAGCTGTACATACCTTTTTCAAACGTGAATCCCAAAAAATACGCAAACCGACCCGGCCCGGCCTGGAGGTTTCTGGATTCGAGATGTTGGATTGTCTCCGAAATCCGGAAATACCCAAAAACCGGAATGGCCTTGGGACGTACCTATACCAGTAATGGTGACCACTGAAACTACCTGATTGTCATATGTATGCTCACGGGTTTGTAGAGCTGTTGCATCGTGAGTGGCCTAACCAGTCACAAGCCTCACTAAAACCCCAGTCAGTTGGGACCAGGTCATCCACGATGAGGTATGCAGTTGTGAGCCTAGTGGATGAACTGGTAATATGTTGCGTGATTGTTAAACCTTTGTTAATAAACCAACTGGTTCTTAATGGCAATGTGTTGCTATGAATTCTTAAGCGAAGACTCTATAGAGCAAATACATTGCATCATAAAACCCCATCTGGTTCACTAATGTCCTTTAGGGAAGGAAATCTGCCGCCCTTACCCGGTCTGGCCGATATGTGACTCCAGACCCAGCAATGTGGTTGACTCTTAACTGCCCCTCTGAAATGGCCCAGCGAGCCTCTCTGTTGTCAAGAAGGCGGCTCACCACCAACCTTCTCGATGGCAATTAGGGATGGGCAATAAATGCTGGGCTTTTCCCAGCGACGCCCACATCCCCCACGAATGAATAAGCGGCAAATGTTTAGTGCTCCTATGTGTCCTCGGTCTTGTTCGGCTTCAGCCTTTAGCTTTCGACACCAATCCTGGCGTCCGCTCATCGTGCCCGATTCCTTCCTTGCTGCAGTACTTTACGCCTGTCTTCATTGTTCTGCCCGGGTGGAAGGCCAAGGCCCCCAGGGCAGGAGACCACGAAGGATGGAGCGGGCCGGAGAGACGGCGAGGGGAGGTGACGAAGGAGACAAAAGGAGGACGACGAGGGAACAGAGAGTAAGACGGCGGCCTGGGGAATCCATATCTTTGGACCCTATCCAAGGGTGTCCCCGACCCCCTTCACTTATACTACTTAATTTTTTTAAATGAGCCATGGCTGAACTGTGAAAGCAGAAAATCTCCAACACAAATACTGCTGACTGGAAAGGGGCATCTTGAGAGTTTGGTTACTTGATTCCCAAGGAAAACTAATTAGGAAGTTAAATCCCACATCTCCCTGATGCATGAACTTCCATCTTGACCTGGAGTTCCTATGGCTCTCCCAGTTGGCTTGGCAACCAGTCATTTTCCAACATTCCATAGACTCTGGATCAGTTCCTATGGAGTGGAGGGTAGCCAATGTAACCCCACTTTTTACAAAAGGAGGGAGAGAGAAAACAGGGAATTATAGACCGGTCAGCCTGACATCGGTAGTGGATAAAATTATGGAATCAATTATTAAGGATGTCACAGCAGCGCATTTGGAAAGAGGTGACATGATAGGTCCAAGTCAGCATGGATTTGTGAAAGGGAAATCATGCTTGACAAATCTCCTGGAATTTTTTGAGGATGTTTCCAGTAAAGTGGACAAGGGGGAACCAGTTGATGTGGTATATTTGGACTTTCAGAAGGCTTTCGACAAGGTCCCACACAAGAGATTAATGTGCAAAGTTAAAGCACATGGGATTGGGGGTGCTGACGTGGATTGAGAACTGGTTGTCAGACAGGAAGCAAAGAGTAGGAGTAAATGGGTACTTTTCAGAATGGCAGGCAGTGACTAGTGGGGTACCACAAGGTTCTGTGCTGGGGCCCCAGCTGTTTACATTGTACATTAATGATTTAGACGAGGGAATTAAATGTAATATCTCCAAAGTTACGGATGACACTAAGTTGGGTGGCAGTGTGAGCTGTGAGGAAGATGCTATGAGGCTGCAGAGTGACTTGGATAGGTTAGGTGAGTGGGCAAATGCGTGGCAGATGAAGTATAATGTGGATAAATGTGAGGTTATCCACTTTGGTGGTAAAAACAGAGAGACAGACTATTATCTGAATGGTGACAGATTAGGAAAAGGGGAGGTGCAACGAGACCTGGGTGTCATGGTACATCAATCATTGAAGGTTGGCATGCAGGTACAGCAGGCGGTTAAGAAAGCAAATGGCATTTTGGCCTTCATAGCGAGGGGATTTGAGTACAGGGGCAGGGAGGTATTGCTACAGTTGTACAGGACCTTGGTGAGGCCACACCTGGAGTATTGTGTACAGTTTTGGTCTCCCAACTTGAGGAAGGACATTCTTGTTATTGAGGGAGTGCAGCGAAGGTTCACCAGACTGATTCCCGGGATGGCGGGACTGACATATCAAGAAAGACTGGATCAACTGGGCTTGTATTCACTGGAGTTCAGAAGAAGGAGAGGGGATCTCATAGAAATGTTTAAAATTCTGACAGGTTTAGACAGGTTAGATGCAGGAAGAATGTTCCCAATGTTGGGGAAGTCCAGAACCAGGGGTCACAGTCTAAGGATAAGGGGTAAGCCATTTAGAACCGAGATGAGGAGAAACTTCTTCACCCAGAGAGTGGTGAACCTGTGGAATTCTCTACCACAGAAAGTTGTTGAGGCCAATTCAGTAAATATATTCAAAAAGGCGTTAGATGTAGTCCTTACTACTAGGGGATCAAGGGGTATGGCGAGAAAGCAGGAATGGGGTACTGAGGTTGCATGTTCAGCCATGAACTCATTGAATGGCGGTGCAGGCTCAAAGGGCCGAATGGCCTACTCCTGCACCTATTTTCTATGTTTCTATGTTTCTATGTTAAACACTCCAGCCTTATTGACTAGGCCCGAAACAGCAAGGATGCCCGTTTGATAAATTGCATGAAGGTTAGTCCATTTGTCAAGTCGGGGTGGAGGGGATTAGAATCACTCCTGAGGTGGGGGCGGTGGCGATTTCAAAAAGTCTCACCCTTATTTTCAAAATCCCTCCATGGCCCTCGCCCCCTCCCTATCTCTGTAATCTCCTCCAGTCCCACAACCCCCCGAGATGTCTGCGCTCCTCTAATTCTGCCCTCCTGAGCATCCCTGATTATAATCGCTCCACCATCGGTGGCCGTGCCTTCTGTTGCCGAGGCCCCAAGCTCTGGAACTCCCTCCCTAAACCTCTCCGCCTCACTACCTCTCTTTCCTCCTTCAAGACGCTCCATAAAACCGACCTCTTTGACCAAGCTTTTGGTCACCTGCGCTAATTTCTACTTATGCGGCTCGGTGTCAAATTTTAAAAAAATCTCACAATACTCCTGTGGGACGTTTCACTACCTTAAAGGCGCTATATAAATACAAGTTGTTGTTGTGAAGGATAGCATCAAAAGGGGTTCGGATCACTGCTGTGGGGGGGGGGGGTGGGTGGGGAGCGAGGAATGAGGGGCAGAGGGGACTGGGACCCCCATTAGCGGCCAGGATTGGGATCACTGCAAAGAGACAACAAAAGGGATTGGAAACACTGTTGATGGGGACAGGAGTGCAGGACAGAGAGGACTGGAATCACTGAGCGAGGCGGGGGGGGGGGGTGGGGGGATGGGGAGCTTAGAATTACATGTCATGTACAGCATGGCAACATGCCATTGGGCCCAGCAAGACCAGGCCAGTGTTTACCCTCCACATGAGCATGGAATCATAGGACGGTTACGGCACAGAAGGAGGCCATTCGGCCAGTCGAGCTCGTGCCGGCTCTCTGCAGGGCACCTCAGTCAGTCCCACTCCCCCCGCCCTTACCCAGTAGACCTGCAAACATTTTTTCCTTCAGGTATTTATCCAAATCCCTTCTGAAAGCTGTGATTGAGTCTGCCCCCACCGCCCTCCCAGGCAGGTGTGAAACAGAGTGCACTGGAACACTGGGAAATGCCTAACATTTTTTTTTAAACTGACTGACTTGTATTTATATCTTCTTCCCTTCACAAGATATCCAGGTGGCAACGTGGGCCCTTATCTTTTGGCTTCAGCTTACATTGAAGAAACTTTCAGACACGGGCCTGTATGGGCCTATCCTGTCCGCAACAGTCTGGAGGCTTCCTAACCTCAGGGGCCATCGCCAACATCATAGGCAGTGCCTCGGAATCGAGGAAGACTTGCTTCCACTCTAAAAGTGAGTTCTCAGGTGACTGAACAGTCCAATACAGGAATTACAGTCCCTGTCACAGGTGGGACAGACAGTGGTTGAAGGAAAGGGTGGGTGGGGAGTCTGAACATAAGAACATAAGAATTAGGAACAGGAGTAGGCCATCTAGCCCCTCGAGCCTGCTCCGCCATTCAACAAGATCATGGCTGATCTGGCCGTGGACTCAGCTCCACTTACCCGCCCGCTCCCCATAACCCTTAATTCCCTTATTGGTTAAAAATCTATTTATCTGTGATTTGAATACATTCAATGAGCTAGCCTCAACTGCTTCCTTGGGCAGAGAATTCCACAGATTCACAACCCTCTGGGAGAAGAAACTCCTTCTTAACTCGGTTTTAAATTGGCTCCCCCGTATTTTGAGGCTATGCCCCCTAGTTCTAGTCTCCCCGACCAGTGGAAACAACCTCTCTGCCTCTATCTTGTCTATCCCTTTCATTATTTTAAATGTTTCTATAAGATCACCCCTCATCCTTCTGAACTCCAACGAGTAAAGACCCAGTCTACTCAATCTATCATCATAAGATAACCCCCTCATCTCCGGAATCAGGCTAGTGAATCGTCTCTGTACCCCCTCCAAAGCTAGTATATCCTTCCTTAAGTAAGGTGACCAAAACTGCACGCAGTACTCCAGGTGCAGCCTCACCAATACCCTGTACAGTTGCAGCAGGACCTCCCTGCTTTTGTACTCCATCCCTCTCGCAATGAAGGCCAACATTCCATTTGCCTTCCTGATTACCTGCTGCACCTGCAAACTAACTTTTTGGGATTCATGCACAAGGACCCCCAGGTCCCTCTGTACCTGGTTTGCCGCACGCTCCTTCCGCTGCCTGCGTTTGGTTTCTGCATGCTCTCTGCATGGTGAAAAGGCTTTGGGGAGTCAGGAGGTGAGACACTGGCCACAGAATACCCAGCCTCTGGCCCGCTCTTGTAGCCACAGTATTTAAGTGGCTGGTCCAGTTAAGTTTCTGGTTCATGGAGACCCCCAGCATGTTGATGGTGAGGGAGAGGCAGCATTCATAATGAGATGATGACTCGACATGTACTTTTCTAAACAAAATATTTTCTGAGAAAACAAGGAAGCAGCAATTAGATTTGCTGGCCTTAATTTCCTAACTTTCTTTTCCTTGAGCTTTCGAAGCAGTTGTTAGCCGTGTGTGTGCTATTGGTGACTAAGTTCTCATCCATCATGTTGACACTGTAATTTGAACCATTGACCATATTGTGGCTTCAGGTTAAAATGTGATATTGTTACTTTGATCGTGTTCTTTAATTTCCTTGTTATCTCCACGCTCCTCTCCAGAAGGCATTGATTCATGTTGACTTATCGTCCATGGATGCTAACGCCTCTCATCCCTCATCCATGCCTTTGTTACCTCCAGACTTCACTATTCCAATGCACTCCTGGTTGGCCTCACACATTCTACCCTGCGTAAACTAGAGGTGATCCAAAACTTGGCACCAAGTCCCGCTCACCCCTCACCCCCTGTGCTCGCTGACCTACATCGGCACCCGGTTCAGCAACTTCTCGATTTCAAAATTCTCATCCTTGTTTTCAAATCCCTCCATGGCCCTCGGCCCCCCTCCCTATCTCTGTAATCTCCTCCAGCCCCACAACCCCCCGAGATGTCTGCGCTCCTCTAATTCTGCCCTCCTGACCATCCCTGATTATAATCGCTCCACCATTGATGGCCGTGCCTTCTGTTGCCTGGGCCCCAAACTCTGGAACTCCCCGCCTAAACCTCTCCGCCTCTCTATTTTCCTTCAAGACACTCCTTAAACCCTCCCTTTTTGACCAAGCTTTTGGTCACCTGTGCTAATTTCTAATTTTGCAGCTCAGTGTCAAATTTTTTATCCCATAATACTCCTGTGAAGCGCCTTGGGGCGTTTCACTACGTTAAAGGCGCTATATGAATGCAAGTTGTTGTTGTTTATATATGAGATGATACACAGCAGGCTATTCAACTACGGGTGCCTTTACAGCCATCTTCACCCCCAACGCCTGCACGCGCTCACCTTACAGCGATGCTCATTGGCTCGCCTAGCCCTGGAGCACTGAGGCCCATTGCCGTGCCCCCTGCTCCAGAGACTTGAGCCCATAATCTCGGCCAACACTCCTACTGCAGTACTGAGGGAGCGCTGCACTGTTGGAGGTGCCGTCTTTTGGGATGAGGCAATTAGATATACTCACTTTAATTTTCTACCGAGGCCCCGTCTGCTCTCTCGGGTGGACGTAAAAGATCCCATGCCACTCTTGCGAAGAACAGCAGGGGAGTTATCCTTGGTGTCTTGGACAATATTTATCCCTCAACCGACATCACTAAAACAGATGATCTGCTCATTATCACATTATTGCTGTGTGGGAGCTTGCTGTGCGCAAATTGGCTGCTGCGTTTCCTACATTACAACAGTGACTACACTCCAAATGTACTTCATTGGCTATAAACTAGGTGGTGGGGGAGGAGGGCATCGTCTCAGGATAAGGGGTCGGCCATTTAAGACTGAGATGAGGAGGAGTTTCTTCGCTCGGAGGGTGGTGAATCTTTGGAATTCTCTGCCCGAGGGATCTGTGGGTGCTGAATCATTGAGCATATTCAAGGCTGAGATCGATAGATTTTTGGAGTCGAGGGGAATCGAGGGATATGGGGATCGGGCGGGAAAGTGGAGTTGAGGTCGAAGGTCAGCCGTGATCTTATTGAATGGCGGAGCAGGCTCGAGGGGCCGAATGGCCGACTCCTGCTCCGATTTCTTGTGTTCTTATGCACTTAAGCTCTTTGGGACATTCTGAGGTCATCAAAGGTACAACAGAAACTCATTTGCAGGGCTACGGGGAAAGGGCGGGGGGGAGTGGGACTGGCTGAGGGGCTCTTGCACAGAGCCGGCACGGGTTCGACGGGCCGAATGGCCTCCTTCTGTGCTGTGACCGTTCTATGATTCCGAATGCTTTCTTCCTTCTGTATATGGTTGTTAACAGGTCTTTAGGATACTTGTCAGCCAATGGATTGCTTTGAAGCAGAGTCAAGCGGCAAACAATTTGGTCAATTTGTGCAACATCTTCCAGCCATTAACCGAATGAATGGTCAGATAATCTGCTTTTGGCTGTGTTGACCGGGGATAACTCCTCTGCTCTTTGAAATAGTGCCGTGGGATCTTTTACATCCACCTGAGAGGGCAGACGGGGCCTCGGTTTAACGTCTCATCCGAGAGACGGCACCTCCGACAGTGCAGCACTCCCTCAGCACTGCACTGGGAGTGGCGGCCTGGATTTATGTGCTCAAGCTGTAATCTTCCAATTCTGTAATGTTTGTTTTAACCATGCAATTAAACATAAGGACATAAGAAATAGGAGCAGGAGTCGGCCATCTGGCCCCTCGAGCCTGCTCCGCCATTCAATGAGATCATGGCTGATCTGATCTTGGCCTCAACTCCACTTCCCTGCCTGTTCCCCATAACCCTCGACTCCCTTATCGTTCAAAAATCTGTCTATCTGCACCTTAAATATATTCAATGACCCAGCCTCCACAGCTCTCTGGGGCAGAGAATTCCAAAGATTCCTCTGAGAGAAGAAATTCCTCCTCATTTCCGTTTTAAATGGGCGATCCCTTATTCTGAAACTATGGCCCCGAGTTCGAGATTCCCCCACGAGGGGAAACATCCTCTCTGCATCTAGCTTGTCCAGCCCCCTCAGTATCTTATACATTTCAATAAGATCACCTCTCATTCTTCTCAACTCCAATGAGTATAGGCCCAACTTGCTCAACCTTTCTTCAAAAGACAACCCCTTCATCTCAGGAATCAACCCAGTGAACCTTCTCTAAATTGCCTCCAATGAAAGTATATCCTTTCTTAACTACTGACCATGCTCAACCACCTTGTCCACATGCCTGACACAAGACTCCCAAAGCAAGCGCTCTACTCGGAACTCCTTCACGGCAAGTGAGCCAAAGGTGAGCAGAGGAAACGTTACAAGGACACCCTCAAAGCCTCCCTGATAAAGTGCAGCATCCCCACCGACACCTGGGAGTCCCCGGCCAAAGACCAGTCCACCCTAAGTGGAGGAATTGCATCTGGGAGGGCGCTGAGCACCTCGAGTCTCGTCGCCGAGAGCATGCAGAAACCAAGCGCAGGCAGCGGAAGGAGCGTGCGGCAAACCAGTCCCACCCACCCTTTCCCTCAACAACTATCTGTCCCACCTGTGACAGGGACTGTGGTTCTCGTATCGGACTGTTCAGCCACCTAAGGACTCACTTTTAGAGTGGAAGCAAGTCTTCCTCGATTTCGAGGGACTGCCTATGATGACGATGATGATCCCTCCTTAAAGACAAAAACTGTACAGAGTACTCCAGGTGTGGCCTCATCAATCCCCTGCACAATTGTAGCAGGACTTCCCTACTTTTATACTCCATCCCCCTTGCAATAAAGGCCAATTTTTCATTTGCCTTTCTAAGTACTTGCTGTACCTGCATGCTAACGTTTTGAATATTGTGCTTTAGATCTCATTGATTGGTGGACTCTTCCTTACCTCACTGGACTCCCAATCCCCTGCAACATGGCCTCTGTAATATATAGATATATATATATATATATGGCTCCTTCCAGTGGACTAGTGTGGCATTGCAGCCAGTGCTGTTTACAAGAATAAACAGATCAGGTGACCTGACTGGGTTCCTGAAGTTATCAGCCATGTGTGTTTGTGAGATCGCACCGAAAACATAACAGCCTCATTATCCTTTCACAAGACGTCTTGTACAGCACGGCGCTGCCCCTTTAAGAACAAGTGGTTCACGTTCCGTGACGCAACCACTCGCGACGTCTCCGGGGCCCCATCCACCACCCAGACTTCCCGAGCAATTCCCGCAGAGCCCATTAATAACGCGGGAGAATAATGGGCCAATCTGCCGGATAAATCACGGAGCGACAGTCTTACTGACGGGCGAAGGGAAAAAGCTCAAAATATCACTCGGGCGAATCACCTCTCATGCTGAAATATATCTTTGTCTCGCCACCGGCCTACCTGAAATTGATGAGTAATGAGGCAGTTAATGGGGCAGTTTGGATGTTAAAGAACGAACGCTTTGCTGTCATGACAACTTGCATTTATATAGCGCCTTTAACATTGTCAATTATGCTAAGGCGCCATGTTGTATTCACAGCATAACTAAGACCGCCTATTTCCTCCTCCGTAACATCACCCATCTCCACCCCTGCCTCAGCTCATCTGCTGCTGAAACCCTCACCCATGCCTTTGTTACCTCCAGGCATGACCATTCCAACACACTCCTGGCTGGCCTCCCATGTTTTACCCTACGTAAACTAGAGGTGATCCAAAACTCGGCAGCCTGTGTCCAAACTCGCAACAAGTCCCACTCACCCATCACCCCCTGTGCTCGCTGCCCCGTGCCCTAACCCACACCGAGTCCCACTCACCCATCACCCCCTGTGCTCGCTGTCCCGTGTCCTAACTCGCACTGAGTCCCGCTCACCCATCACCCGCTGTGCTCGCTGACCCATGTCCTAACTCGCACCAAGTCCCGCTCACCCATCATTCCCTGTGCTCCCCCGACCTACGTTGGCTCCCGGTTAAGCAACGCCTCGACTTCAAAATTCTCATCCGTGTTTTCAAATCCCTCCATGGCCCTCGCCCCCTCCCTATCTCTGTAATCTCTTTCAACCTCACAAACCCTCCGAGATATCTGCGCTCCTCTAATTCTGCCCTCTTGAGCATCCCTGATTATAATCGCTCCACTATCGGTGGCCGTGCCTTCAGCTGCCTGGGCCCCAAGCTCTGGAACTCCCTCCCTAAACCTCTCCGCCTCTCTACCTCTCTTTCCTCCTTCAAGACGCTCCTTAAAACCGACCTCTTTGACCAACCTGTGCTAATTTCTTCTTCTGTGGGTGTCAAATTTAGCTGTTTAGTCGTAATACTGCTATGAAGCGCCTTGGGACGTGTTACTACGTTAAAGGTGCTATATGAATGAAAGTTGTTGCTGGTGGCGACTAGCACCTCTTTTATAGGACTGACCCAAAGAACAAAGAGAGATGGTGTCAGCTGTGGCCCAATGGACTGCACTCATGCTTGGACATCAGAAGGTAGAGGGTTCAAACCCCACCCCCTCCAGACTTACAGCCCTTGCACCTTCACCCTACCCCTACCTCCCTCTCCCCAGCTCGTGTGTCTTGCAGTGACTATAATGAGGCCCCAGTGCAGCCTGTGCAAGCATTGGCTGTAAGAGCCACGGCAGGGGATCAGAGGAGCAGTTTTGATAGCGTAACTCGGGAGAAACTGTTTCCACTGAGCAGAGGGTCAAGTAAGCAAAGGACCCAGGTTTAAGGTCATTGGCAAAAGAACCAGATGCGGCGGGTGAGGGAGGGGCGAGGAGAATATTTTTACCTGCCGATTGTGTTGTGATCTGCAACGCGCTGCCTGAAAGGTAGCAGGTTCAACAGTAACTTTCAAAAAGGAATTGGATCAATGCTTAAAGGGGTAAAATTTGTAGGGCTATGGGGAAAGAGCAGGTGGGGGGGCGGGGGGGTAGCGGGACTGATTGGAGAGCTCTTTCACAGAGCTGGCACAGACACGATGGGCTGAATGACCTCCTTCTGTGCTGTATCTGTTATGTATGCATGTTAATGTATGTACTGTAACACTAGACCACTGAATGTACCTTCACCCTGTATATACCATAGCTGTACACCAGAGGGCGTTGCTGGTGGAGACCGAAGGGTCACCTGTACACCTGCAGGTAACCCAGTATAAAAGGGAGCTCGCCTCTTGGTGTCCTCACTCGAGGAGCTGCACTAAAGGACTAAGTTCACTACAGTTCAAGTACGACAACCTTACCTCGTGGCGTCATTACTGGACAGTGCTTGCATACACAATAGTATCATTCTATGATTGTACAGGAGAGCACATTTATCACCTCCCTGGCCCGCCCAGCTCTGGGCAGTGCGTTCTCCCGCCAATGGCGTGGTCCCTAAGCCGGCTTTATTAACTTTCGAAAAAAATATTTAGTCCCCAGTTAAGAGAAATATTTAGTCCCCAGGAAAATAAACAAATTGCCCTTGAAATGAAGTGGCTCCTGCCAGCCCTATTCATCGTCGCGGCCTAAATGGCGGTATGAGAGAGAGGTGTGCTCGAGAAAGTTGGGGAAGCCAGTTTAGTGCTGGACCCCATCAGTGAGGAAAGGCTTTCTCCAGAGGTTAGAGGCAGCAGTTCCCACTCTTTCCCCCCCGCCCCCTTCCCCTTATTTTTACTGAGATCTAGCCCGATAAGCATGCAGCTCGTTTCAGAAAGAAAAAATATTTTGCTTGGATGATGTATTGTATTGGCTTCATGGGTTCTTTGCTTAAGAATTTGTAGCAACACATTGCTATTAAGAACTAGTTGGTTTATTAGCAAAGGTTTTACAATCGCGCTACACATTACCAGTTCATCCACCAGGCTCACAACCACCTGCCCCATCGTGGATCCCCGAACCCAACTGGCCGGGGTTTTATTGAGTCTTGTGAACGTCACGTGACTGGCTAAGCCACTTCCCAACTCAACAGCTCCACAAACCTGTGAGCATACTCGCATGGGGCTCAAAATTGGCCAGCCGTTGCTCCATTTCTTTTGGAGCAATTTGATTTTTCTGGAGTATCTTAACAATCCACATTTTGCATATTCCATTTGTGCCAGTGTAAGTGAGTTAGTTAGGATTTTTTTAGTTTAAGTTTTTTTTCAAAAGGGGGCGTTACCAGCCACCTATGCCTGTTTTAGCCATTTAGGCCACTTTGGCCAGCTAATAGTTACTCCAAACTAACTTAGGCCAGCGTATGTGGCCACTTGTGGCCGCTTGTGAAAACCCTTGCGTAGGGTTAAGAAATCAGTGGAGAGTTAAGGAACCAGTGCAGCAAGGTACATCGGAGGCCAGCAGAACTTAATGATTTGACTAAAGAATGTGAATAGGATCAAACATCTATACAGGACATCATATGACAAACTTCGCAAAGTTAATTTACTATACAACAGAAGCATTCATGGAAGCTTAAACTACAAAAATAAAAGAAGTAAAAGATAGTTGAATTAAATTGCCCTAATCGCACAACTAATTTAAACAACTATTTGTTTGCAATGATTATACTGAGCCAAAATTGAGCCCATATTCTCGAAATAAAGTCTACTTCAATAAATAAGATATTCTCTCAGTGTTCCTCTGTCACTTATGTTCTTCTTTCACAATAGCACCAGATGAATAGGCTTGACAAATGGTCACCACTGTTCACAAGAGACAAAACATATTTACATAATTTTTTCAAAATATCCAAATAAAAAAATAGAAGTAAGTCAGTCCTACCCTACCTTCATCTTCAGCCCGGGAAGGCCTGTGTGGTAGGCCACTCGGACTGGGATGGGGCGGGATGCATCGGGTCCCACGCTGCAGCACGCACACTGAGAGGCTGGGGGTGAGGAGCCACTGCGCATGCGCGCACACTCCATCGCGCATGCGCAGACATCCCGGCACTGTGGTCACTGCAGGACGCTGGCTCCGCCCTCAACCTGACTGGCCAGGCTGCGCGACGACCTGGGAGAGGCCGGACAGCGTCCAACGTGGGGAGCGATCTTTTTCGGAGCACGTTTCAACGCAGAAAAGCGCTGCATCTCCGGTGAGTGCGCCGAAAAAAGGGGTGGGCCAATTTTGAGCCCATGGTTCGTACATTACAGTGCCCTTCAGTTAGGAAAGGCCTTCTCCAGTGGTCAGAAAGGGAAAATATCTTTCTTGGACGAGGATTTTCCTGGGCCCGAGACAAAAAGAGCTCAACAGCTCATCGTTCCTTTCATGCACTAAGTGCCGTGAGCCCATCACTCCCGCCGTGCTGCAACAGCAAAATACTGCGGAGGCTGGAATCTGAACTAAAAACAGAAAATGCTGGAAATACTCAGCAGGTCAGGCAACATCTGTGGAGGGAAAAACAGAGTTAACGTTTTAGGTCGATGACCCTGCGTCAGGACTGGAATAAGTTGGAGATGTAACAGGTTTTTAAGCAAATGTTGCTGCAGGGAAAGAGGAGGGGAGCAAAGAACAAAAGGGAAGGTCTGTGATAGGGTGGAAGGCAGGAGAGATTAGAGAGACAAAAGACTCGATGGTGTGAGACAAAAGGGGATGGTAACGGGGCGAGTCAAGAAACAAAAGATGAGTCGAGATAGAATGTAAATGGATGTGGCAGAGTCACCAACAGCTGCCTTGGGAAAGAGAAATAAACAGAAAAAAAGAAAAGAAAATTCTGAAGTTCAAAATGTTCCCGTTCAAATCCCTCTGTGGCCTCATCCCCTCCCTCTCTCTGGAACCTCCTGCAGCCTACAACCCTCTGAGATCTCTGCGCTCTTCCAAATCTGTCCTCTTTTCCATCCCCAACTTTGCCATAAACTCTGGGATTCCCTCTCTAATCCTCTCTAAGCTGACACTCCCAGTGCAGTGCTGAGGGAGCGCCACACTGTCGGAGGTGCCGTCTTTCAGATGAGACGTTAAACCGAGGCCCCGTCTGCTCTCTCGGGTGGACGTAAAAGATCCCACGGCGCTATTTCGAAGACGAGCAGGGGGAGTTCTCCCCGGTGTCCTGAGGCCAATATTTATCCCTCAATCAACACAACAACACAACGGTTTATCTGGGTCATTATCACGTTGCTGTTTGTGGGAGCTTGCTGTACGCAAATTGGCTGCCCGTGTTTTGCACATTACAACAGTGACTACACTTCAAAAAGTACTTCATTGGCTGTAAAGCGCTTTGGGTCGTCTAGGCGCTATATAAATGCAAATCTTTAACACTTTTTAAGAGGAAGCTAAATAAGCAACCAAGGGAGAAAAAAATGTCGGGATATGTTGATGGGGTGAGATGAAGAGGGGTGGGCAGAGGCTGGTGTGGAGCATAAACACCGGCACCGACCCACTGGACCGAATGGCCTGTTTCTGTGCCATACGCGCGATTGGATCGGCCCTGATTTTAACTCCAGCTGGATTCCCCGCTCAGGCCTGAGTTAAAATTACCGTCGGGTCTCAATGATGTCATCGGGCCGCAAGGTGACGATGTAAAGAAGGACCCTGTTGGCTCCGGGCGGGTGCCCTTGCTGCCTGCCCAGGCGAGCCGGTTAAAATTGCAGCTGTTACGATCGTGGCGGCTTTCAGACGGGTAAGACCCGGGGGCGATTTTAACCGCTCGCCCGCCGGGTTTCTGCTGAGCGAGTCGCCCTGCAGATTTGCCGCACTTGCACCTTTTTGCTTGTAGTTGTAGCATTTAAATGATGACCAGTTCCTTCCCTGTCTCTTCTGATTCTTCTCTGACTAAGAGACAGCATCGACACGAAGAACCGATCGGCCGTCTTCTCCGATTTGTCCATGGTCTACGAGTCTGGAAAGGAGAGCGCAGAGGCAGTGGGCCAAAAAACTGAGGAATGAATAAAAAGTGTGCAACTTTAATCCTTTATTCATTAAAAGAGAGTTATAATTCATAACAGAAAATGGCAGGTCACCGTGAAAATGACTCCATTAGGGATCCAGATATCGTCAGTTAATACGATGTATGGATTTTCAATGATCTGGTGTCAAAGTGGATTTACCAGTTGCTCTGCTGATCACCATGAAGCAGTTCAGCTCAATGGGAATGGCGGGCAGCATGGATAACCTCTGGGGATTACCTTAGTCAGTTGATACCCTGTTCGAAAGAGGATTCGAATAATTACATTGATATTTACAGCGCTTTACAGCATTGGAGGCAGTTCAGAGAAAGTTCACTCGGTTGATTCCGGAGATGAGGGGGTTGTGTGGCAAAAACAGGAAGGCAGAATATTATCTGAATGATGACAGATTAGGAAAAGGGGAGGTGCAACGAGACCTGGGTGTCATGGTACATCAGTCATTGAAGGTTGGCATGCAGGTGCAGCAGGCGGTGAAGAAGGCAAATGGCATGTTGGCCTTCATAGCGAGAGGATTTGAGTATCGAAACATAGAAACATAGAAAATAGGTGCAGGAGTAGGCCATTCGGCCCTTCTAGCCTGCACCGCCATTCAATGAGTTCATGGCTGAACATGCAACTTCAGTACTCCATTCCTGCTTTCTCGCCATACCCCTTGATCCCCCTAGTAGTAAGGACTACGTCTAACTCCTTTTTGAATATATTTAGTGAATTGGCCTCAACAACTTCCTGTGGTAGAGAATTCCACAGGTTCACCACTCTCTGGGTAAAGAAGTTTCTCCTCATCTCGGTCCTAAATGACTCACCCCTTATCCTTAGACTGTGACCCCTGGTTCTGGACTTCCCCAACATTGGGAACATTCTTCCTGCATCTAACCTGTCTAAACCCGTCAGGATTTTAAACGTTTCTATGAGATCCTCTCTCATTCTTTTGAATTCCAGTGAATACAAGCCCAGTTGATCCAGTCTTTCTTGATAGGTCAGTCCCGCCATCCTGGGAATCAGTCTGGTGAACCCTCACTGCACTCCCTCAATAGCAAGAATGTCCTTCCTCAAGTTAGGAGACCAAAACTGTACACAATACTCCAGGTGTGGCCTCACCAAGACCCTGTACAACTGTAGTAACACCTCCCTGCCCCTGTACTCAAATCCCCTCGCTATGAAGGCCAACATAACATTTGCTTTCTTAACCGCCTGCTGTACCTGCATGCCAACCTTCAATGACTGATGTACCATGACACCCAGGTCTCGTTGCACCTTCCCTTTTCCTAATCTGTCACCATTCAGATAATAGTCTGTCTCTCTGTTTTTACCACCAAAGTGGATAACCTCACATTTATCCACATTATACTTCATCTGCCATGCATTTGCCCACTCACCTAACCTATCCAAGTCACTCTGCAGCCTCATAGCATCCTCCTTGCAGCTCACACTGCCACCCAACTTAGTGTCATCCACAAATTTGGAGATACTACATTTAATCCCCTCGTCTAAATCATTAATGTACAATGTAAACAGCTGGGGCCCCTGCACAGAACCTTGCGATACCCCACTAGTCACTGCCTGCCATTCTGAAAAGTACCCATTTACTCCTACTCTTTGCTTCCTGTCTGCCAACCAGTTTTCAATCCATGTCAGCACACTACCCCCAATCCCATGTGCTTTAACTTTGCACACTAATCTCTTGTGTGGGACTTTGTCGAAAGCCTTCTGAAAGTCCAAATACACCACATCAACTGGTTCTCCCTTGTCCACTCTACTGGAAACATCCTCAAAAAATTCCAGAAGATTCGTCAAGCATGATTTCCCTTTCACAAATCCATGCTGACTTGGACCTATCATGTCACCTCTTTCCAAATGCGCTGCTATGACATTCTTAATAATTGATTCCATCAATTTCCCCACTACTGATCTCAGGCTGACCGGTCTATAATTCCCTGTTTTCTCTCTCCCTCCTTTTTTAAAAAGTGGGGTTACATTGGCTACCCTCCACTCCATAGGAACTGATTCAGAGTCTATAGAATGTTGGAAAATGACTGTCAATGCATCCGCTATATCCAAGGCCACCTCCTTAAGTACTCTGGAATGCAGACCATCAGGCCCTGGGGATTTATCGGCTTCAATCCCAACACAATTTCCCGACTAATAAGGATTTTCCTCAGTTCCTCCTTCTTACTAGACCCTCTGACCCCTTTTATATCCGGAAGGTTGTTTGTGTCCTCCTCCTTAGTGAATACGAACCAAAGTACTTGTTCAATTGGTCTGCCATTTCTTTGTTCCCAGTTATGACTTCCCCTGATTCTGACTGCAGGGGACCTACGTTTGCCTTTACTTTTTCTCTTTACATATCTATAGAAGCTTTTGCAGTCCATTTTAATGTTCCCTGCAAGCTTCCTCTCGTACTCTATTTTCCCTGCCCTAATCAAGCCCTTTGTCCTCCTCTGCTGAGTTCTAAATTTCTCCCAGTCCCCGGGTTCGCTGCTATTTCTGGACAATTTGTATGCCACTTCCTTGGCTTTAATAGTACCTGATTTCCTTTGATAGCCACGGTTGAGTAACCTTCCCTTTTTTATTTTTACGCCAGACAGGGATGTACAATTGTTGTAGTTCATCCAGGCGGTCTCCAAATGTCTGCCATTGCCCATCCACTGTCAAACCCTTAAGTATCATTCACCAATCTATCCTAGCCAATTCTCACCTCATACCTTCAAAGTTACCCTTCTTTAGTTCTGGACCATGGTCTCTGAATTAACTGTTAAATTCTCCATCCTAATGTAGAATTCCACCATATTATGGTCACTCTTTCCCAAGGAGCCTCATACAACGAGATTGCTAATTAATCCTCTCTCCTTACATAACACCCAGTCTAAGATGACCTCCCCTCTGGTTGGTTCCTCGACATATTGGTCTAGAAAACCATCCCTTATGCACTCCAGGAAATCCTCCTCCACCGTATTGTTTCCAGTTTGGTTAGCCCAGTCTATTTGCATATTAAAGTCATCCATGATAACTGCTGCACCTTTATTGCATGCACCCCTAATTTCCTGTTTGATGCCCTCCCCAACATCACTACTACTGTTTGGAGGTCTGTACACAACTCCCACTAGCGTTTTCTGCTCCTTGGTATTCCGTAGCTCCACCCATACTGATTCCACATCATCCAAGCTAATGTCTTTCCTTACAATTGCATTAATTTCTTCTTTAACCAGCAACGCCACCCCACCTCCCTTTCCTTTCTGTCTATCTTTCCTAAATGTTGAATACCCTTGGATGTTGAGTTCCCAGCCTTGGTCACCCTGGAGCCATGTCTCCGTGATGCCAACCACATCGTATCCGTTAACTGCTATCTGCACAGTTAATTCATCCACCTTATTCCGAATACTCCTCGCATTGAGGCACAAAGCCTTCAGGCTTGCCTTTTTAACGCACGTAGACCCTTTAGAATTTTGCTGCAAAGTGGCCCTCTTTGTTTTTTGCCTTGGGTTTCTCTGCCCTCCACTTTTACTCATCTCTTTTCTGTCTTTTGCTTCTGTCTCCATTTTGTTTCCCTCTGTCTCCCTGCATTGGTTCCCATCCCCCTGCCATATTAGTTTAACTCCTCCCCAACAGCACTAGCAAACACTCCCCCTAGGACATTGGTTCCAGTCCTGCCCAGGTGCAGACCGTCCGGTTTGTACTGGTCCCATCTCCCCCAGAACCGGTTCCAATGCCCCAGGAGGAATTTGAATCCCTCCCTGCTACACCACTGCTCAAGCCACGTATTCATCTGAGCTATCCTGCGATTCCTACTCTGACTAGCACGTGGCACTGGTAGCAATCCCGTGATTACTACTTTTGAGCTCCTACTTTTTAATTTAGCTTCTAGCTCCTTAAATTCGTCTCGTGGGACCTCATCCTGTTTTTTACCTATATCGTTAGTACCAATGTGCACCACGACAACTGGCTGTTCACCCTCCCTTTTCAGAATGTCCTGCACCCGCTCCGAGACATTCTTGACCCTTGCACCAGGGAGGCAACATACCATCCTGGAGTCTCGATTGCGGCCGCAGAAACGCCTATCTATTCCCCTTACAATTGAATCCCCTATTACTATCGCTCCCCCACTCTTTTTCCTGCCCTCCTGTGCAGCAGAGCCAGCCATGGTGCCATGAACTTGGCTGCTGCTGCCCTCCCCTGATGAGTCATCCCCCCCAACAGTACTCAAAGCAGTGTATCTGTTTTGCAGGGGGATGACCGAGGGGATCCTGCAGTACCTTCCTTGCACTGCTCTTCCTGCTGGTCTTCCATTCCCTATCTGGCTGTGGACCCTTTACTTGCAGTAAGACCAACTCGCTGCACGTGCTGCTCACGTCATTCTTAGAATCGTGGATGCTCCAGAGTGAATCCACCCTCAGCTCCAACTCCGCAACGCAGTCCGTCAGGAGCAGAGAGGTCTTACTGCCATTGTACAGGGCCTTGGTGAGGCCACACCTGGAATATTGTGTACAGTTTTGGTCTCATAATCTGAGGAAGGACGTTCTTGCTATTGAGGGAGTGCAGCGAAGGTTCACCAGACTGATTCCCGGGATGGCAGGACTGACATATGAAGAAAGACTGGATCGACTAGGCTTATATTGACTGGAATTTAGAAGAATGAGAGAGGATCTCATCGAAACATATAAAATTCTGACAGGATTGGACAGGTTAGACAGCTGGGGAGTTTAAATTAAGTAACTTTTTTTTAAAACTCTCGAATTTATAAAACTGGTGCCCATGAAACTACCGGATTGTCATAAAAACCCATCTGGTTCACTAATGTCCCTTTAGGGAAGGAAATCTGTCGCCCTTACCCGGTCTGGGTCTATATGTGACTCCAGACCCACAGCAATGTGGTTGACTCTTAACTGCCCTCTGCAACTCACTCAGTTGTATCAAACAGCTGTGACAAAGTATCTTCACCACACGGACTGCAATGGTTCAAGAAGGCGGCTCACCACCAGCTTTTCAAGGGGCAATTCAGGACTGGCAATAAATGCCGGCCTTGCTGGCGATGCCCACATCCCATAAACGAATAAATAAAATAAAAAATTAGGTAACCCATTCACTTTACGTCACCTGAGCGAACAGATGGCCTCGGTTTTATGTCTCATCCAAAATATGGTGCATTGGGAAACCAAAAGCGACACTGGAACAATTGCATTGGTGGGGGATTTCGCTACAGACCGACCTCTTTGTACGAGGGCAGCTCAACCTCCTCACAGCGAGGCCAGAAAGATGATCCAACTACAGGTTGAAACCTCCCTTATCCAGAACTCTCTTATCCAGAACTCCCTCGTCCAGAACCATTCCCGGCCACTAGATGGCGCATGCACGGAACTCCGACGTGAACAAATTGAAGCCCTTCCTCACTGGTGACTCCCGCAATCGCTGGCCCGACCCCGCGATTCACCACGCCCTCTCTCCCGCCTCCCCACCCCATGATCTCTCTGCCGCACTCCCAGCCCCAAGCCAGTCAGCCCTGATATCCCCTTGCTCAGTACCTGTACCGTCCAATTTAAAGTGAACACCCCTCGTCCGGAAAAATCCCTTATCCGGAACAGGCCAGGTCCCGAGGGCTCCGGGTAAGGGAGGTTCAACCTGTATTGACCATATTGTGCTGGGGTAATACTCCTCACCACCCCCCCCCCCCACCCCCAACCCACCCCACAATGGTAAAGGCATGAAGCCCCTTTGCGAGATGGTGCTCCCTATCTGTGGAGCTGCGGACATTGAGTCCTGCAGCACCCTCGCCTCCGAGTCAAAAGGTCGCGGGTTCACGTCCCACTCCAGAGACTGCAGCACAGAAATCTCGGCTGACACTCCCAGTGCAGTGCTGAGGGAGCGCCACACTGTCGGAGGTGCCGTCTTTCGGATGAGACGTTAAACCGAGGCCCTGTCTGCTCTCTCAGGTGGACGTAAAACAGAGAAACATAGAAAATAGGTGCAGGAGTAGGCCATTCGGCTCTTCGAGCCTGCACCGCCATTCAATAAGATCATGGCTGATCACGTAAAAGATCCCGTGGCACTATTTCGAAGAAGAGCAGAGGGAGGTGTCCTGGGGCCAATATTTATTCCTCAATCAACATCACAAAAACAGATGATCTGGTCATTTTCACATTGTTGTTTGTGGGAGCTTGCTGTGCGCAAATTGGCTGCCGCGTTTCCCACATTACAACAGTGACTACACTCCAAAAAGTGCACTCTGAGACGTCCGGTGGTCGTGAAAGGCGCTATGGAAATGCAAGTCTTTCCTTCTCTGGTTCTTCCCTCCCTTCCCTCTTTGCCCCCTGCACTTGCTTAAAAACCTTAACTTTTTCTTCCAGTCCCGACGAAGTCGACCTGAAACATCAACTCTGTTTCTCTCTCTCTCTCTCTCTCTCTCTCTCTCTCTCTCTCCATGCCTACTGAGCATTTCCTGTCTTTTATTTCAGATTCCCAGCAGTATATATTTTGCTTGTGTCGAAAATTCCCCAGTTGAGTGGCCGGGGGGGGGGGTGGCGGGGGGGGTTGGGTGGGAGGGGTTTGAAGCTTATTTGTGACAATTTCTTTGTGGAGGACGGTATGCCTTTAAGAGTTTGGGGAGTTGTGGTCGATTGCATATGTGAGCTGATGAGAGGTCCCGCCTCTCACTTCGTTCTCACACACACACATACACATGAGCGAGGTTGCAGTAGTTTCAGATCAGCAGGAGAAGAGACAGCGAGTGGAGCCTTCTTTTCCCTCTTGTCTCAATCTACACCCTTTCAGCAGAAGCGGGAAATGACCACCGCGGTGGACAGAGGACACAGGGCAGGGCAACAGGTCCCAGCCCTTGCCAGCTTTTGAGAAACTTCTGGCGGTGGGAGGGTGGGGGGGTGGCGGGGAGGTTGTCACCCCTCCCTCCCTCTCTACCTTGCCTCTTGGGGGGGGGGAAGAGAGCGAGAGAGAAGGATCGACATGAATAACAGCACCTGTGAGAACACCAGCGAGATCCTGGAAAACAGCAAGCCCATGGTGAGCATCCTCATGTTCTCCGCCGGCGTGGTGGGCAACGTGCTCGCCCTGCTCATCCTGGGCATGCACCACAAGGAACTCCGCACCAAGTCCTCGGTCTTCTGCATCTTGGTGACTGGCCTGGTTGTGACCGACCTGATGGGGACCTGCTTCCTCAGCCCGGTGGTCTTCGTGGCCTACGCCAAGCAGAAGTCCCTGCTTGGGCTGGTGGATCACCACACCCTGTGTAACTTCTTCTCCTTTGGCATGACCTTCTTCGGTGTGGCCTCCACCCTAATCCTCTTCGCCATGGCCGTGGAGCGCTGCCTGGCCATCAGCCACCCTTACTACTACTCCCAGCACATTGGAAGAAGCTTCGCCAAGGTGGCCCTGCCTTCCATCTACGTCTTCGGAACACTCTTCTGCAGCATGCCCTTTGCCGGCTTCGGCGAGCACAAGCAGTACTGCCCGGGCACCTGGTGTTTTGTGAAGATGGAATCGCCGGACTCCGGGGTCATAGCTTTCTCCTTGCTCTACGCCACTCTCATCGGCTTCCTCATCGTGGCCATCCTCGTGTGCAACGGCTCGGTCATCGTCAGCCTCTGCAAGATGCACAAGAACCAGAGGACCAGGAGAGGCTCGGTGGTGACTTCCCAGAGGAGGAGGAAGAGCCTGTTTGGCCAGAGAGAGGAGGAAGTGGACCATCTCATCCTCCTGGCCCTCATGACCATCATCTTCGCCATCTGTTCCCTGCCTCTGACGGTAAGCCAAGATGGTCTAGACTTCTGTCAATGTCTGCCCCCCCCCCCCAACTCCCTCACCCCCGACCGGTTTCACGTAAATGCAGTCAGTAAGTGTGATGTTGCTGGACCGGTTATCCAGCGGATCTTGAGTTCAAATCTCTGCATTGGCAGTTTTGAGAACTTAGATCCAGTTAGAAAAGAAAAAAAAGAAAGGTTCGCATTGATATAGCGCCTTTCACAACCACCGGACGTCTCAAAGCGACTTACAGCACTTTTGGAGTGTAGTCACTGTTGTAATGTGGGAAACGCGGCAGCCAATTTGCGCACAGCAAGCTCCCACAACCAGCAATGTGATCATGACCCGGCAATCTGTTTTTTTTGTTATGCTGATTGAGGGATAAATATTGGCCCCAGGGACACCGGGGATAACGCCCCTGCTCGTCGAAATCTTTTACGTCCACCTGAGAGAGCAGACGGGGCCTCGGTTTAACGTTTCATCCGAAAGACGGCACCTCCGACAGTGCGGCACTCCCTCAGCACTGCACTGGGAGTGTCAGCCTCGATTTTGTGCTCAAGTCTCTGGAGTGGGACTCGAACCCACGACCGTCTGACTCAGAGACGAGGGTGCTGCCCACTGAGTTACTGGCTGAAAGTAAAAAGCTAGTGTCTGTAAAAGGTGACCATGAAGCTGTCAGGTTATCTTCAATCCCTCAACCGGGCGACTAATGTTCCTTCAGCTGTCCTTATCCGGTCTGGCTTATAATGTGACGGGTCGTGGGTTCGAGTCCCACTCCAGGGACTTGAGCACATAAATCCAGGCTGACACTCCCAGTGCAGTGCTGAGGGAGTGCCGCACTGTCGGAGGTGCCGTCTTTCGGATGAGACGTTAAACCGAGGCCCCGTCTGCTCTCTCGGGTGGATGTAAAAGATCCCACGGCCACTATTTCGAAGAAGAGCAGGGGGAGTTCTCCCCGGTGTCCTGGGGCCAATATTTATCCCTCAATCAACATCACTAAAACCGATTATCTGGCTCACTATCACATTGCTGTTTGTGGGAGCTTGCTGTGCGCAAATTGGCTGCATTTCCTACGTTCCCACAGGACTCCAAAAAGTACTTCATTGAATGTACAGGGCCTTGGGTCGTCCGCTGGTCGTGAAAGGTGCTATATAAATGCAAAGTCTTTCTTTTCCAGTCCCACACCGAAGTGGTTGACTCTGAACTGCCCTCTGAGGTGGGTCAGTAAGCCCCTCAATCGTGGCGACAAGGGGGCGGGGCAATAAATGCCAGCCTTGTCAGCAACGCCCGCATCCCGAGAGTGAATATAAAAAGAGTATTTGCCCGCCTGTGTGTCAGCAATTGGCTTTTCTCAGACTTGCATTATATTTTCTCCAAGGTTAGAGCAGCCTTAGCTGTGGGTGCGTGGCTGCTGAGTTAAGTCTCCATGGAACAGCACGATTAAGTGCATGTGAGACTCTTTCTGGGAGATGCGATGAGACACTCTATAAATTTTCCTCATGTCGAAACATGTTGTTGAAGCTCTGTGACAAACCACACCGTCAGGCTGACCCTCGACCCCCAAATAAAGCCGAGTTGTTTTAGGATGCAGCCGTTCCGATCTTCTGTAACAACCTCTACATTTGCCGTTCAATTTGCAAAACACCGAGGGGTTAAATTAAATAACGTACTTCCTAAAAGCTCGAACTTGCGGAGGTATTTCCAGTTATTTTTGGAATCTTTTATCCCGTGGAACTCAGCTAGTTGTTTGAGGAGGTTTAAGTACATTCACCAATCTCGCGCTCCCAACCGAGTCAGGGAACCGGTGTATACAGTACGATTGGTCATGGGTTCGAGTCCCACTCCAGGAACTTGAGCACAAAACTCCAGGCTGACACTCCCAGTGCAGTGCTGAGGGAGCGCCGCACTGTCGGAGGTGCCGTCTTTCGGATGAGACGTTAAACCGAGGCCCCGTCTGCCGTCTCGGGTGGACGTAAAAGATCCCATGGCCACTATTTCGAAGAAGAGCAGGGGTCGTGTGGCCAATATTTATCCCGCAATCAACATAACAAAAACAGATGATCTGGGTCATTATCACATTGCTGTTTGTGGGAGCTTGCTGTGCGCAAATTGGCTGCCGCGTTTCCCACATTACAACAGTGACCGCGCTTCAAAAATGCTTTCATTGGCTGTCAAGCGCTTTGGGTCGTCTGGTGGTCGTGAAAGGCACTGTGTAAGATGACCTCTTGTTGGCCGGCGCAGATATAATGGTAAGTGCTGCAGGGAATCGAATACGGCCAGGGTGATCACCTGGACTAGTTTCCATCGCCTGGATGGGTCGGAGAGGAATTTTCCCAGATTTTTTTTTCTCCCTAAATTGGCCTGGGTTTTTAATCTGCTTTTTTGCCTCTCCCAGGAGATCGCATGGCTCCGGTTGGGGTGGAGTGTAGACTGTTTCAGTGTAAGGGGGTGTTGCAGTTGTGTGGGGCGGACTGGTTGGGCTGGGTGCCCTTTGCCTTTCCGCCGTTGTTCATGGGTTTATCTGTAACCTTTAGGACTGCTGACCGAGGGCTGGGCGGCTTTGCCGGCCGGCACGAATGCGATGGGCCGAAATGGCCTCCTTCTGCGCTGTAACTTTCTATATTTCGAAATGCAAGACTTTCTTTCCTTTTAGTCTTTATAGTCTTGCCTCTGACCAGCACTCCTTTTGAGTGTAGCTGCCCGCTGGGAGTGCTGGATCGTTGAATTTATCTCGACGGGATGTCACATTGTATAAACGGGGCTGATGCAGAGGAATGCTTCTTGCTGTGTGGGTGGGGCGGGAGTGCGGGGGCGGGGTGATGGATAAGATTGGGATGGGACCCACCAGCTGAAATATAACTGTCGAGGAATCTCACTACGATGAAACAACAGACGTGGAGGTTTTATCGATAAAGATGCGTCGGTTGCCTGTGTTCGACACTATTCCGTACGTGCACAGACCATATTATTGTAGAGCAACTTCATTCAAACTCCTCCGTGCACACGAGCCAAACACAAAAACCCGGAATTTCCTGGAAAAGTTTGGCTGGTGACTGCGGTATAAGAATGGAGTCGGACTCGCTCCTTCTCGCCCCCCCCACCCATCACACCCCCCCCCCCCGCCACTGCCCCAGGAAAATTTGCACGTTACTGACTTACGCCGGTTTTTACGTCGAAAACCTGGTTGCCCACAAATTTCCTCCGTCTTTTGCTCCGGCCCACACCCGATTTACCTCCAGCAAAAATCCTGCTCCACTCAGTGATACCTCTCCGCTCAAAAGACCCGGGAACGTGAGCTTCCTGCATTTACACCACTTCTGAACGGGAGTAAATTTAGGGCCAAAATTTGAGGCATGGCAGGCAGGACCTGTTTCGATACTGTTTCACAACGATTTCTTACTTTTTAAACCCCCATCCCTGCCTTTGTTACCTCCAGACTTGACTATTCCAACGCACTCCTGGCCGGCCTCCCACATTCCACCAACTAGAGGTGATCCAAAACTCGGCTGCCCCATGTCCCAACTCGCACCGAGTCCCGCTCACCCATCACCCCCTGTGCTCACTGACCCGTGTCCTAACTCGCACCCAGTCCCGCTCACCCATCGCCCCCTGTGCTCACTGACCCGTGTCCTAACTCGCACCAAGTCCCGCTCACCCAACACCCCCTGTGCTCACTGACCCGTGTCCCAACTCGCACCAGGTCCCGCTTACCCATCACCCCCTGTGCTCGCTGACCCACATTGGCTCCCAGTTAAGCGACGCCTCCATTTCAAAACTCTCATCCTTGTTTACAAATCCCTCCATGGCCCTCGCCCCCTCCCTATCTCTGTAATCTCCTCCAGCCCCACAACCCCCCCGAGATGTCTGCGCTCCTCTAATTCTGCCCTCTTCAGAATCTCTGATTATAATCGTTCAATCATCGGTGGCTGTGCCTTCTGTTGTCTGGGCCCCAAGCTCTGGAACTCCCTCCCTAAACCTCTCCGCCTCTCTACATCTCTGTCCTTTAAGACGCTACTTAAAACCGACCTCTTTGACCAAGCTTTTGGTCATCTGCCCTAATTTCTTCTAAAGTTTCTCAGTGTCAAATTAATTTTTTTTGTCTTATAACACTCCTGTGAAGCGCCTTGGGACGTTTTAATATGTTAAAGGCGCTATATAAATACAAGTTTTTGTTGTTGATTTTTTTTAAACATTTTCCCTCACTGTGACTCGCATTGTATCTTCTATTTCCATCAATATTTTTTTTATGGCATCAGAATCTTTACCAGTATAAAGACAAAACCTTCCGTAAATAGATTTACTTAACACATGCTCTGTTTAATCTGCATGAATGATGGTTTAGTGGCTTCAAATTTTAATCAGTTAGGTCATTAAAGAAGAAAGATGGCGACTGTTTCATGTTTTCCGTGGGCCCTGATTGGTTAGGCTGATTTACGCTCGATTTGCACAGTTGCCTTTTACGCTCTGCTAGAGGCTGATGAGATCGCCAGCAAATTACGGCGTATATTGGTCAGTCGGCGTAGCAACCGGAGTGAATTTCGGGCATAAGTTGGAGGGAGGAAATTCCTGAGCCCCGGAACACCTCAATCCCATGACAATTTTCTCCCTCCCACTGTCAGCCGTGACTCAGTGGGCAGCACCCTCACCTCTGAGTCAGAAGGTCGTGGGTTTGAGTCCCACTCCAGAGACTTGAGCACGTAAATCTAGGCTGACACTCCCAGCGCAGTGCTGAGGGAGCGCTGCACTGCCAGAGGTGGTTGTGAAAGGCGCTATAGAAATGCAAGTCTTGTTTTTTAATTGTAAGTTGTTGGTGTTGTTGTTATTCCCCAATCTGTTTCTGCCTACTGCCTACAGAAGGAATGATTCAACTGATTAAGATAAAAATAAGCCACCTTCTAATCATTGAACACAGGTACCAGACTGAGGGAGCTGGCAAATGAAGCAAACAGATTAAATCAAAGCGATGGATGCTTCACGGACCTTGGTGATGGGTTAATTGGCTTTTTACAAAGAATCGTAATGAGATAATACGTAATTGTCCTGTGGTTGAGAGCAGTGAAGCGTGTTTTCCTTTCTCTGTGCTCGGACCAGCTGTGTGAATCACTCAGCAATGAGCTGCTGTTTAGCATTTTCTGACAACAGTCTTTCCGCTGACAGGGAAACGTGTTGTGATGTAGGTGACAGCGAGCTTAGTGCGAATGACAACAGAACAGTCGAGCTATACAAGCTCTCAGCTCAGAAGGAGGACATTCAGCCCATCATATCGGTGCTGACATTTTGGTAAACTACTCCAAGACTGATCCCACTGTCCCACTCTCTCCACATAGCCCTGTATCAATCCCAAACTGATCCCACTGCCCCACTCTCTCCCCATAGCCCTGTATCAATCCCAAACTGATCCCACTGCCCCACTCTCTCCCCATAGCCCTGTATCAATCCCAAACTAATCCCACTGCCCCGCTCTCTCTTCCCATAGCACTGTATCAATCCCAAACTAATCCCACTGCCCCGCTCTCTCCCCATAGCCCTGTATCAATCCCAAACTAATCCCACTGCCCCGCTCTCTCCCCATAGCCCTGTATCAATCCCAAACTGATCCCACTGCCCCACTCTCTCCCCATAGCCCTGTGTCAATCCCAAACTAATCCCACTGCCCCGCTCTCTCTTCCCATAGCACTGTATCAATCCCAAACTAATCCCACTGCCCCGCTCTCCTCCCATAGCCCTGTATCAATCCCAAATTGATCCCACTGCCCCGCTCTCTCCCCATAGCCCTGTATCAATCCCCAAACTAATCCCACTGCCCCGCTCTCTCTTCCCATAGCACTGTATTAATCCCAAACTAATCCCACTGCCCCGCTCTCCTCCCATAGCCCTGTATCAATCCCAAATTGATCCCACTGCCCCGCTCTCTCCCCATAGCCCTGTATCAATCCCAAACTAATCCCACTGCCCCGCTCTCCTCCCATAGCCCTGTATCAATCCCAAATTGATCCCACTGCCCCGCTCTCTCCCCATAGCCCTGTATCAATCCCCAAACTAATCCCACTGCCCCACTCCCTCCAGATAGCCCTATATCAATCCCCAAGCTAATCCCACTGCCCCGCTCTCTCCCCATAGTCCTGTATCAATCCCCAACTGATCCCACTGCCCCATGCTCTCCCCATAGTCCTGTATCAATCCCAAACTAATCCCACTGCCCCGTGCTCTCCCCATAGTCCTGTATCAATCCCCAAACTAATCTCACTGCCCCGCTCACTCCCCATAGTCCTGTGTCAATCCCCAAACTAATCCCACTGCCCCGCTCTCTCCCCATAGTCCTGTGTCAATCCCCAAACTAATCCCACTGCCCCACTCCCTCCACATAGCCCTGTATCAATCCCCAAACTAATCCCACTGCCCCGCTCTCTCCCCATAGCCCTGTATCAATCTCAAATTAATCCCACTGCCCCGCTCTCTCTCCATAGCCCTGTATCAATCCCCAAACTAATCCCACTGCCCCGCTCTCTCCCCATAGCCCTGTATCAATCCCAAACTGATCCCACTGCCCCGCTCTCTCCCCATAGCCCTGTATCAATCCCAAACTAATCCCACTGCCCCGCTCTCTCCCCATAGCCCTGTATCAATCCCAAACTAATCCCACTGCCCCGCTCTCTCCCATAGCCCTGTATCAATTCCAAACTAATCCCACTGCACTGCTCTCTCCCCATAGCCCTGTATCAATCCCCAACTAATCCCACTGCCCCGCTCTTTCCCCATAGCCCTGTATCTATCAGGAAAGACTGGGGCTTTTTTCTCTAGAAAACTGAAGGCTGAGGGGTGACCTGATAGAGGGTCTTTAAAATCATGCTGGGGTTTGATAGGTTAGACGTAGCGAAAATGTTTCCACTTGTGGGGGAGACCAGAACTAGGGGCCATCAATATAGACCCAATGGGGAATTCAGGAGAAACCTCCTTACCAATGAACGGTGAGAATGTGGAACTCGCTGCCACAGGGAGGGGTTGAGGCGAATAGTATCGATGCATTTAAAGGGAGGCTGGACAAACACATGAGGGAGAAAGGAATAGAAGGATATGTTGATGGGGTGAGATGAAGAGGGGTGGGAGGGGGCTGGTGTGGAGCATAAACCCTGGCATGGACCTGCTGGGCCAGTGGCCTGTTTCTGTGCTGTTTTCCTTCTCTCCAAGTCACCTGGTCTTTCAACCAGCCGTAAAACGGCAGCTGTCCTATCGAGTCGCGAAATGAAACTCTGCTTCATGTGCAAGTGTCTGCTGATGTACCCAAGGCCCTTGCTCCTCAAGGAGAGTGTTTATAAATGGTACATAGACAGTTAAGGGGCTGATCTGATCAAAGTTTTCAGGATATTAAGGGGAACAGATAGGGTCGATAGAGAGAAACTATGTCCGCTGGTTGGGGAGTCTAGGACGAGGGGGGCAGAGTCTGAAAATGAGAGCCAGGCCTTTCAGGGGTGAAATTAGGAAACACTTCTACACACAAAGGGTGGTAGATGTTTGGAACTTTCTTCCGCAGACGGCAATTGCATGCGAGATCGATTGTTAGTTTTACATCGGAGATCGATAGCTTTCTGTTAGCCAGAGGTATTAAGGGTTATTGGGCAAACGCGGGTATATGGAGTTAGGTCGTGGAACAGCCATGATCTCAGAATGGCGGAACTGGCTCGAGGGGCCGAATGGCCTCCTCCTGCTCCCATGGTCCTACACTTTGAAAATGAGTCCAGGTACTTCAGCCTAAGGACGCGGAGATCAGAGAAATGGCATATTTTAGGGCAGGACCCTTGAGGAATTACCCCACCCTCACTCTGCAGCTGAGCGGAAAGCTTGCAGCAATGCCACAGCTTCCTTTCAAGGTCAGATAAGATACACATTTCGGGGAAGATGTAGCAACAAATGGGGATTAGAAACCACAGTCCCTAGATGAGCACTTATAAATAACAGCACCTTGTATTTAGATAACGCCTTTAACATAGTAAAACGTCCCATGGTGCGTCACAGGAGTATTATCAGACAAAAATGTGATACCGAGCCTGTTAGGTAGGCAAACATCACCAATGTGTAAGACTTGCCACCAGGGGCCGCACCTGTGGGAGACCCAAGGGTCACCTGCACACCCTGGGCAAGCAGGTATAAAAGGCAGTCTACCATACTACCTCCTCACTCTGGAGTTACATTGAAGAGACCAAGGTCACAACAGTTTGAGCTCACAGTATACAGTCTTGTGGAGTTATTCTGAACATAACAGAGCCAAATAAGGAGAAATTAAGGCAGGTGACCAAACGTATTAAGGAGCGTCTTGAAGGAGCAGAGAGAGGCGGAGAGGTTTAGGGAGGGAGTTCCAGGCAGCAGAAGGCACGGCCACCGGTGGTTGAGCGATTATAATCAGGGATGCTCAAGAGGGCAGAATTGGAGGAGCGCAGACATCTCGGGGGGGTTGTGGGGCTGGAGGAGATTAGGGAGGGGGGCGAGGGCCATGGAGGGATTTGAAAACAAGGATGAGAATTTTGAAATCGAGGCGTTGCTTAACCGGGAGCCAATGTGGGTCAGCGAGCATAGGGGCACAGGGCAGCCGAGTTTTGGATGAACTCAAGTAACACTCACATGCCATCCCTCTGTCCCACTGGTATTGACCCGAATCAATCGGTCAATGTCACAGCAGTAATGGGCAGAGAGAGGAAAGCCCTGTGTGTGTGCTGGCTGTCCATCTACACGGTGTCTGCCGATTTGCCTTTTCTTTCTCTAACAATTGCAATGTCTTTAAGTCTCTCTCTCTCTCGTTTGCCCGGTCCCACACTGGATATCGTGCTGGGCCAGTCGCCGTGTAAGCAGTATTATCCTCCTGAAATTAGCCCCGGTCTGTCCGAACCCGCAAAGGGGCCATGTTTGACATCACGGAACGCGCTATCTACGAATGAGGGAAATATTTCTCCAAACGTGCACTCCGACCAGACCGTCTTCCCCATTACCATGGCAACGCTCAGATATTGGGCGCACAGCTTTCTAATCGAATCGGTGTGAGACTTGCCTTTATATCACGCCTTTCGTCCCAAAGCGCTTTACAGCCAGTGAAGGACTTTTTGGAGTGTAGTCACTGTTGTAATGTGGGAAACGCAGCAGCCAATTTGCGCACAGCAAGCTCCCACAAACAGCAATGTGACAATGAGCTGATAATCTGTTTGTTTGTTATGTTGACTGAGGGATAAATATTGGCCCCAGGACACCGGGGATAACTTCCCCTTGCTCTTCTTCAAAATAGTGCCGAGGGATCTTTTACATCCACCTGAGAGAGCAGACGGGGCCTCGGTTTAACGTCTCGCCCGAAAGACGGCACCTCCGACAGTGCGGCACTCCCTCGGCACTGCACTGGGGAGTGTCAGCCTGGATTTTGTGCTCAAGTCTCCGGAGTGGGGCTTGAACCCACGACCTCTGACTCAGAGGCGAGAGTGCTGCCCTCTGAGTCACAGCCAACACCTGGGTTGAAAAGATGCAAGGAGCATTGTAACAAACTCACAGTGCCTTCCTGCTTAAAGAGACAGTGCGCTCACTCGATATAAATAATTGCGTCAACCTTCACCTGGAGTGCACCAACGTGAAGCAACATATTTTATTGAATCACTTATCAAGCAATAAAGTTAGACCGTCTGCTGCAAGGCAGGAAACTGGGATGCTCTCAGGCATAAGCTCCAGTTCACAATGAATGAAAGAAAGACTTGCATTTATATAGCGCCTTTCACAACCACCAGACGTCTCCAAGCCCCTTCACAGCCAATGAAGGACTTTTGGAGTGCGGTCACTGGTGTATGATTTAATATGGTGGTGCTGCGGATTCATGTTTCAACAATTTGAACGGTGGTGAATTTTTAGACCCTGGTCCGTGAGGTGTGCACTGCAGTCTGTCACCAGCAGGAGGCAGCAATCTGTCTAACCTGTGCTGCAGTCCAGAAGAATTAGGAGCAGGAGTCGGCCATTCGGCCCCTCGAGCCTGCTCCGCCATTCAGTGAGATCATGGCTGATCTTCGACCTCAGCTCCATTTTCTTGCTCTGTCCCCATAATTCCTTGATTCCCTTAATGTTCAAAAATCTGTCTTGAATATACTCAAAGACTGAGGGCTAGACTTTCGATCGGGATCACCCAGTTACCGCCCATTTAACCGCTAAGATTGAGTTTAACGCCCATATTTGATTATAAATGGAAACTATTGGCCATTTATCGCCGGCGTAACTTTCGGCGTACAATTAATGCCGGGAATTAGCTGGACCGCCCGCCCATAGTTTTTTCATGAAATCTGACATCATCACTCGTGCATCGCCCGGAAGACTGTTGATAATGGAAACGAGCGCCCAAAATACCGCCCAGATTATCGCCGAGCGCTACTTTCGGCATCTCGCCCGCATACTTCCACAACCCTGTGGGGTAGAGAACTCCAAAGATTCACCACCCTCTGAGTGAAGAGATTTCTGCTCATCTCGGTCCAAAATGGCCGACCCCTTGTTCTGAGACTGTGTGACCACCCCCCCCTCTCTGTTTCGAGACTTTGAGACATTCTGTCACATCAGCTCCCCACGCCCAGTTCAACCCAGCAGGCTGCAGTGCCCACCAGAGCTGATCTTCCACAGGGCTTCCTCAGGTGTCCAGCCATAACACCAGCGGGAGTTGTGAGGCTCCGTTGGGGAGAATAGTCATTTTGCTGGGTTTGTGCAGGAGTTGCAGTGAGAGTCCCGGGGAGCCCTGAGCAATAAGGACCCGCTGCTTCGATCTTAGAACATAAGAAATAGGAGCAGGAGTAGGCCACACTGTCCCTCGAGCCTGCTCCGCCATTCAATACGATCATGGCTGATCCGATCATAGACTCAGCTCCACTTCCCCGCCCGCACCCCATAATCCCTTATTCCCTTATCGGTTAAGAAACTGTCTATCTCTGTCTCAATGACCCGGCTTCCACAGCTCTCTGAGGCAGCGAATTGCACAGATTCACAACCCTCTGAGAGAAGAAATTCCTCCTCATCTCAGTTTTAAATGGGCGGCCCCTTATTCTAAGATTATGCCCCCTAGTTCTAGTCTCCCCCATCAGTGGAAACATCCTCTCTGCATCCACCTTGTCAAGCCCCCTCATAATCTTATACGTTTCGATAAGATCACCTCTCATTCTTCTGAATTCCAATGAGTAGAGGCCCAACCTCCTCAACCTTCCCTCATAAGTCAATCCCCTCATCTCTGGAATCAACCGAGTGAACCTTCTCTGAACTGCCTCCACAGCAAGTATATCCTTCTGTAAATATGGAAACCAAAACTGCACGCAGTATTCCAGGTGTGGCCTCATCAATACCCTGTATAGCTGTAGCAAGACTTCCCTGCTTTTATACTCCATCCCCTTTGCAATGAAGTGTTTTTACTCCCTCCTCTCTCTCTCTTACACAGTCCCTCGGAGTCGAGGATGACTTACTTCCGCACTAGAAATGAGTTCTCAGGTGACGGATGAGACCAATGCAGGACTTACAGTCTCTGTCACAGGTGGGGCAGATGGTGGTTGGAGGGACGGGTGGGTGGGAGGGGCTTGGGTTGTCGTGCGCTCCTTCCGCTGTCTACGCTTGGCTTCCGCTTGCTCCCGGCGATGAGACTCGAGGTGTTCAGCGCCTTCCCGGATGCTTTTCCTCCACTTTGAGCGGTCTTAGGCCAGGGATTCCCAAGAGTCAGTGGGGATGTTGCACTTTTCCAAGGAGGCTTTGAGGGCGTCCTTGAAGCATTTCCTCTGCCCACCTGGGGCTCGCTTGCCGTGCCGGAGCTCCGAGTAGAGCGCTTGTTTTGGGAGTCTCGTATCGGGCATGTGGACGATGTGGTCCGTCCAGCGGAGCTGGTCGGGTGTGGACAGTGCTTCGATGCTGGGGATGTTGGCCTGAACGAGGACACTGACGTTGGTGCGTCTGTCCTCCCAGGGGATTTGCAGGATTTTGCAGAGGCAGCATTGGTGGTACTTCTCCAGTGTTTTGAGGTGCTTGCTGTGCATGGTGTCTCTGAGCCATACAGGAAGGCGGGTATCGCCACTGCTCTGCAGACCATGAGCTTGGTGCCGGGTTTGAAGTCCTGGTCTTCAAACACTCTCTTCCTCAGGCGACCGAAAGCTACACTGACACACTAGAGACAGTGTTGGACCTCGTCGTCGATGTCTGCCATTGTTGATGGTAGACTCTCGAGGTATGGAAAATGGTTCATGTTGTCCAAGGCCTCGTCGTGGATTTTGATAACTGGGAGTGTTTGATGGGACAGTGTAGAGGGAGCTTTACTCTGTATCTAACCCGTGCTGTACCTGCCCTGGGAGTGTTTGCTGGGACAGTGTAGAGGGAGCTTTACTCTGTATCTAACCCCGTGCTGTACCTGCCCTGGGAGTGTTTGATGGGACAGTGTAGAGGGAGCTTTACTCTGTATCTAACCCCCTGTACCTGCCCTGGGAGTGTTTGATGGGACAGTGTAGAGGGAGCTTTACTCTGTATCTAACCCTGTGCTGTACCTACCCTGGGAGTGTTTGATGGGACAGTGTAGAGGGAGCTTTACTCTGTATCTAACCCCCTGTACCTGCCCTGGGAGTGTTTGATGGGACAGTGTAGAGGGAGCTTTACTCTGTATCTAACCCCGTGCTGTACCTGCCCTGGGAGTGTTTGATGGGACAGTGTAGAGGGAGCTTTACTCTGTATCTAACCCTGTGCTGTACCTGCCCTGGGAGTGTTTGATGGGACAGTGTAGAGGGAGCTTTACTCTGTATCTAACCTCCTGTACCTGCCCTGGGAGTGTTTGATGGGACAGTGTAGAGGGAGCTTTACTCTGTATCTAACCCCGTGCTATACCTGCCCCGGGAGTGTCTGATGGGACAGTGTAGAGGGAGCTTTACTCTGTATCTAACCCCATGCTGTACCTGCCCTGGGAGTGTTTGATGATGACACTGGGTGCCAAAATGAAGCTATTCCATTCCCGGACACTACTATACCTCACCTGGATGAACACGAAACAAAATTGGTTTAACAATTAGCGATGTTGCAATAAGAGCGGGTGGAGTGGGGACTTTTTTGTTTGAACACCTGAAGTAAACAGCCCAAGATAGACAGGCTAAGCCTGGGCCAATAAAAGCAAACATCAAGTCTTGAGGCATTTGTTACGTGGCTTAATTACATTAACGTTTTCACAGTCCTGCAACTCATACCCTTGTGTGTTAAACCTTTAATTGGCACGCTAGTTCAAAACCGTGAGCATGTATCGGCCGCTCGATTTACATCTCTCCTCATTTTTATCTTTATTGAAGTCACCAACCATTTTATACAAATAGGAAAACATTGCATTTATATAGCGCCTTTCACGACCACCAGGCATTCCAAAGCGCTTTTTAGCCAATGAAGCACTTTCTGAAGTGTGGTCACTGTTGTAATGTGGGAAACGCGGCAGCCAATTTGCGCACAGCAAGCTCCCACAAACAGCAATGTGATAATGACCCGATAATCTGTTTTTTGTTATGTTGACTGAGGGATAAATATTGGCCCAGGACACCAGGGGATAACTCCCCTGCTTTTCTTCGAAATAGTGCCGTGGGATCTTTTACTTCCAGCTGAGAGAGCAAACGGGGCCTCGGTTTAACGTCTCATAAGAACATAAGAAATAGGAGCAGGAGTAGGCCATATGGCCCCTCAAGCCTGCTCCACATTTAATACGATCATGGCTGATCCGATCATGGACTCAGGTCCACTTCCCTGCCCGTTCCCCATAACCCCTTATTCCCTGATCGTTTAAGAAACTATCTATTTCTGTCTTAAATTTATTCAATGTCCCAGCTTCCACAGCTCTCTGAGGCAGAGAATTCCACAGATCCACAACCCTCTGAGAGAAGAAATTTCTCCTCATCTCAGTTTTAAATGGGCGGCCCCTTATTCTGAGATTATGCCCCCTAGTTCTAGTCTCCCCTATCAGTGGAAACATCCTCTCTGCATCCACCTTGTCAAGCCCCCTCATAATCTTATACATTTCGATAAGATCACCTCTCATTCTTCTGAACTCCAATGAGTAGAGGCCCAACCTACTCAACCTTTCTTCATAAGTCAGCCCACTCATCTCTGGAATCAACCTAATGAACCTTCTCTGAACTGCCTCCAAAGCAAGTATATCCTTTTATAAATATGGAAACCAAAACTGCATGTAGTATTCCATGTGTGGCCTCGCCAATACCCTGTATAACTGTAGCAAGACTTCCCTGCTTTTATATTCCATCCCCTTTGTACTAAAGGCCAAGATTCCATTGGCCTTCCTGATCACTTGCTGTACTTGCATTCTAACCTTTTGTGATTCCTGCACAAGTATCCCCAGGTCCCGCTGTACTGCGGCACTTTGCAATCTTTCTCCAGTTAAATAATAACTTGCTCTTTGATTTTTCTTGCCAAAGTGCATGACCTCATATTTTCCAACACTGCACTCCATCTGCCAAATTTTTGCCCACTCACTTAGACTGTCTCTGTTCTTTTGCAGATTTTTTGTGTCCTCCTCACACATTGCTTTTCCTCCTATCTTTGTATCATCAGCAAACTTGGCTATGTTACACTCAGTCCCTTCCTCCAAGTCGTTAATATAGTTTGTAAATAGTTGGGGTCCCTGCACTGATCTCTGTGGCACTCCACTAGTTACTGATTGTCCACCTGAGAATGAACCATTTATCCCTAACCTCTGTTTTCTGTTCGTTAGCCAATCCTCTATCCATGCTCATATATTACCCCCACCCCGTGAACTTTTATCTTGTGCCGTAACCTTTTATGTGGCACCTTGTCAAATGCCTTCTAGAAGTCCAAATACATCACATCCACTGGTTCCCCTTTATCCACCCTGTTCATTACATCCTCAAAGAACTCCAGCAAATTTGTCAAACATGACTTCCCCTTCATAAATCCATGCTGACTCTGCCTGACCGAATTTTGCTTTTCCAAATGTCTTGCTACTGCTTCTTTAATAATGGACTCCAACATCTTCCCAACCACAGATGTTAGGCGAACTGGTCTATAGTTTCCTGCTTTTTGTCTGCCTCCTTTTTTAAATAGCGGCGTTACATTTGCAGTTCTGGGACCTCCCCAGAATCCAGGGAATTTTGGTAAATTACAACCAATGCATCCACTATCCCTGCCGTTACTTCTCTTAAGACGCTAGGATGCAAGCCATCAGGTCCAGGGGATTTATCTGCCTTTAGTCCCATTACCTTACTAAGTACCACCTCCTTAGTGATTGTGATTGTGTTAAGTTCCTCTCCTGCAATAGCCCCCTGACTATCCACTGTTGGATAATTATTAATGTCCACTACCGTAAAGACTGATACAAAATATTTGTTCAGAACTGCCATCTCCATGTTCCCTATTACTAATTCCCCGGTCTCGTCCTCTAAGAGACCAACATTTACTTTAGCCACTCTTTTCCTTTTTATATACCTATAGAAACTCTCGCTATCTGTTTTTATATTTTGTGCTGGTTTACTTTTACAGTCTATCTTCCCTTGCGTAATTTTTTTAGTCATTCTTTGTTGGCTTTTAAATGCTTCCCAATCTTCTGTCCTCCCACTAGTTTTGGCTACATTGTAGACCCTTGTTTTTAATTGGATACCGTCCTTTATTTCTTTATTTAGCCACAGATGGCTATCTTTTCTCTTACGTCCTTTCCTCCTCACTGGAATATATTTTTCTTGAGAGTTGGGAAATATCTCCTTAAATGTACACCACTGTTCATCAACCGTCCTACACTTTAGTCTATTTTCCCAGTCCACTTTAGTCAGCCCTCATACCTTCATAGTCTCCTTTATTTAAGCCTAGTACGCTGGTTAGAGATCCAACTTTCTCACCCTCCATCTGAATTTGAAATTCAGCCATGCTATGATCACTCATTCCAAGGGGATCCCTTACTAGGAGATTGTTTATTAATCCTGTCTCATTATACAGGACCAGATCTAAGATAGCCTGCCCCCTGGTTGGTTCCGTTACATACTACTCAAGGAACCCATCCCTTATGCACTCTATGAACTCTTCCTCAAGGCTACCATGAACAATTTGATTTGTCCAATCAATATGGAGGTTAAAATCACCCATGATTCTTGTTGTTCCCTTATTACAAGCCCCCGCTATTTCCTGGTTTATGCTCCGACCAACAGAGTTGCTACTGTTAGGGGGCCTATAGACTACGCCCACCAGTGACTTGTTCCCCTTATTATTCCTTATCTCCACCCAAACTGTTTCAACATCCTGATCATTTGAGCCAATATCATTTCTCACTATTGCAGTGATTCCATCCCTTATCAATAGAGCTGCCCACCTCCTTTTCCTTTCTATTACGCTCATAGTAAAGGGTGAGACTGAGTACTGGGTGAAATGAGCAAGTGTGACCTTAGCTCCTTTAATCAGATTCCAGAGTGCAGGTACCTCGTGGGTGACCTGCTTATATCCTGTGCTCCCAAGGGATGCTGCGATCCCTTGGGACTCCAACAGGGTGGGCCCTCTGGTGGTCAGGTGTCATGCAGGTTACAAAGGGTTAAATACATAACACTTTCTGTCTGTCCTTCTGGATTGTCAAATACTCCTGAATATTTAATTCCCAGTCCTGGTCACCTTGCAACCGAAAGACGGCACACCTCCGACAGTGCGGCGCTCCCTCAGCACTGCACTGGGAGCCTCAGCCTGGATTTATGTGCTCAAGTCCCTGGAGTGGGACTTGAACCCATGACCTTCTGACTCAGAGGCGAGAGAGAATGCTGCCCACTGAGCCAGGTCTAATAACTCCTTATGTGGCTCGGTGTCAGATTTTGTCTGATGACGCTGCTGTGATGCAGCTTGGGACGTTTTGCTGCATTAAAGGCACTACAAAAATGCAAGATGGTGTTGTTGTTGTTGTTTACGCCCATGAGTGTGATGTCATTAATCGGGGACCGCAGCCTAATGTCCCTGCACAGGTGCGAATGTTTGCTGTCAGTCAATGGATAAAGTTGGGAATTCCAGTGTCTTGATCTAGATCAAAGCTGGGTGCAATGGAAATGGGCTAGCATGTGTTAACTTGCCTGTAACGTTCACAACAGCCTCCATCTAACACAGCAGGAGCGAGGGCCATCTGTTTTGTTCCGACCCATTGTATGGTCCCTGATTAATGTCAGATCAGTGGCAGTTTGGCCCAAGAGGGCATATTAAAATCTGCATCGGTGCTTCAGTACAGCACGGGCTGAATGCCGATTTATCCTCAACCCAGTGCCATTAAGCTCTCGCTGTTCAGGCACACTCGGAGTTGGGTGCAGGGAGAAATGAGCATCAGTTAGAACTGACGACGCAAGCGGCCGGAATCGTATAAGGACCCAACGGGGAAAGCATTTCAGTAACCGGGCCAGCCCACTTCTGCTCGGACCGGCCTTAAGCTTACTCCGGTCCCAGATTGTGTGAGCGATGTTTAATGCCCTCTGACGTAACTAGCAAACTCAATTGTGCATACAATATCGGAGAAGAACACCCACCACTTCGCCAGGGTAATTAAGAATGGGCACCCCAGGAACTAACTGAAAGAAAGTAAAGCTCCTCTTACCAAGCATGCCCAGGGCAGTTACAGCACGGGGTTAGATACAGAGTAAAGCTCCCTCGACACTGTCCCATCAAACACTCCCAGGGCAGGTACAGCACGGGGTTAGATACAGAGTAAAGCTCCCTCTACACTGTCCCATCAAACACTCCCAGGGCAGGTACAGCACGGGGTTAGATACAGAGTAAAGCTCCCTCTACACTGTCCCATCAAACACTCCCAGGGCAGGTACAGCACGGGGTTAGATACAGAGTAAAGCTCCCTCTACACTGTCCCATCAAACACTCCCAGGGCAGTTACAGCACGGGGTTAGATACAGAGTAAAGCTCCCTCTACACTGTCCCATCAAACACTCCCAGGGCAGGTACAGTACGGGGTTAGATACAGAGTAAAGCTCCCTCTACACTGTCCCATCAAACACTCCCAGGGCAGGTACAGGGGGTTAGATACAGAGTAAAGCTCCCTCTACACTGTCCCATCAAACACTCCCAGGGCAGGTACAGCACGGGGTTAGATACAGAGTAAAGCACCCTCTACACTGTCCCATCACACACTCCCGGGGCAGGTACAGCACGGGGTTAGATACAGAGTAAAGCTCCCTCTACACTGTCCCATCAAACACTCCCAGGGCAGATACAGCACGGCGTTAGATACAGAGTAATGCTCCCTCTACACTGTCCCATCAAACACTCCCAGGGCAGGTACAGCATGGGGTTAGATACAGAGTAATGCTCCCTCTACACTGCCTCATCAAACACTCCCAGGGCAGGTACAGCACGGCGTTAGTTACAGAGTAAAGCTCCCTCTACACTGCCCCCATCCCTGTCCACCCAGTGCACTAGGGTGACCTTTCCTCTTCCCCATTTGGAAAACTCTGTGGCCAAGTTATTGCCCTACTTGGCGCAATGTTGCAGTCTGGACCCAGGGTAGTGGATGGAGTTTGCCCCGAGGTCATTTCACACAGGACCTCTCCAGCAACCAACTCGTGGTAACGTTGACCCCATCAGCCCGGACATGTTGGGAAACTCTGGTCTCCTCCCAGCTGCTCCTGTCTCCTCCTCCCAGCCCTTGGTTCCCACATTGTTTGCAACAGTGGCCAAGGCTCCAGCTGCTCTCTGAGTGTTGTGGATGCCCAGACAAAATTGCTTTCAGGTGGAGGCCATTTTCAGCCAACCTCGCACCGTAAGAGAGTCCCTGAGGCATCGTGTAAAATAAAACAGACACTTGCTGGGATCGGTTTTGATTTTTTTTACAGGGACATAAAAGAAATATTTCCGATCATCAGTTTAATCGGTTGCACGAAATGATCGCATTGCTTTTGCTGTTTCTGGCCTGCGTTTGAGGTTAATTGCAAAGGGAGTGCATCATCGTGAAACATTTTGTGGGAGGCACACCAATGATGTCACGCTATGGAAACTTTTATTTATAACTCAGAGCAATATACTCGAGCTAATCAGCTTTAAATGAAGGATAAGATGTGCAGGCCTTCGAGAGGGCGCAGAAAAGATTGACGAGAATGATTCCAGGGATGAGGGACTTCAGTGACGTGGATAGACCGGAGAAGCTGGGGTTGCTCTCCTTGTAGCAGAGGAGGTTGAGAGGAGATTTAATCGAGGTGTTCAAAATCATGAGGGGGTGCGGACAGATTAGACAGAGAGAAACTGTTCCCATTGGTGGAAGGGTCAAGAACCAGAGGGTAATATATATCGCTCCACCCAGTGGACTAGTATGGCACTGCAGCCAGTGCTGTTTACAAGAATAAACAGTTCAGGTCAGCTGACAGGGCTTCCTGAAGTTATCAGCCATCTCAAAGCCTGTGTGTGTTTGTGATGTCGGACTGAAAACTTAACATTTGGCGACGGGGATGGGATACGAACCCACGACGCAGCCATGTGACAGAGACGCTATGAGAGCTTCTGTGTTTTGATTAACAGCTAAAAATCCAAGGTAAATTACAAGCACACTTGGCTGTCAGGTGGTCTGAACTGTTTATTGTTGTAAACAGCACTGGCTGCAGTGCCACAGTAGTCCACTGGGTGGAGCGATATATATTACACAGAGGACACGGATTTAAGGCGATTGGCAGAAGAACCAAAGGCGACATGAGGAAAAACTTATTTTACGCAGCGAGTGGTTAGGATCTGGAATGCGCTGCCTGAGAGGGTGGTGGCGGCAGACTCAATCGTGGCTTTCAGAAACATAGAAACATAGACAGTAGGAGCAGTAGTAGGCCATTCGGCCCCTCGAGCCTGCTCCGCCATTCAATAAGATCATGGTTCGACCTCAACTCCACTTTCCCGCTCGATCTCCATATTCCTTAATTCCCTTTGTTCCCAAAAATCTATCGATCTCTGTCTTGACTATCATCAATCATTATCATAGGCAGTCCCTCGAAGCGAGGATGACTTGCGCCCACTCCAAAAAGGGATGAGTTCCCAGGTGTTTCAATGAAGGACCTAATATTCCGGATCCTGAACTACATGTTGAAGGGTGGAAGATGCCTGTGGGTGGATTTTTTTAACGTGGGGTGACCGTTGCACACCAGCCACCACACGGGGCTTGACAGAGCGAGGTCTTGGTCCAGTGGCAAGGGTTAACCAGGACGACTGGAGACCAGCTCTGCTGCACGGGCCTAGTGCGCGCACATATCGCACAGTGGGGGCTGGGCCCGTGCTGCCCCCTGGGCTCCTGGCCCCGAACTCACGCCTCTCCCGGGCCCCGATCACGTCCCTCTACAATCTCTCGCCGCTCCTTCGCCCCGCCTTCGCCGCTCCTGCTGTACCTGCCCACGCTCCAATCAGCAACCTGGATCTTGGTGCCTGCTGTACCTGCCCACGCTCCAATCAGCAACCTGGATCTTGGTGCCTGCTGTACCTGCCCACGCTCCAATCAGCGACCTGGATCTTGGTGCCTGCTGTACCTGCCCACGCTCCAATCACTGACCTGGATCTTGGTGCCTGCTGTACCTGCCCACGCTCCAATCAGCAACCTGGATCTTGGTGCCTGCTGTACCTGCCCACGCTCCAATCAGCGACCTGGATCTTGGTGCCTGCTGTACCTGCCCACGCTCCAATCAGCAACCTGGATCTTGGTGCCTGCTGTACCTGCCCACGCTCCAATCAGCAACCTGGATCTTGGTGCCTGCTGTACCTGCCCACGCTCCAATCAGCGACCTGGATCTTGGTGCCTGCTGTACCTGCCCACGCTCCAATCAGCGACCTGGATCTTGGTGATGTCCCTCTTCACTGCCGCTGCTTTCCTGCTCCAGCACGTGCTACTTACTCCCTTGAGTGGAGTCTTGACCACACTCAACGACTGACGGCAGACAGGGGGGCCTCGGTTTAACTTCTCCTCTGGAAGACGGACCAGTGCAGCCCTTAAAAGCACAGAAACAGACACCAACCAACCTCCCTGCCGACAGGTTGAAGCCACAATTCCGTGAAAACTCGGCCAACTGAAGATCAACAGCTGCCCACGGCAACAGAGCATCACCAAGTCACTGACCCAATGAGAGATTTTGGTTGGCCAATGCCAGACCCCATGCAGCGCTGCAGCAGAATGGCGATTTTGACCAGATCATCTGCTTTTACGTGTTGGTTGAGGGAAAAAAAAAGAAAGGCTTGCATTTATATAGCGCCTTTCGCGACCACCGGACGTCTCAAAGCGCTTTGGAGCCAATGGAGTACTTTTGGAGTGTAGTCACTGTTGTAATGTGCGCACAGCAAGCTCCCACTGTGATAATGACCCAGATCATCTGTTTTAGTGCTGTTGATTGAGGGATAAATATTGGCCCCAGGACACCGGGGATAACTCCCCCTGCTCTTCTTCAAAATAATGAAATGGGATCTTTTAAGTCCACCTGAGAAAACAGACGGGGCCTCGGTTTAACGTCTCACCCGAAAGACTGCGCCTCCGACAGTGCGGCACTCCCTCAGCGTCGGCCTAGATGTTTGTGTTCAAGTTCCTGGAGTGGGACTTGAGCCCACGACCTTCCGACTCAGAGGCGAGGGTGCTGCCCACTGAGCCAAGGCTTTGCTCTCGCCACTGGCGTTGCCAACCCACTCGTTCCAGTCGAGAGGCGCCGGCGGCAATCACAGTAACACGACTGCCGCCCTGCCCACCGCCGCTCCACCCGAGATCAGCCGGACCCGCGAGCTTACTGCCTCAGAGGCGGGAGACAGAACCACTGAGTCACGGCTGAGACAAAGCTTGGCTCCAACTCAACTCGAGAGGAATTCGAGAGCCACGTGGGCGGACTGGCCAGAGGGGGGGGGGGGGGAAGAGAGAGAGAGAGAGCAGCCTGCCCATGTGGAACCCATCACAACAAGCGTCAGCGTCATCAGAAGCGGAGAGGAGGGGACAGAGATTGGCTCCCGGAGGATGCTTTTGAAGTGTTGTGCTTTGATGTGACTTGAGACATCCTTTTTGGCCTCGCTGTTCCATTTTCTGTTAAATTAACAAGAGGATTAGATTTCCCACCCACAAAAAAATATTTGGATATGTATAGTTCTTGTGAATACTTGATTGCACAAAGGTTTGAACAAAGAGGACGGTGGCTGCCTGAACACTTGCCAATAACTTTGAAGAGAGTCTGGATCTGGTAATGATTAATGGAAAGAGAATCCCAATGGAATAAGCTCGCTCCCATTCAGTCCTAATCCCAGAGGGTCAGCCCCCTTCCTACTCACTCCCATCGTACACAATCCCAGTGGACCTTAAGTCGCCCATTTATCCCTGTAAAGTATTTGCTTCATGGGTTCTATGCTTAAGACTTCATCACAACACATTGCTATTGAGTGTTAACTGTGTCAGTGGTGGCTCAGTGGGCAACACTCCTCGCCTCTAGGTCAGTAGGTTGTGGGTTCAAGTCCCACTCCAGGGACTTGAGCACATAAATCCAGGCTGACACTCCCAGTGCTGCACTGCCACCTTTCAGATGAGACGTTAAACTGAGGCCCCGTCTGCTCTCTCAGGTGGATGTAAAAGATCCCATGACACCATTTTGAAGAAGAGCAGGGGAGTTCTCCCCGGTGTGCTGGGGCCAATATTTATCCCTCAATCAACATCACAAAAAAACAGATTATCTGGGTCATTACCACATTGCAGTCTGTGGGAGCTTGCTGTGCGCAAGTTGGCTGCCGTGCTTCCCACATTACAACAGTGGCTACTCCCCAAATGTATTTAATTGGCTGTAAAGCGCTTTGAGACGTCTGGTGGTTGTGAAAGGTGCTATATAAATGCAAATCTTTCTTCTTTCTTTCGAGTTGGTTTATTAGCAAAGGTTTAACAATCACACAACACATTACCAGTTCATCCACCAGGCTCACAACTGCATACCTCATCGTGGATGACCTGGACCCAACTGGCTGGGGTTTTATTGAGTCTTGTGAACATCACGTGACTGGCTAAGCCACCCACAATGCAACAGCTCCACAAACCTGCGCGCACACTCACAGCTGCGTACATTATACGCAGACCCCGCGGTCTACAAACAAGGCGGCCGCTAAGTCGGCCAGCTTTTTTCCGAAATAGTGCCGCGGGATCTTTTACAGCCACCCGGGAGAGCAGACGGGGCTCTTGGTTTAACGTCTCATCCGAAAGATGCCACCTCCGACAGTGCGGCACCCCCTCAGCACTGCACTGGGAGTGTCGGCCTAGATTTATGTGCTCACAGCCCACAAACTTCTGACTCAAGAGGCGAGTGTGCTGCCCACTGAGCCACAGCTGACACAAGCTGTTCGTGATCTCCGTAAATAGACTTCTACTCTGCTCCTCCACGTGTCCGAGTTTGACAGAACGTACCACAGCTGACCTCCGCCTGCTCTTTGCAGTGTGCTTTGGAGCAGCGCTAACTCATAAAGACAAGAACAGTCGGATCCTGAATATGGCACTTAGCTCATGTCAATACTTAAGGATCTCGTGCGGGGTCAGTTGCAGGGGTGGGGGTTTGAGGGAGAAAACACAAAAGGTCCCAATGATCATAAGCAGCATGTTGAACAGACATCGCCGATACGTTGGAATATCTGTTAGATCGCTGTTGCCTGCAGTGCCCAGCTGAGCTCTGTGACAGTCAGTAATTACACACGTTGAACATGCGAGACAGAGACAGTAGCAGGGGTGATCGTTAAAAAACAGCTCGAAACCATTTCAGCCCAACAAGTGCAGAGTGTTTCGTTAATGAGACAGGTCTGAGCGAAGGCGCAGTATTAGAGGCAGTGGTTCAAGGCAATCAGGGGATTGGCAAGAATCAGAATTGAACTCTGAGAGGCTTGAAGGGACCTGTAATATATTTGCTTCATGGGTTCTTTGCTTAATAGCAATGTTCTGCTCTGAATTCTTAAGAACTAGTTATTAGCAAAGGTTTAACAATCACACTGCACATTACTGGTTCATCCACCAGGCTCACAACCACCTGCCACTTCGTAGGTCCCCCGAACCCAACTGGCTGGGGTTTTATTGAGTTTTGTGAACATCACGTGGCTGGCTAAGCCACCCCCATCTCAACAGCCTCACAAACCTGTGCGCACACTCAAAAAGGTTCACACTTTACAGGCACATATTGCCAAGGAAGGCAGCCACAAAGATTAGTTAACTGTCTCTGTATCCAAGGCAGGCAAAAGAAAAATACAAGACTTGCATTTCTATAGCGCCTTTCACAACCCTCAAGTCGTACCAAAGGGCTTTACAGCCAATGAAGTCCTTTTTTTGGAGTGTAGTCACTGTTTTCATTTCGGAAACCCGGCAGCTAATTTGCGCACAGCAAGCTCCCACATACAGAAATCTAACGACCTGATAATCTGTTTTTCTTATGTTGGTTGAGGGATAAATATTGGCCCCAGGGCACCGGGGATACCTCCCCTGCTTTTCTTTAAATTAGTGCATGGGATCTTTTAGGTCCACCTGAGAGAGCAGGCGGGGCCTCGGTTTAACGTCTCATCCAAAAAACAGCACCTCCAACAGTGCGGCACTCCCTCAGCACTGCACTGGGAGCGTCAGCCGAGATTTATGTGCTCCTGTCTCTGGAGTGGGACTTGAACCCACGACCTTCTGACTCAGAGGCGAGGGTGCTGCCCACTGAGCCACGGCTGGCACTCTGGAAGAGAGAAGTAAAGAAGAAACGGAGAGGCGCGAGAGATAAGGGGAGGGGGGGGTGCGGGGTCCCTGAGAGTGGGGCCAAGGCAGCTGAGGGCGGGGCCACCAATGGTGGAACTCAGTGAGGGAGGGGAACACAGAGGGACAGAGGTGGAGGACCAAAGTTGCGAGGGGGGCTGTAACTATGGAGGGGTTCACAGAGGTAGAGTGGGTGGAGGCCACGGAGGGAGCTGAAGATCAGGACGAGAATTCTAAATGCTTGGCGGCGGGGAACCGCAAACCGATGTCGATCAGCGAGGGGTGAAGAGGGAAATTCTGACGTGCCCTCACCCCCCCGCTCCACCCCAACCCATGGTCAGCACATTTTTACACGATCGTACCTCCCTCCGTTCCCGGCAGCATTTAATCGGGTTCCACACACAAGTGGTCATTCTTCCAGAGGAAGCCCAAATGGTGAATGCCATCAGGCTATTGGACCATGGAGGGCATCACAACCCTCGTCCAACACCTGCACATTCCAGCCCGAACGATTACTCAGGGTCCCAGGGCCACTGGTCCCCACCAGTGTTAGCCGTGGCTCAGTGGGCAGCACCCTCGCCTCTGAGTTAGAAGGCTGTGGGTTCAAATCCTACTCCAGGGCACAACAATCTAAGCTGACATTCCCAGGGCAGCGCAGAGGGAGCGCCGCACTGTCGGAGGTGCCGTCTTTCGGATGTGACCTTAAACCGACGCCCCTTCTGCCCTCTCAGGTGGACGTAAAAGATACCACGGCACTATTCCGAAGAAGAGCAGGGGAGTTATCCCTGGTGTCCTGGGCCCAATATTCATCCTTCAATCAACGTGACTAAAAAACAGTTTATCTGGTCATTATAAGAAATAGGAGCAGGAGTCGGCCATTTGGCCCCTCGAGCCTGCTCCGCCATTCAATAAGATCATGGCTGATCTTATCATGGACTCAGCTCCACTTCCCTGCCCCGCTCCCCGTAACGCTTGACTCCCTTATCGCTCAAAAATGTATCACATTGCTGTTTGTGGGAGCTTGCTGTGCGCAAATCGGCGGCCGTGTTTTCCATATTGCAACAGTGACTGCCCTCCAAAAAGCACTTCATTGGCTGTAAAGCGCTTTGGGACGTCCGGTGGTTGTGAAAGGCACTATAAAAATGCAAGTCTTTCTTGTCTCGACCTTAAGCTGGGGCACTGAGCCATCGGCAGAGCAGGCCGACCCCTTGTGACTGGCCCTCGATCTACCAGTTCTGTTGCGCTATCAGGGCTCATTAACCACCGACCTTCAGCTGCCCAATTAGGACATCGAGCGCTCGACGTTTAAACAAACCAAATAAAAGAAGAACAGTCACACGGCAGGAGCCGAGGCACACAGAACTATTTTAACAACAATGACCCTTCTTCGCAACGGATATGATACCTAACAGGCTCCATATGGTCAGTCTCAATCTGAGTGCCTTCACGTTGTTTGAACCCTCTGATAGCAGTACTGACGGTCCTTGGCCCTGCTTGGTATTCAAGCAGATGAACAATGCTGAGAGGCCCCTTCGCTCCCAATCCCAAAAAGCTTTGTGCAATATTTATCCAAACAACCGTGCAGTTTTCATAACGCGCCCTGCACCCTTCTCCCCAGCTGTTCGTGGCATTCCCATCTCCGATTAACGGTTTGTGTTTGAGCCCAGTATTCGAGACATGACAGTCCAGTCGGGATTTGCATCCGAATGTTTCTTTCTATTTTTAGCAGCGCTGGATTAATTTTCTCAATATTCTGAAGATATTGCTGGGGTGAAGGTTCTTGTCCTGTGCCTGCCCTGGGAGTGTTTGATGGGACAGTGTAGAGGGAGCTTTACTCTGTATCTAACCCCGTGCTGTACCTGCCCTGGGAGTGTTTGATGTGACAGTGTAGAGGGAGCTTTACTCTGTATCTAACCCCGTGCTGTACCTGCCCTGGGACTGTTTGATGGGACAGTGTGGAGGGAGCTTTACTCTGTATCTAACCCATCCTGTACCTGCCATGGGAGTGTTTGATGGGGACAGTGTAGAGGGAGCTTTACTCTGTGTCTAACCCCGTGCTGTACCTGCCCTGGGAGTGTTTGATGGGACAGTGTAGAGGGAGCTTTACTCTGTATCTAACCCCGTGCTGTACCTGCCCTGGGAGTGTTTGATGGGACAGTGTGGAGGGAGCTTTACTCTGTATCTAACCCATCCTGTACCTGCCATGGGAGTGTTTGATGGGACAGTGTAGAGGGAGCTTTACTCTGTATCTAACCCCGTGCTGTACCTGCCCTGGGAGTGTTTGATGGGGACAGTGTAGAGGGAGCTTTACTCTGTATCTAACCCCCTGTACCTGCCCTGGGAGTGTTTGATGGGGACAGTGTAGAGGGAGCTTTACTCTGTATCTAACCCCGTGCTGTACCTGCCCTGGGAGTGTTTGATGGGGACAGTGTAGAGGGAGCTTTACTCTGTATCTAACCCCGTGCTGTACCTGCCCTGGGAGTGTTTGATGGGGACAGTGTAGAGGGAGCTTTACTCTGTATCTAACCCATGCTGTACCTGCCCTGGGAGTGTTTGATGTGACAGTGTAGAGGGAGCTTTACTCTGTATCTAACCCCGTGCTGTACCTGCCCTGGGACTGTTTGATGGGACAGTGTGGAGGGAGCTTTACTCTGTATCTAACCCATCCTGTACCTGCCATGGGAGTGTTTGATGGGGACAGTGTAGAGGGAGCTTTACTCTGTGTCTAACCCCGTGCTGTACCTGCCCTGGGAGTGTTTGATGGGACAGTGTAGAGGGAGCTTTACTCTGTATCTAACCCCGTGCTGTACCTGCCCTGGGAGTGTTTGATGGGACAGTGTGGAGGGAGCTTTACTCTGTATCTAACCCATCCTGTACCTGCCATGGGAGTGTTTGATGGGACAGTGTAGAGGGAGCTTTACTCTGTATCTAACCCCGTGCTGTACCTGCCCTGGGAGTGTTTGATGGGGACAGTGTAGAGGGAGCTTTACTCTGTATCTAACCCCCTGTACCTGCCCTGGGAGTGTTTGATGGGGACAGTGTAGAGGGAGCTTTACTCTGTATCTAACCCCGTGCTGTACCTGCCCTGGGAGTGTTTGATGGGGACAGTGTAGAGGGAGCTTTACTCTGTATCTAACCCCGTGCTGTACCTGCCCTGGGAGTGTTTGATGGGGACAGTGTAGAGGGAGCTTTACTCTGTATCTAACCCATGCTGTACCTGCCCTGGGAGTGTTTGATGGGACAGTGTGGAGGGAGCTTTACTCTGTATCTAACCCCCTGTACCTGCCCTGGGAGTGTTTGATGGGGACAGTGTAGAGGGAGCTTTACTCTGTATCTAACCCGTGCTGTACCTGCCCTGGGAGTGTTTGATGGGGACAGTGTAGAGGGAGTTTTACTCTGTATCTAACCCCGTGCTGTACCTGCCCTGGGAGTGTTTGATGGGACAGTGTAGAGGGAGCTTTACTCTGTATCTAACCCCGTGCTGTACCTGCCCTGGGAGTGTTTGATGGGACAGTGTAGAGGGAGCTTTACTCTGTATCTAACCCCGTGCTGTACCTGCCCTGGGAGTGTGTGATGGGACAGTGTAGAGGGAGCTTTACTCTGTATCTAACCCCGTGCTGTACCTGCCCTGGGAGTGGTTGATGGGACAGTGTAGAGGGAGCTTTACTCTGTATCTAACCCCGTGCTGTACCTGCCCTGGGAGTGTTTGATGGGACAGTGTAGAGGGAGCTTTACTCTGTATCTAACCCCGTGCTGTACCTGCCCTGGGAGTGTTTGATGGGGACAGTGTAGAGGGAGCTTTACTCTGTATCTAACCCCCTGTACCTGCCCTGGGAGTGTTTGATGGGGACAGTGTAGAGGGAGCTTTACTCTGTATCTAACCCCATGCTGTACCTGCCCTGGGAGTGTTTGATGGGGACAGTGTAGAGGGAGCTTTACTCTGTATCTAACCCCCTGTACCTGCCCTGGGAGTGTTTGATGGGGACAGTGTAGAGGGAGCTTTACTCTGTATCTAACCCCGTGCTGTACCTGCCCTGGGAGTGTTTGATGGGGACAGTGTAGAGGGAGCTTTACTCTGTATCTAACCCCCTGTACCTGCCCTGGGAGTGTTTGATGGGGACAGTGTAGAGGGAGCTTTACTCTGTATCTAACCCCCTGTACCTGCCCTGGGAGTGTTTGATGGGGACAGTGTAGAGGGAGCTTTACTCTGTATCTAACCCCGTGCTGTACCTGCCCTGGGAGTGTTTGATGGGGACAGTGTAGAGGGAGCTTTACTCTGTATCTAACCCCCTGTACCTGCCCTGGGAGTGTTTGATGGGGACAGTGTAGAGGGAGCTTAGTGGGCTGAAAATTGCAGTCGGAGGCTGTCGAAAAAAAAACAACGAAACTACCCGGTGGTCCCGCAGGAGCAGGGGATTGCGGCCGGAGGCCTCCATTCTCTGCGCAGTGTACAGGGAAACGGTCTTCCACGTACGGACGTGTACACTGAAATCACGTGGGCCTCGACCAGCAATCACTGTCGAGTATTCTCATTGATAATAAGGGGTGCTCCGTTTGTATGAGTTCCCCTTATTATCAATGAGAATAACTTCCTAAAGCAAGAAACACAACACAATAAATAAAAAATACACCTCAAATATTTAAAGTTAATTGAAATTGAATGTTTTAGAATAAAAATTATTTTAAATTTTTTTTAACGTGTTACAAATAAACTTACTTTAATGGACAGGGTTTTTTATTATAAATATGAGTACATTTAATTATTCTATGTTTTAAATCTCTTACGCTGGTAAAAGTAAGCTACACGCCAGCTTTTACTAAGAGTTTGAAGGACATTCGCTGGGCATACGTTGGGCAAATAGCCCCATCTCTGCCCCGCCGACGCGTAGGATCTGTCCAGAGACATTGTGACCGATCGCACGAGCCGGTTCTCGGCCCATGCGCACCGCGCCCTGAGCAGTGGCTTTAGCGAGGCCGCGCCAGGTCTGTGTGCACAGCGTACGCGCCCGGAGAGCCGGCAACGTTAGGCCCGTTCTCGAGCTAAGCAGTGCTGTAGCTGCCCGCTTGTCTGTAACGTGCAAGTAGGCAGCACGGACATTAATCACTCATTCTGTTGAACAGCAAGTTCCGCGTTGCTCCAACAAAAGAAGTTTGTACAACATCAGTAATTAAATACACAAAACAAGGCTCCAGATAAAGCAGGACAAGGATTGGCAAACCTGGCGGGATGTATTTCTGCAGATTTGATCACGTGACCTTACGCCGCCCCAACCAGTCGAACAGCCTTTTCCCCATCTCCAATATTTTTATAACTAGTCAACAAAAGTCTTCAAAGAAAATGGAAAAAACACACAGGGGACGAAATTGCCCCGATGAGGGCAGTAACGGTTGTGGGGCGGGACTTCCTGTGCCAACCGCGGGGGCGGGAACTTCCTGTGCCAGGTGTGGGGCGGGACTTCCTGTGCCAGCCGCGGACGGCCCGCTCCACGGAAGCGACCGCCCCCCCCCCCCCCCGCGAGAGGAAGTGGAGCGCAAAGTCTCGCGCTCCACTTCCTGTCGGTGGCGGGAGCGGGGGCGTGAACCAAGGCGAGTACATCCGGCGCTACGCGGAGAGGCACGCAGCGCTGGCGGGAAGACGGGGCCCTCCTCCTCCCATTAAAGGGGAGGGGCTCAAGCTGCCGACTCTGCGGGAGAGAGAAGGGGGCCATTGCTGGACCACCGGGAAGGGGGGGGAGGGGGAGAGGGGGCGAGGTTGTCATGGCAGCAGGATCGGCACTGAAGAAGGCGGCCATTTTGTAAATTATTCAGCGCCGCGCCAACCCGTTAATTTTCGCCCTGCGGGCGGCTTACGGCCCGATTCGCGGCCCGCTGTGGCCGTCGGCGGCATCGCCCGAATTCTCACTCCGGGGCGAAAATGGGTCGCTGCGCACGGTGATGGCGTTACCCCTTCCCGCCGATAAACCCCCTGCGCAATTACACCAGAGTCGGTGACGGCACTGCGTACGGACGAAACGTGGTTTGCGCACAAACTTTTCTCCCCCTAATATTTTGCTCCCCGGGGTTTTTGCCCGCAGCAGATGGATATTTAATTCCAGGAGGCTCCAGGAGCAATCCTGGAGGGGTTGGCAACCAGTGTTTTGCCGGAGTCGCGCTGCTGGCCGAGCCCTCTGGAGGCCCCACGCCGCCGGCGCACCGGCTGTTCGACGGAAAAAACGCGCATGCGTGACGGAAGACGCAAAAGCGACACGAGGAAAATCTTTATTGACAGCAGCGAGTGGGTTCAGGATCTGGAACGCGCTGCCTGAGAGGGTGATGGAGGCAGACTTAATCGTGGCTTTCAAAAGGGAGTTGGATAAGGAACACCCTCAAAGCCTCCCCGATAAAGTGCAACGTCCCCACTGACACCTGGGAGTCCCTGGCCAAAGACCAGTCCGCCCTAAGTGGAGGGAGTGCATCCGGGAGGGCGCTGAGCACCTCGAGTCTCATCGCCGAGAGCGTGCAGAAACCAAGCGCAGGCAGCGGAAGGAGCGTGCGGCAAACCAGTCCCACCCTCCCCTTCCCTCAACCACTGTCTGTCCCACCCGTGACAGGGACTGTGGCTCTCGTATTGGGCTGTTCAGCCACCTGAGGACTCACTTTAAGAGTGGAAGCAAGTCTTCCTCGATTCCGAGGGAAATGCCTATGATGATGATGGATAAGTACCCGAAGGAAAAAATGTGCAGGGCGACAGGGAAAGGGCGGGGGGGGGGGGAGTGGGACTGGCTGAGGGGCTCCTGCAGAGAGCCGGCACGGGCTCGACGGGCCGAATGGCTTCCTTCTGTGCTGTAACCGTTCTGTGATTCTCAACGGGCCGCACAGCCTATTAAAGGGCCCGCGCACCAAAATAATTCGAGGGAATATTGTTGGCAGTCCTAAAGTCAGCAGCTGTTGGAACGTCGGGTATCCTCGATAGAATCACTCGGCCTTAAATCGCATGTCTGCAAGCTCCTTTGCCTTCTGACTCGGCCCCTGGTAATCTAATTACAGACAAATTGTTTTTTGCCTGAAGCTGTTGTGTGTCCTTTTCTCACTTATTACTCCTTAGTTTAAAAATAAACCAACCATTTTCTAGTTTCTTCCAGCAATGTTAGTTCTGCCCCTCCCCCCCCTCAGTCTGCGCTCTAACGCTATGCCGGCCTCTCGCACTGAGCATCCCGCTCAGAGCTTTGGCCAATTGGCAAACGCGTTAAGTATAAGTCTTGTAGCATTGATCGGAGATAGAGATAGAGAGACGCAGACAGAGAGAGTCACAGTCAAACGGAGAGAGAGAGAGAGAGAGACAGACAGAGAGACAGAAAGAGAGAGACAGAAAGACAGAGACAGACAGACAGATAGACAGAGAGAGAGAAACAGACAGAGAGAGAGAGAGAGAGAGAGACAGACAGACAGACAGAGAGAGAGACAGACAGACAGAGAGAGAGAGAGAGACAGACAGACAGACAGACAGAGTGAGAGAGAGACATAGACAGACAGAGCGAGAGACAGACAGACAGACAGAGAGACAGAAAGACAGAGAGAGAGAGCGAGAGACAGACAGAAAGACAGAGAGAAAGAGAGAGACAGACAGACAGGGACAGACAGACAGACACAGAGAGAGACAGACAGACAGAGAGAGACAGACAGACAGAGCGAGACACAGACAGAGAGAGACACAGTCAAACAGAGAGAGACAAAGTCAGAGAGATGAGGGGGTTGACTTATGAGGAAAGGTTGAGGAGGTTGGGCCTCTACACATTGGAATTCAGAAGAATGAGAGATGATCTTATCGAAATGTATAAGATTATAAGGGGGCTTGACAAGGTGGATGCAGAGAGGATGTTTCCACTGATGGGGGAGACTAGAACTAGGGGGCATAATCTTAGAATAAGGGGCCGCCCATTTAAAACTGAGATGAGGAGAAATTTCTTCTCAGAGGGTTGTAAATCTGTGTAATTCGCTGCCTCAGAGAGCTGTGGAAACTGGGACATTAAATACATTTAAGATAAGGAAATAATGGGTTATGGGGACCTGAGTCCATGATCAGATCAGCCATGATCTTATTGGATGGCAGAGCAGGCTCGAGGGGCCGTATGGCCTACTCCTGATCCTATTTCTTATATTCTTATGTTCTTATGACACAGACAGACAGAGAGACAGAGAGACGCAGACAGAGAGAGACATTATCGGACAGAGTTACACAGACAGATGGACAGAGATGCAGACAGAGAGAGACACAGACAGAGAGTGTCACAGTCAAACAGAGAGAGACAAAGATGGACAAAGATACAGATAGACAGAGTTACAGAGACAGACCAACAGACAGACAGAGAGACAAAGTGACGCAGAAAGAGTGTCACAGTCAAACAGAGAGACAAAGACAGACAGAGTTAGACAGAGGGAGAGAGATATAGATAGACAGACAGAGGTGCAGGCCAAGTCATGGTCAAACAGTCTCATAGACCAAGAGAGAGCTACAGACAGATAGAGGGACAGAGAGCTACAAAGACAGACAGTGACATAGACAGACAGAGAGGCAGAGAGACATGAACCGAGACACAGATAGAGGGGAGATTGGTAGCAAGACAGACGGACAGAGGGACTTCGTTCAGAGAGACAGACAGACGGAGACAGAAGCGCACACACAGAAAAACCCAGAGAGAGAAAGAGACGGAAAGGCTGGGAAAGAGGGAGCGATAGACATAGCCAAAGATAGAGCGAGAGAGAGAGAGACACACACACACACACACACACAGAGAAAGGGAGAGAGAGAATGATAGACACACACGCGCCCACAAAGAGAGGAGAGACACAGACGGAGAAAAGACGCAGGGGAGAGAAAGAGGGAAGCAAGGAATGAATGTGCATTCCTATAGCGCCGTGTCACATCCCCGGGACATCACAAAGCATCTCACGGCCAACGAATTACAGCGATGGCTGTTCTGTCGGGGAGAGAGAGAACGAATGAAAGAGAGAGAGAGAGAAGGTTAAAGAGGAGGAAGGAAGGGAAGAAAGTGGCCGAGAGAAAGCAAAATTGCAGAAGAAAATGAAAGAGCTTTAGCAGGGCGTGGGCAATGGCTCACCAGGAAACCTGCATTCCTGGGGGGGCGGGGTCGGGGGTGATACTCGGGTCAGCAAGCAATCCTTGGCAGTCTGGTTTCTCCAGTGTATTATTAGGTATTTGTATTCATGAGGTCGTTGGTCTTATCCTATCTGAGACCTCATTTGTCTTGCCATGATAAATCTGCCGGGAATGCGGCCAGTAATTGTTGGTCAGACAGCTGTTCGAGCAGGGTATCTCACAATACTTGCTGTTTGAGTTTAGTTCCACTCCAGCGGGGAGCTTGTCCCGACTGTGAGGGTGGAGCATGGCGGTGAGGAGGATTGAGAAGAGGGTTGGGGGAGGCGATGACGCAGCCTTGTTTGACCCCGGTCCGGACGTGGATTGGGTCAGTGATGGATCCGTTGGTGAGGATCACGGGCCTGCATGTCGTCGTGGAGCAGGCGGAGGATGGCGGCGTACTTTTGCGGGCATCCGAAACGGAGCAGGACGCTCCAGCGACCCTCGCGGTTGACAGCGTCAAAGGCCTTTGTAAGGTCGAAGAAGGCCATGTATAAGGGCTGGCGCTGCTCCCTGCAATGTTCCTGCAGCTGTCGCGCTGCAAAAAATCATGTCCGTTGCGTCACGCAGGGGACGAAATCTGCTCCGAGAGTCACCCCTTCCCTCAACCACTGTCTGTCCCACCTGTGACAGGGACTGTGGTTCTCGTATTGGACTGTTCAGCCACCGAAGGACTCATGTTAAGAGTGGAAGCAAGTCTGCCTCGATTCCGAGGGACTGCCTATGATGATGATGTTTGAGTAGGATACATTTTTAAAAATTTGTTCTGGGATGTGGGCGTCGCTGGCAAGGCCGGCATTTATTGCCCATCCCTAACTGCCCCTTGAGAAGGTGGTGGTGAGCCGCCTTCTTGAACCGCTGCAGTCCCGTGTGGTGAAGGTGCTCCCACAGTGCTGTTAGGGAGGGAGTTCCAGGATTGTGACCCAGCGACGATGAAGGAACGGCCGATATATTTCCAAGTCGGGATGGTGTGTGACTGGGAGGGGAACGTGGAGGTGGTGGTGTTCCCATGCGCCTGCTGTCCTTGTCCTTCTAGGCGGTAGAGGTCGCGGGTTTGGGAGGTGTCACTGAAGAAGCCTTGGCGAGTTGCTGCAGTGCATCTTGTAGACGGTGCACACTGCAGCCAGGGGGCGCCGGTGGTGGAGGGAGTGAGTGTTGAAGGTGGTGGGTAGCGTGCCGATCAAGCGGCCTGCTTTGTCCTGGATGGTGTCGAGCTTCTCGAGTGTTGTTGGAGCTGCAACTCATCCAGGCAAGTGGAGAGTGTTCCATCGCACTCCTGACTGGTGCCTTGTAGATGGTGGAAAGGCTTTGGGGAGTCAGGAGTTGAGACACTCACCACAGAATACCCAGCCTCTGACCCGCTCTTGTTGTCACGGTATTTACCTCGCGGCCACTTGCGTTTGAGCTTCTGATTATGGCTGTGTTGCCACGGTGACGGAGGAAAGCTGTGGTCTGGCATTTGTCAACAGGATGAGTGGGAAAGCCCAGAGTGACGGCCAGAGCTGATGTTAACTCCAGTGGACGCGTTAAACTATGAGGGCAGATTGCATAGACCAGGCTTGTAATCCCTCGAGTATAGAAGATTAAGGGATGATCCAAGTGAGGTGTTTACGGTGATTGAAGGAGTTGATAGGGTAGATAGAGAGAAACTATTTCCTCTGGTGGGGTGGGGGGGGGGGGGGAAACGGAGTCCAGAACAAGAGGGCATCACCTTAAAATTAGAGCCAGGCCGTTCAGGGGTGATGTCAGGGAGCACTTCTTCACACAAAGGGCGGTGGGAATCTGGAACTCTCTTCCCCCTCCAGAAAGCTGTTGAGGCTGGGGTGGGGAGTGGGGGGGGGAGTCAATTGAAAATGTCAAAGCTGCGATTGACAGATTTTTTTGTTGTGGGATATGGAACCAAGGCAGGTAGGTGGAGTTATGATGCAGATCAGCCATGATCTCATTGATTGGCGGGACAGGCTCGAGGGGCTGAATGGCCTCCACCTGTTCCTATGATTCTGGCAGGAGCCCATAAGAACATAAGAAACAGGAGCAGGAATAGGCCATACGGCCCCTCGAGCCTGCTCCGCCATTTAATACAACCATGGCTGATCCGATCATGGACTCAGGTCCACTTCCCTGCCCGCTCCCCAATAACCACTTATTCCCTTATCGGTTAAGAAACTGTTTATCTCTGTCTTAAATTTATTCAATGACCCAGCTTCCACAGCTCTCTGAGGCAGCGAATTCCACAGATTTACAGCCCTCTGAGAGAAGAAATTCCTCCTCATCTCAGTTTTAAATGGGCGGCCCCTTATTCTAAGATTATGCCCCCTAGTTCTAGTCTCCCCTATCAGTGGAAACATCCTCTCTGCATCCACCTTGTCAAGCCCCCTCATAATCTTACACATTTCGGGGGGTTGTGGGGCTGGAGGGGATTACAGGGATTGAGGGGGGTTGGGGGGTGGGACGAGGCCATGGAGGGATTTGTAAACAAGGATGAAAATTTTGAAATCGAGGCGTTGCTTAAACGGGAGCCAATGTAGGTCAGTGAGCACAGGGGGTGATGGGTGAGCGGGACTCGGTGCGAGTTAGGACACGGGGCAGCGAGCACAGGGGGTGATGAGTGAGTGGGACTCGGTGCGAGATAGGACACGGGGCAGCGAGCACAGGGGGTGATGGGTGAGTGGGATTCGGTGCGAGTTAAGACACGGAGCAGTGAGCACAGGGGGTGATGGGTGAGCGGGACTCGGTGCGAGTTAGGACACGGGGCAGCGAGCACAGGGGGTGATGGGTGAGCGGGACTCGGTGCGAGTTAGGACACGGGGCAGCGAGCACAGGGGGTGATGGGTGAGCGAGACTCGGTGCGAGTTAGGACATGGGACAGCGAGCACAGGGGGTGATGGGTGAGCGGGACTTGGTGCGAGTTAGGACACGGGGCAGCGAGCACAGGGGGTGATGGGTGAGCGAGACTCGGTGCGAGTTAGGACATGGGACAGCGAGCACAGGGGGTGATGGGTGAGCGGGACTCGGTGCGAGTTAGGACACGGGGCAGCGAGCACAGGGGGTGATGGGTGAGCAGGACTCGGTGCGAGTTAGACACGGGCTGCCGAGTTTTGGATGACCTGAAGTTTACGAAGGGCAGAATGTGGGAGGGCAGCCAGGAGAGCGTTGGGATGGTCAAGTCTAGAGGTAACAAAGGGATGGATGAGGCATTGCTCATCTTCCAATTTTCCCAATGGTGGAAGGGGTTGAAAGTGCTGGCCAGACTTTACCCCCAGTCCCCGAGCCTTTCTCTACCTCAGCGTGTTGCGGGTTGTAATACTGATGATAAAATACATGATTATTCGGCAGGGCACACCCTCTTCTGCAGCTCAAAGGGCTGTTGACAGATCCATAAACCGATCCTTGATAACACAAATAAGCAAAATCTGACTGCCAGAATCTGGGCAGTGCAGGGCTGACAGCTACCAGAATTAATGATAATTAAACGTTGCAGGATTCAATATTGTTGGGCTTCTGCACTCAATGCATTTATCTGGGCGTGTTTCACAGATCTTGTTAATAGATTAGTCCAGCCTGATGCGAACCAGATCTAAATGTGTAATGTAATCAGCAGCCTGAGCACAGAGCAGCGATCTAAGCACGTTAACACATTCAGACATGACAACTGATTGTACAATCTGTTCAACATAGACACTCAACAGTCAAAGCTTCAAAGAGAAAATGTTCCGACTCTTTAAATGTGGAAAGTATTACGATGTATTCACAAGCTGTCACCATCTTCCCTGCTGTACCTGCCCTGGGAGTGTTTGATGGGACAGTGTAGAGGGAGCTTTACTCTGTATCTAACCCGTGCTGTACCTGCCCTGGGAGTGTTTGATGGGACAGAATTATAGAACGGTACAACACAGGAGGAATCTTTTGGGCCCGTCGAGCCCGTGCCGGCTCTCTGCAAGAGCCCCTCAGCCAGTCCCACTCCCTCTCCTTACATTATTATATATAACTGTATCCTAACATGCTATACATGAGTGTAATAAGATATGACCAGCAACCACCAGAATACCTTACCACCAGGGGTGCACTTGCAAGAGACAGGTATATAAGGACAGGTCTCAGGCTAGTGCAGCATTCCAGAGCTGTGAAATAAAGGTGCAGGTCCAGAGTGACCTTGACTTCACAACATGCCTCGTGTGAATCTGTACTGAGGGGACAGGACTTTACAGTGGCGACGAGTTACGGGATTACAGAATCCACAGAATGGTGAACAACGAATCAGATGAAAAGTACAATGCGGGAGACAATTGGGAGGACTTTATAGAAAGGCTCTAGCAAAGCTTTGTAACCAAAGACTGGTTAGGCGACGATAAGGCAGACAAGAGAAGAGCCCATCTCTTGACCAGCTGTGGCTCGAAAACATACGCTTTGATGAAGGATCTGTTGGCACCCGAGAAACCAGCAAGCAAGTCATTTGAAGAACTGAGCACACTGGTAAGAGACCACCTGAAGCCAGCGAGCAGCCTACACATGGCCAGACACAGGTTCTACAACTACAGATGCTGTGTGGGCCAGAGCATAACCGACTTCGTGGCGGAACTTCGGAGGTTGGCTAGTTTATGTGAGTTCTCCGATGAACTGAGGAGAGAAATGCTGAGAGACTTTTTCATTGAAGGAATAGGCCACGCAGGCATATTCCGAAAGCTCATAGAGACCAAGAACCTGACCTTAGAGGCAGCAGCACTGGTTGCACAGACATTCTTGGTAGGGGAAGAAGAAACGAGGTTGATTTATAATGCAGGTACGACAACTAACGAAATATCGGAACAAGGAGTTCACAGCATTAGACAAGCTGCTACCCCCACACACAGACAAAACCGGGAGAACAGGCTCTCAACAGCAGACAGTGGCAACAGAAGCCATCAAGGACCACAGGAACGCCCGTTCACACCTCATCAACCCACAATGCGAGCAATCAACTACAAACTGAGAGAAGCTCAAGAGAGATCAGCCAGACGCAGCTCATTCTTTGAGAACAATGGAAGCAGTCTGTGCTGGAGGTGTGGGGGTGGGCACTCGTCAAGGGGATGTCGATTTCAGCAGGCTGTTTGCAGGAACTGTGAATATACAGGGCATTTGGCTCGCATGTGCAAAAAAACGGCAGATCGGCTGGTATACGAATCGGATGGGTCGGAAAGCGGACCAGAAGACGGTGGAGAAAGTACCCGGGACACCGATGTACAGCGGGTCAACACGATCAATGGCCGCTGCTCCTACAACAGGATGCCTCCTATAACGATGAGGGTCCTACTCAACGGGATATCTGTCAACATGGAGCTGGATACAGGAGCGAGTCAATCTCTCATGGGCGCTCAACAATTTGAACAACTGTGGCCGCATAAAAGAGACAGACCAAAACTCACAAGGGTCGACACCAAACTAAGGACCTATACCAAAGAAATCGTACCAGTCCTCGGCAGCGCCATGCTCTCTGTCACACACAAAGGGACAGTGAACCGACTTCCCCTGTGGATTGTCCCCGGAGACCCCCCCAGCACTGCTGGGGAGAAGCTGGCTGGCAAAACTAAACTGGAAATGGGATGATGTCCATGCCATGTCATTAGAGGAATGGACCTCCTGCTCAACAGTTATAAAGCGATTTGAACATCTCTTTCAGCCAGGTGTGGGCACTTTCAAAGGGGCCAAAGTCAAAATCTACATCACACAGGATGCTAGACCGGTCCATCACAAGGCCAGAGTTGCACCCTATGTGATGAGGGAAAAGATTGAACATGAACTAGACAGGCTTCTGCGGGAAGGCATTATATCACCTGTGGAATTTAGCGACTGGGCAAGTCCCAACGTCCCAGTCATGAAACCTGATGGATCTGTAGGAATCTGTGGGGACTACAAATCTACCATAAACAGAGTCTCCCCACAGGACCAGTACCCGCTGCCCAGAGTGGAGGACTTATTTGCCACATTGGCTGGAGGTAAACTTTTCTCAAAATTAGACCTCACATCTGCGTATATGACGCAAGAATTGACCGAGGAATCCAAGCTACTCACTACCATCAACACACATCGAGGCCTTTTCATGTACAATCGATGCCCATTCGGCATCAGGTCGGCAGCTGCCATATTCCAGCGCAACATGGAGAGTCTGCTCAAGTCCATCCCGGGAACGGTTGTATTTCAAGACGACATACTTTTCACGGGCAGGGACACCGACTCCCATCTCCGTAATTTGGAGGAAGTACTAAAGCGGTTGGATCGGGTAGGCCTACGAGTCAAGAAATCCAAGTGTCTGTTTCTCGCGCCCGAGGTTGAATTTTTGGGCAGAAGGATTGCCGCTGATGGAATCCGCCCAACAGAGTCCAAAACAGAAGCAATTCGCCTGGCACCCAGGCCCCGGAATGTCTCAGAACTGCGCGTCTTTCTTGGGCTACTCAATTACTTTGGGAACTTTATGCAGAACTTAAGCACGCTGCTGGAGCCCCTCCAAGTGCTACTCAGGAAGGGGTGCGATTGGTTTTGGGGGGACGCCCAGGAACGCGCCTTCAATAAGGCACGCAACCTTCTGTGTTCCAACAGTGTTTTCACTTTATTTGACCCAGGTAAAAAGCTAGTTCTCACATGCGATGCGTCAGCGTATGGGGTCGGGTGCGTTTTGCAACATGTCAATAGTGCGGGCAAATTACAACCCATAGCTTATCCCTCAAGGTCACTTTCGCGGGCGGAGCACGGGTACGGAATGGTAGAGAAGGAGGCACTCGCGTGCGTGTACGGTGTCAAAAAGATGCACCAATACCTTTTCGGGGCCAAGGTCGCGTTAGAAACCGACCACAAGCCCCTCACGTCCCTCCTATCTGAGAGCAAGGCAATAAACACCAAAGCCTCGGCGCGAATTCAACGATGGGCACTCATGCTGGCGTCCTACGACTATACCATAAGGCACAGACCAGGCACAGACAACTGTGCCGACGCGCTCAGCAGGCTACCCCTGGAGACCACGGAAGGATCTGACGAACAGGACTATGAGATAGTCATGGCAATTAATGCCTTTGAGTCCACAGGTTCGCCCATGACGGCTCGCTAAATCAGAGCCTGGACGGCCAGCGACCCCACGTTATCCTGAGTAAAAAGATGTGTCCTAACCGGTGACTGGGCAGAGGCCCGCGATGCCTGCCCCGCGGAATTAAAACCCTTTCACAGGCGCATGCATGAGCGATCGCTACAAGCAGACTGCCTGATGTGGGGCAGCCGAGTAGTCATGCCTCTGCGAGGCAGAGAGGCATTTGTCCGGGAGCTCCACCGCGAGCACCCGGGGATCGTTCTCATGAAGGCCATAGCCAGATCCCACGTCTGGTGGTCTGGTATTGACGCGGACTTGAAGCTCTGCGTCCGAAGGTGCACCATTTGTGCCCAACTCAGCAATGCCCCCAGGGAGGCTCCACTGAGCCCCTGGCCCTGGCCTACCAAACCGTGGTCGCGGGTGCACGTAGACTATGTGGGCCCATTCATGGGCAAAATGTTCCTCGTAGTTGTAGATGCATTTTCAAAATGGATCGAATGCACCATTTTAAACTCGAGCAGAACCTCCACCACTGTGGAGAGCCTCGCAACCATGTTTGCAACGCACGGAATCCCTGACATATTGGTCAGTGACAATGGTCCGTGCTTCACCAGCGCAGAATTTCAAGACTTTATAATTGACCATGGCATAAATCACGTCAAGACGGCACCGTTCAAGCCGGCCTCCAACGGCCAGGCGGAGAGAGCAGTGCAAATCATTAAACAAGGCATGCTTAAAATCCAAGGTCCCACGCTGCAGGGTCACCTGTCGCGACTGCTGTTGGCATACAGGTCTCGTCCGCACTCACTGACTGGGATCCCCCCCGCGCAACTTTTGATGAAAAGGACTTTAAAAACAAGGCTCTCATTAATCCTCCCAGACATGCACGAAATAGTTGAGGCAAAGCGCCGTAAGCTGACTGAGTACCATGACAGAAATTCGAGGGGGAGATGGAATGAGATAGGGGACAAAGTGTTTGTACTAAACGATGGCAGGGGTCCCAAATGGCTTGCAGGGACAGTAACGGGCAAGGAAGGAAACAGACTACTGATAGTACAAATGGACAATGGCAAAACCTGCCGGAGGCATGTAGACCAAGTCAAAAGCAGATTTACCAACAACACTGCGGAACCAGAGGCAGACTACAATGTGGAACTCGCACCACACCTGGTGGACAGACAGAGGGAACAACCTGAGTAAAAGGGCAATCCCAACAGACAGCCCAGGCGAATCAACAACAATCACACCAATCGAAACAGACAGCTCAGGCGAGATACCAGCAACCACACCCAAAGAAAAACAGGCACCAAGGCAAACAACTGAACCACAACTCAGACGCTCCACGCGAGAGCGTAGACTACCTGAGAGACTGAACCTATAAAGACAATAAGACCTTGGGGGAGGGTGATGTCATGTATCTTACATTATTATATATAACTGTATCCTAACATGCTATACATGACTGTAATAAGATATGACCTGTAACCACCAGCATACCTTACCACCAGGGGTGCACTTGCAAGAGACAGGTATATAAGGACAGGTCTCAGGCAAGTGCAGCATTCCAGAACTGTGAAATAAAGGTGCAGGTCCAGAGTGACCTTGACTTCACTACATGCCTCGTGTGAATCTGTACTGAGGGGACAGGACTTTACATCGCCCTTTCCCCGTAGCCCTGCTAATTTTTTTCCTTCAGGTACTTATCCAACTCCCTATTGAAAGCCATGATTGAGTCTGCCTCCACCACCCTCTCAGGCAGCGCATTCCAGATCCTAACCACTCGCTGCGTAAAAACGTTTTTCCTCGTGTCGCCTTTGGTTCCTCTGCCAATCGCCTTAAATCCGTGTCCTCTGGTTCTCGACCCTTCCACCAATGGGAACAGTTTCTCTCGATCGACTCTGTCCAGACCCCCTCATGATTTTGAACACCTCGATCAAATCTCCTCTCGACCTTCTCTGCTCCGAGGAGAACAACCCCAGCTCTTCCAGTCTCTCCATTAACTATGTGGGAGTTACATGCTGGATAACAGAAAGGAGTTTCTACCTCTGGTCTCCAAAATGTCTGAAATCATTAAACCCATGAGAATATTAGGGAGGATAATTTTGACTCATTCAAAGTAGCTGTTACAGCATGTAGATGTTGCAGAACTCTAACCACAGTAAAGACAGAAGTTCCTGGAAGATTGCTTTGCACAATAGATGATTCCAACGAGTCGGAAGTCCAGTATTAAAGACAAAATGAGATTACATGCAGTACTTAGAAGCCAAATTCATCACGATCATCTTGGCTCAGTCAGAACAATGTGCTCTGCAGTATCTGCTGGCAATGTTCCAATTGTGCCAATCCACAGTCCCACTGCATTGTGGAACCAGCATTTGTCACCAGATTAGCCCTCTAATCTCAGCAGAGTATCTCGGGGGAAATATATTCATTTTTTTTCAGCAAATGTTAGATACAGAGAAAAGCTCCCTATCCACTGTCCCATCAAACACTCCCAGGGTAGGTACAGCATGGGGTTAGATACAGAGTAAAGCTCCCTCTACACTGTCCCATCAAACACTACCAGGGCAGGTACTGCACGGGGTTAGATACAGAGTAAAGCTCCCTCTACACTGTCCCATCAAACACTCCCAGGGCAGGTACAGCATGGGGTTAGACACAGAGTAAAGCTCCCTCTACACTGTCCCATCAAACACTCCCAGGGCAGGTACAGCACGGGGTTAGATACAGAGTAAAGCTCCCTCTACACTGTCCCATCAACCACTCCCAGGGCAGGTACAGCACGGGGTTAGATACAGAGTAAAGCTCCCTCTACACTGTCCCATCAACCACTCCCAGGGCAGGTACAGCACGGGGTTAGATACAGAGTAAAGCTCCCTCTACACTGTCCCATCAAACACTCCCAGGGCAGGTACAGCACGGGGTTAGATACAGAGTAAAGCTCCCTCTACACTGTCCCATCAAACACGCCCAGGGCAGGTACAGCACGGGGTTAGATACAGAGTAAAGCTCCCTCTGCACTGTCCCATCAAACACTCCCAGGGCAGGTACAGCACAGGGTTAGATACAGAGTAAAGCTCCCTTTACACTGTCCCATCAAACACTCCCAGGGCAGGTACAGCATGGGGTTAGATACAGAGTAAAGCTCCCTCTACACTGTCCCATCAAACAGTCCCAGGGCAGGTACAGCACGGGGTTAGATACAGAGTAAAGCTCCCCCTAAACCTGTCCACCAATGCGGCGTAACCCCCGACAACACCAGTGGTCGATTTCCCATTTCTGCACCAATCGTCATGAAGAGTGAGAGTACCAATTTCGTGCCCGGCATAAGCCGAGAGTTCTCACCGCGCTGCTCCTGCTCCGCACTGGAACTTCGTCGGGCAGGCGATGGGATCTGCAGTTACCTCCACAAAGTGGGGGTGTTCCGCCAGAGGAGCATGCGCGGGTCCGTGGAAACTTCCGAATTACGAGTCGGATCGCGCTGGGCACTGGATTGAGGTCAGCCCCAAACTCTGTCGCATCCGGCAATGAATGGAAACTTTCAGTCCATCGGGGGGCTTGGCACGGACCCCGATGCCAGGGCGGCCTGTGACACCAAAGACGCCACCCCATCACTTATTGCATCCGCCACATGTGCATATTTTTTATTTTTTATTTATTCGTTCACGGGATGTGGGTGTCACTGACATGCCTCGCATTTATTGGCCGTCCCTGATTGGCCTTGCCAAGGGTGAGTGAGCCTCTTGAACCACTGCAGTCCGTGATACTTCTTTGTAGCGGTTTGGTCCAACTGAGTGGCATTTCAAAGGGCAGTTAAGAGTCAACCAGATTAGAAACATAGAAACATAGAAATTTACAGCGCAGAAGGAGGCCGGTTCAGGCCATCGCGTCTGCGACGGCCGACAAAGAGCCACACGGCCCTCGGTCAGCAGCCCTGAAGGTTACATATAAATCCATGAACAATGGCGGAAAGGCAAAGAGCACCCAGCCCAACCAGTCCGCCCCACACAACTGCAACACCCCTTACACTAAAACATTTTACACTCCACCCCAACCGGAGCCATGTGATCTCCTGGGAGAGGCAAAAACCAGATTAAAAACCCAGGCCAATTTAGGGAGAAAAGGAAATCTGGGGAAATTCCTCTCCGACCCATCCATGCGATCGAAACTAGCCCAGGAGATCACCCTGGCCATATTCGATTCCCTGCAGTACTTATCATTATATCTGCTCCCTCCAACAAAAGGTCATCCAGCCTAATCCCCAATTACCAGCTCTGGGTCTGTAACCCTGCAGGTTACTGCACTTTAAGTGCCCATCCAACCATCTCTTAAAATGGTGAGCGTTTCTGCATCCACCACTCTTCCAGGCAGCGAGTACCAGATCCCCACAACCCTCCCATCCAGACCCACATTGCTGTGGGGCTGGAGTCACATAGCGGACAGAGCGGATAAGGGCGGCAGATTTCCTTCCCTGAACCAGTTGGGTTTTTACGACAATCCGGTAGTTTCATAGTCACCATTACGGACACGAGCTTTTTCTTAAAAAAAAAATTCAGATTTATTTAATTAACTGAATTTAAATTCCCCAGCTGCCGTGGTGGGATTTGAACTCATGACCCCGGGTCATTTGTTGAGGCCTGTTGGATTACTAATAACGTTACCATAATGCTACAATATCTCTCACAGCAGTCATCCTGTTGAGAGACTCGTAACAACAAAAGCCAAAGATAGAAACGGCAAACAGAAATAATCAGTTATGAGCAATTGGAATTAGTTGGTTTATCCTGTTGCACACACAGTGAGAGATAACACTTCCTCCCACGTCGGTTGAGAACTGAACATCCTTATTTTGAGAACCGTGCACCACTCATTTCTTGAAACCATCAGAGAGACCTGACAAATAAACTAGACATCCTGTTTTTGAGCCACATTGCAAGTTGACTGATCTAGTGTGATTAGTCCATTTTGCTTCAGACCAGTATCGGTTTGGATATGCAAGCATCAGGACGATTAGCTTTTACCCCTTACTTATATTTTCCTTTTGCCCTCTGATGATCTAATCTACTCTCTTAAAGGCACTGCCTGTAATGTATTGGCTTCTTCGGTTCTTTGCTTAAGAATTCATAGCAACACATTGCTATTGAGAACCAGTTGGTTTATTAACAAAGGTTTAACAATCACACTACACATTACCAGTCCATCCACTAGGCTTACAACTGCATATCTCATTGTGGATTCCCCGAACCCAACTGGCTGGGGTTTTATTGAGTCTTGTGAACATCACGCGACTGGCTAAGCCACTCCCAACTCAACAGCTCTACAACTATTTTGAGTAGAACTTTAAATGTGCCACAACACCGACAAATTAACACTTTTTAATCAATTAATGGTCAAATTAAAATTTGGTTGCCGGGGGTGATGATGCACTCCACTCCCTCCGGTGCCCACCTCTCGCGGAAGGCCGCGAGCGTACCGGTGGACACCGCGTGCTCCATCTCCAGGGACATCCTGGCTCGGATGTAACCGCGGAAGAGAGGCAGGCAGTCGGGCTGAACGACCCCCCCGACCGCCCCCTGCCTGGACCGGCTGATGGCCCCCTTGGCCAGGCCCAGGAGCAGTCCTACGAGGAGGCCTTCCAACCTCCCCGCTCCCCTCCGCACAGGGTGCGGAAAGATCAGGGGTGTGGGACTGAAGTGCAACCAGAATTTGAGGAGCAGCCCCTTCAAATAATGGAATAGGGGCTGCAACCTCGCACATTCGACGTACACGTGAAACACGGACTCCTCCGGACCGCAGAAAATTGCAGCGGCCCGGGAGTCCGTGAGCATACTCACAGGTACATATGTTACACCATCTCGTGTTGAAGGTGATTCTGTGGCTACAGGGATTCCCTCTGGGAGCTCCCTCCAAAACAGGCCTCCCATGAAGCATGCACACTTCCATCACAAGGCATGCCTAGCATAGAAAATAATTGATTTGCTCAAGTCCGGTCATGTTCAGTACTTGGATCTGAACGTCCCTCAGGTCGGAAGTCCAAGGTTCAACCAGGCGAGTCAACAACAACAGCAACTTGTATTGATCTAGCCCCTTTAACATGGTGAAATGTTCCAAGGTGCTTCACAGGAGTATTGTGAGATAAAAAAATTTGACACCGAGCCGCATAAGGAGAAATTAAGACAGGAGCATCGTCAAAGAGGTGGGTTTTAAGGAGGAAAGAGAGGTAGAGAGGCAGAGAGGTTTAGGCAGGGAGTTCCAGAGCTTGGGGCCCAGGCAACAGAAGGCACGGCCACCGATAGTGGAGCGATTATAATCAGGGATGCTCAGGAGGGCAGAATTAGAGGAGCGCAGACATCTCGGGGGGTTTGTGGGGCTGGAGGAGATTACAGAGATAGGGAGGGGGCGAGGGCCATGATAAAAGATTTCCTCTTTTCTAAGAGAGAGATATTCTCCCCTCTCCCCAGCCCCCGACCTCATCCCCCACCCCCACTGCATATTGAGGACCACTTTCCTACCTTTTGTACCCAGACGATTGGGTATAGCAATGTCAAATGCAAAGTAAAGCTCGCTCTATGTTGTCCCCTCAAACATTGCTCCATCTTATTGAATGGCGGAGCAGGCTCGAGGGGCCGTATGGCCGACTCCTGTTCTTGGTTCTTGCGGCCTTAGACACAGATACAGATAGAATTATACAGCACAGAGGGAGGCCATTCGGCCCATCGTGCCTGTGCCAGCTCCTTGAAAGGGTGATCCAGTTTGACTCCACCTCCTGCTCTTTCCCCACAGTCCTGCATTTATTTTCTATTTCCAATTCCCTTTTGAAAGTTACTATTGAATCTGCTTCCACCGCCCTTTCAGGCAGTGAGTTCCAGATTACAACTCGCTGCGTCTAAAACAAAATTCTCATCTTCCCCTCTGCTTCTTTTGCCAAGTATCTTAAGTCTGTGTCCCCCTGGTTACTGACCCTCCTGCCACTGGAAACCACTTCTCCCTCTCCCTTCTATCCAAACTCTCCACACTTTTGAACACTATTAAATCTCCCCTTAACTTTCTCCGCTCTAAGGCGAACAAGCCCAGCTTCTCCAGTCTCTCCATGTAACTGAAGTCCCTCAGCCCCAGAACCATTCTGGTCAATCTCCTCTGCACTCTCACCCTTGACATCCTTCCGACAGTGCAGTGCCCAGAATTGGACACCATACTCCAGGCTGGGCCTAACCAGTAATTTATAATAGTTAACTACCTTGCTTTTGTACTTTATGCCTCTATTTATAAATCTCGTACAGTTTTGGTGTCCGTATTTAAGGAAGGATATACTTGCATTGGAGGCAGTTCAGAGAAGGTTCACTAGGTTGATTCCGGAGATAAGAGGATTGACTTATGAGGAAAAGGTTGAGTAGGTTGGGCCTCTACTCATTGGAGTTCAGAAGAATGAGAGGTGATCTTATCAAAACATAAGATAATGAGGGGGCTCGACAAGGTGGATGCAGAGAGGATGTTTCCACTCATAGGGGAAACTAAAACTAGGGGACATAGTCTCAAAGTAAGGGGCCGCCCATTTAAAACTGAGATGAGGAGAAATTTCTCCTGTCAGAGGGTTGTAAATCTGTGGAATTCTCTGCCCCAGAGAGCTGTGGAGGCCGGGACATTGAATATATTTAAGGTGGAGATAGATGGATTTTTGAACGATAAGGGAGAAAGGGTTATGGGGAGCGGGCAGGGAAGTGGAGCTGAGTCCATGATCAGGTCAGCCACGATCATATTGAATGGCGGAGCAGGCTCAAGGGGCTGAATAGCCGACTCCTGCTCCTATTTCTTATGTTCTTATGTAACAGCCTTATCGATGTGTTCTGCCACCTTCAAAGACATGTGTATTGTGTCCTCTAGAAACAAGGCATGATTCCAATGGACCAACTGATTCACCAGTGCCCATGTCCGATGAGATTATTAACTTCCCAAACTCATTTCCTTTGGGGCACTTGCAGTGGCCAGAGAGAGGAGAATTTAATTCCATTTTAAATCCAGCCTGGATTTGATTTTGAAGTCTGGCGGGTGGTGGGTTGGGGGTTGGGGTGAAGGGGGTTGGGGTGGAGGTGGGGGGGGGGTTGGTCGTAAGGTTAAAGGTCGTTGTCATAACTGCGGACCCCACCCAATCCCCTGGGAGTGATGTTCTGGTAATGTCCCGAGGATGTAATCCCTTTGGCACAAATTGAGTTGATGAATCAGAATTTACTGAACTTGATTAGACCACACTTGGAGCACTGTGCACAGTTCTGGTTGCCGTATTATAAAAAGGATATAGAGGCACTGGAGAAGGTGCAGAGAAGATTTACAAGGACAATACCAGAAATGCGAGGGTATACATATCAGGAAAGGATGAACAGGCTGGGTCTCTTTTCTCTTGAAAAAAGAAGGCTGAGGGGTGACCTAATAGAGGTCTTTAAAATGATGAAAGGTTTTGATGGAGTGGATACAGAGAGAGTGTTTCCACTTGTGGGGAAGAGCATAACTAGAGGCCATCAATATAAGATCGTCACCGAGAAATCCAATGGGGAATTCAGAAGGAACTCCTTTACCCAGAGAGCGGTGAGAATGTGGAACTCGCTGCCACAGGGAGGGGTTGAGGCGAATAGTATCGAAGCATTTAAGGGGAGGCTGGACAAGTATATGGGGGAGAAGGGAATAGAGGGTTATGCTGATAGATTTAGATGAGGAAAGACGGGAGGAGGCTCGAGTGGAGCATAAACGCTGGCACGGACTGTGTTATGTTCAGAATAACTCCACAAAACTGTATTGTAAGCTCAAACATAGAAATATAGAAAATAGGTGCAGGAGTAGGCCATTCGGCCCTTCGAGCCTGCACCACCATTCAATAAGATCATGGCTGATCACTGTTGTGACCTTAGTCTTTTTATTCAGACTCCAGAGTGAGGAAGCAGCATGGTGAATCGCCTTCTATACCTGCTTGCCCCAGGGTGCACAGGTGACCCTTAGGTCTCCCACAGGTGTGCCCCCTGGTGGCAAGTCTTACACATTGGTGAGATTTACATAACATAAGAACATAAGAACATAAGAATTATGAACAGGAGTAGGCCATCTAGCCCCTCGAGTCTGCTCCGCCATTCAACAAGATCATGGCTGATCTGGCCGTGGACTCAGCTCCACTTACCCGCCCGCTCCCCGTAACCCTTAATTCCCTTATTGGTTAAAAATCTATCTATCTGTGACTTGAATACATTCAATGAGCTAGCCTCATCTGCTTCCTTGGGCAGAGAATTCCACAGATTCACAACCCTCTGGGAGAAGAAATTCCTTCTCAACTCGGTTTTAAATTGGCTCCCCCGTATTTTGAGGCTGTGCCCCCTAGTTCTAGTCTCCCCGACCAGTGGAAACAACCTCTCTGCCTCTATCTTGTCTATCCCTTTCATGATTTTAAATGTTTCTAAAAGATAACAGACTAGTTGGACCGAGTGGCCTGTTTCTGTGCCGTACATCCTGTGTAATCCTGTGTGATTGTCCTAGAGAGGGTACAGAGGAGAGTTACGAGGATGTTGCCTGGACTGGAGAATTTTAGCTATGAGGAAAGATTGGATAGGCTGGGGTTTGCTTTATTTGGAACAGAGGAGGCTGAGGGGAGACCTTACTGAGGTGTATAAAACTATGAGGGGCCTAGATAGAATGGATAGGAAGGACCTATTTACCTTAACAGAGGGGTCACGAACCAGGGGGCATTAAATTAATCGGTAGGAGGTTTAGAGGGGATTTGAGGGGAAATTTTTTCACCCAGAGGGTGGTGGGGGTCTGGGGCGGAACTCACGGCCTGAAAGGGTGGTAGAGGCAGAAACCCTCACCACATTTAAAAAGTACTTGGATGTGCACTTGAAGTGCCGTAACCTGCAGGGCTACGGACCGAGAGCTGGCAAGTGGGATTAGGCTGGGTAGCTCTTTGTCGGCCGGCACGGACACAATGGGCCAAAATGGCCTCCTTCCATGCCGTAAATTTCTATGATTCTATGTAAAAAAGGGACTTTTGTCAATTGGGAAATTACGCAACTCAGCAGCTGGAGATTGTGGCTGTGGCAGGAATGTCTAACCAACGGGGAGGAGGGGAGGGGGAGGTTGAGGGAGACCCATTGAGCTTCACAGGCCCGTGCACCGAAGGGTGAGGGTCAAAGGTTTGCTCACCGAGCAGCTGCTGTCCTCCTGGCGGGTTTCAGATCTTGCTTTTTGGGCCGGCAGTTCCGCTGGGAAGCGCTGCGAGAGAAAGTGAAAGAGGAATTGCGCCAAATATAGCTGCACGGGACCTGAATCGCCTCGCAGTGAGTAGGGTCGCTTGTACTTTCGGTTCCTCTCCCTGCTCAGGAAACATTAGCAGCAAAGGGGCAGCGTTTCCGTGATATTTTCTGCTCCATTAACGAAAGGACAGGGTTTTTTAAAACCCGCAATTCCTGAGAACGCGACTGAGGGAGCAGGACCTGAGGTCATTGGTGAGGCCACACCTGGAATGCTGCGTGCAGTTTTGGTTTCCATATTTATGAAAGGATACACTTGCTTTGGAGGCAGTTCAGAGAAGGTTCACTCGGTTGATTCCGGTGATGAGGGGTTTACTTATGAGGAAAGGTTGAGGAGGTTGGGCCTCTACTCATTGGAATTCAGAAGAATGAGAGGTGATCTTATGGAAACGTATAAGATTATGAGGGGGCTTGACAAGGTGGATGCAGAGAGGGTGTTTCCACTGATAGGGGAGACTAGAACTAGGGGGGCATAATCTTAGAATGAGGGGCCGCCCATTTAAAACTGAGATGAGGAGGAATTTCTTCTCTCAGAGGGTTGTGAATCTGTGGAATTCGCTGCCTCAGAGAGCTGTGGAAGCCGGGACATTGAATAAATTTAAGACAGAGATAGACAGTTTCTTGACTGATAAGGGAATAAGGGATTATAGGGAGCGGGCGGGGAAGTGGACCTGAGTCCATGATCGGATCAGCCATGATCTTATTAAATGGCGGAGCAGGCTCGAGGGGCCGTATGGTCTACTCCTGCTCCTATTTCTTATGTTCTTATGTTCTTATGCACAAATTAGCAGCGTATCATGACACGCACACACTCGTCACGATGATCTTTTTGTCTCAACAATTTTTGTTCCCCTACAAGTCCGATCTTCCTTGACGTTCCCATGGGGAGTCAAGACCAAAGGTACTGTAACTGGAGCAGGGAGTCTCTCAGTCACCAGTCCGAACGTATTTTTAATCTAATTAATTTTATGGGATTTACAATCAAATGGGAAAAACCTATGGCAATAAGCAGAGAAGTAGAGTTCGTTGACGTACAGGCGGGATAGCCGAGAGACATAAACAGTGGGGCGCTAGAGCGCCACCATTGTTGGGAGGCCGTAATTACAGCGTGACAAGTTCACATGAAGAAAGACAGCATCTTTCACCACCACCCGACTTTAAAAAAATCAATTCGGATTTGGGCATCGCTGGCAAATTCAGCATTTATTGCCCATCCCTAATCGCCCTTCTAGACTTCTTGACTTCTGAGGGACATTCTGGGCCATTTCAGAGTCAACCACATTGCTGTGGCTCTGGAGTCACATATTAGCCAGACCGGGTAAGGGCGGCAGATTTCCTTCCCTAAAGGGCATTAATTAGCGAACCAGATTTTTTTTTAATGACAATCCGGTAGTTCCATGGTCACTATTATTAGCTTTTAATTCACTTAACTGAATGTAAATTCCCCGGCTGCCCTGTGGTGGGATTTGAGCTCATGTCTCTGGGTCGTCAGTCCAGTGACATAACTGCTATGCTACCATTCCCAGCAGCCTAATATTTGTCGTGTCGGAAAGGCGGCAGCCAATTTGCACACAGCAAGGTCCCACAAACAGCAATGTGATAATAACCAGATAATCCATTTTTGGTATGTAATGATTGAGGGATAAATATTGGCCCAGGACACCGGGGATAACTCCCCTGCTCTTCCTCGAAATAGTGGCCGTGGGATCTTTTATGTCCACCTGAGAGAGCAGATGGAGCCTCGGTTTAACGTCTCATCCGAAAGACGGCACCTCCGACAGTGCGGCGCTCCCTCAGCACTGCACTGGGAGTGTCAGCCTAGATTTTTGTGCTCAAGTCTCTGGAGTGGGACTTGAACCCACGACCTTCTGACTCAGGGGCGAGGGTGCTGCCCACTGAGAACAGCTGACATTGCAGATCCTTTTATCAATGTAGACATGGGAAACGTTAACACAATAGCGTGACCAAAACCTAACAATAGGAAATAAGGTTCTGCAGACAGGAAGTAGACATAAGATGTTTTAATGTATTCTATTTTATGATATAATTGTACATTTGATTAAATGTTACTAGAGAAATACATTGAATGATTCAAGTTCACTTGATGACAGTGCTCGCAATGAGAGCAACGGAGTTTTAGCTGTTTGGTAATTGGAGGTGGCGCGGTTAACTTATGAGGAAAAGTTGAGGAGGTTGGGCCTCTACTCATTGGAATTCAGAAGAATGAGAGGTGATCTTATCAAAAAGTATAAGATTATGAGGGGGCTTGGCAAGGTGGATGCAGAGAGGATGTTTCCACTGATGGGGGAGACTAGAACTAGAGGGGGCATGATCTTAGAATAAGGGACCGCCCATTTAAAACTGAGATGAGGAGGAATTTCTTCTCTCAGAGGGTTGTAAATCTGTGGAATTCACTGCCTCAGAGAGCTGTGGAAGCTGGGACATTGAATAAATTTAAGACAGAGATAGACAGTTTCTTAACCGATAAGGGAATAGGGGTTATGGGGAGCGGACAGGGAAGTGGACCTGAGTCCATGATCGGATCAGTCATGATTGTATTAAATGGCGGAGCAGGCTCGAGGGGCCGTGTGGCCGACTCCTGCTCCTATTTCTTATGTTCTTATGGTTCTTGGTCTTTGGAGGATAGTTGGGTCTGGGAGCTGCCTCGAGGGCTGGGTTGCTGTTCCTGGGAGGAGCAGGGAGAAGGTTTTATTGACAATTGCATCGTATTTACAGCACAGAGACAGGCCATTCGGCCCATCAGCTCCGTGCCGGGGTTTATGCTCCACTCGAGCCTCCTTCCACCCTCCTCATCTCAACCCATCCCCATATCCTTCGATTCCTTTCTCCCTCATGTGTTTATCCCATCATCAACATCATCATAGGCAGTCCCTCGGAATCGAGGAGGACTTGCTTCCACTCCCAAAGTGAGTTCTTTGATGGCTGAACAGTCCGATATGAGAGCCACAGACCCTGTTACAGGTGGGACAGATGTTAGTCGAGGGAAGGGGTCAGTGGGGCTGGTTTGCCACGCCTGCGCTTGGCCTCTCCATGCTCTTTGCGCCGATGGACTATCTCCACCTCGGGCGGTCTGCGGCCAGGGACTCCCAGGTGTCAGTGGTGATGTCGCACTTTACCAGGGAGGCTTTGAGGGTGTCGCTATAATGTTTCCGCTTTGTCCTTCTTTGGCTCGTTTACCTTGAAGGAGCTGCGCATAAAGCATTTGCTTAGGGAGTCTCGTATCTGGCGTGCGTACTATGTGGCCTGCCCAGCGAAGCTGATCGAGTGTGGTCAGTGTTTCAATACTGGGGATGTTGGCCTGGTCGAGGACTCTGATGTTGGTGCGCCTGTCCTCCCAGGGGATTTTAGACTCTCAATCGAAATACTATTAAATATCTATTATTAATCTACACCTTTGACTTTTAACAACTTTTAGTAACTTTTTAAATTGGGGAAACTTTTATAATCTATTACTGATTTACATCTTAAACTTTTAACAACTCTTAGAAACGTTTAAAAACTTTTTAACAACTCTTTAGAAACTCTTGAAATAAATTGGGAACCTTTATTAACTTTTTAACTTTTAAAATAACTTTGGAAGTCACTTTTCTAATGCCTGCCCCCCAATCTAGCCTCGTGCCATCTACCATCAATGGCGCAACCCGGCACCAAGCTTGCGGGCAATACCTCGCTGTAGGCAATTAGGCTTATCGAGCTGTGCCTGGTCTCCAGAGAAGGGGAAGGTCAGTTGAAGGAACAAGGTGGAGGTTACACCTTCCTCTGGAAAGGGAAACCAGAGGCAGAATGCCGCCTTCATGGAGTCGGCTTTGCCGTCAAGAATGAGCTGGTCGACCGCCTCAAAGACTTCCCCTGTGGGGTTAACGAGTGCCTCATGACTCTCCGTATCACCCTATCTCGGAACCAATGTGCCACAGTCATCAGTGCGTACGCCCCTACACTCGATGCAACGGATGAGGCTAAAGAGGGATTTTATTCCAACCTCGAGACAACCTCAGACGGTCCCGCATCCCCACGGGCGACACATTGATCCTCCTGGGTGATTTTAATGCCAGGGTTGGCAAAGACACAGCCCTCTGGGGAGGCGTGATTGGCAGAGAGGGGGTAGAGAAAGCCAGCTCCAGCGGTACCCTACTCCTGACAAAATGTCTAGAGCATGAACTCCTCATCACCAACACCTTGTTCCGCCAGAGGGACAAATACAAGGCATCGTGGCAACACCCTCGCTCCAAACACTGGCACCTGCTCGACTATGTCATCATCCGAGCCAGGGATCGCAAGGATGTGCGCATCACCCGCGCCAAGACAGGAACTGACGACTGCTGGACGGACCATCGCCTAATCCGATCCATCATTAACATTAACATTGCCCCAAAGCAGAGGGGGCAGCAGAAGCAGTTCCGCAAAAAAGTTAATGCCGGGGCACTTAGAGACCCAGCTAAGAGAGCCCTATACAGCCAGCGCCTCACAGCTAACCTGGCGTGCCTTGATGACCCGGAGATGCTGAATCCCCATAGCGCTTGGTCTGCCCTCCAGGCCTCTATAACCAGTGCCTGTGAAGAGACACTTGGTCACTCAACCAGGAAACACCAGGACTGGTTTGATGAAAATGATCAGGAGAGCGAAGAACTAATAGATCGCAAGCGCAAAGCATTTCTGAGCCTCAAGCAACAGCCCAACTCGGGAGCTGCAAAACAACATTACAGACGGCTCAAGGCTCAGGTCCAACAAAAAACTCGGGACCTAAAGAACAGGTGATGGATGTGTTTATCCAGCTTCCCCTTAAATGTATCGCTGCTGTTTGCTTTAATAGCAACTTGTATTTATATCGTACCTTTAACGCAGTGAGACATCGCAAGGTGCTTCACAGAAGTATTATGAGACAAATAATTTGAACCGAGCTGCATAAGGAGAAATTAGGGCAGGTGACCAACAGCTGGGTCAAAGAGGTCGGTTTTAAGGACCGTCCTGAAGGAGGAAAGAGAGGTAGAGAGGCGGAGAGGTTTAGGGAGGGAGTTCCAGAGCTTGGGACCCAGGCAACAGAAGGCACGGCCACCGATGGTGGAGCGATTATAATCAGGGATGCTCAGGAGGGCAGACATCTCGGGGAGGGGGTTGTGGGGCTGGAGGAGATCACAGAGATAGGGAGGGGCGAGGCAATGGAGGGATTTGAAAATAAGGATGAGAATTTGAAAATCGAGGCCAGTCCCTGTGACAACGAGTTCCACATTCCCAGCACTCTCTGGGAAAAGGAGGTTCTTCTGAATTCCCGATTGGATTTATTGGGGACTATCTTATATTTGTGTCCCACAAGCAGAAGCATCATCATCATCATCAGAGGCAGTCACTCGAGTCGAGGATGACTTGCTTCCAAGTCAAAAAGTTCACAGGTGTTTCAATGAAGGACCTAATATTCCGGATCCCGAACTACATCCTGAAGGGTGGAAGATGCCTGTGTGTGGATTTTTTTAACGTGGGGTGGCCGTTGCACACCAGCCACCACACGGGGCTTGACAGAGCGAGGTCTTGGTCCAGTGGCAAGGGTTAACCAGGACGACTGGAGACCTGCTCTGCTGCACGGACCTAGTGCGCGCACATATCGCACAGTGTGTAAAGTAAGTCACCACTGAATTAAGTTCTGGAGATTCTACCGATGTGATGTGTTATGTGTGGAGAAAGTGTCAGACTGAACACTGTGAACTCAAAGTAAAATGTGACCTTAGTCTTTTATTGCAGGTCTCCAGAGTGCCTCTCCAACCTGTGAAGCCTCCTTAAATACCTGTGCTCCCAAGGGATTATGGGACACCTTGGGACTCCAGGGGATGAGCCCTCTGGTGGCTTCTCAGAGCAAATACAAGTTTACATATATAGCATGATGTGTTGCACATTATCGATTTGTCTAGGTCGGGCCTCCAAGAAGAGGCTGTTTGGCTTTCTTCCAGTTCGAGATGGGGGCTGAACATTGTGAATCCATTCTGATTGGGTTAGCAATAATCCTTCTTCATAGCGAGGGGATTTGAGTACAGGGGCAGGGAGGTGTACAGGGCCTTGGTGAGGCCACACTGGAGTATTGTGTACAGTTTTGGTCTCCTAACTTGAGGAAGGACATTCTTGCTATTGAAGGAGTGCAGCGAAGGTTCACCAGACTGATTCCCGGGATGGTGGGACTGACATATCAAGAAAGACTGGATCAACTGGGCTTGTATTCACTGGAGTTCAGAAGAATGAGAGAGGATCTCATAGAAACGTTTAAAATTCTGACGGGTTTAGACAGGTTAGATGCAGGAAGAATGTTCCCAATATTGGGGAAGTCCAGAACCAGGGATCACAGTCTAAGGATAAGGGGTAAGCCATTTAGGACCGAGATGAGGAGAATCTTCTTCACCCAGAGAGTGGTGAACCTGTGGAATTCTCTACCACAGAAAGTTGTTGAGGCCAATTCACTCAATATATTCAAAAAGGAGTTAGATGTAGTCCTTACTACTAGGGGGATCAAGGGGTATGGAGAGAAAGCAGGAATGGGGTACTGAAGTTACATGTTCAGCCATGAACTCATTGAATGGTGGTGCAGGCTCGAAGGGCCGAATGGCCTGCTCCTGCACCTATTTTCTATGTTTCTATGTTTCTACATTTCTCAAGTGGCTAATGGGCCACATGTCAGGTGTGAATGCTGGGAAGCTTACAAGTCTAAAACGAGAGCGATATCTGTCCTAAACGGCGTGGTGGAAATTGAGAAACGCTGACTGCTCCAGGAGGGATTCCCAGATACACTACCGCTGTTCTTGTCATGTATCTTACATTATTATATATAACTGTATCCTAACATGCTATACATGACTGTAATAAGATATGACCAGCAACCACCAGCATACCTTACCACCAGGGGTGCACTTACAAGAGACAGGTATTTAAGGACAGGTCTCAGGCAAGTGCAGCATTCCAGAGCTGTGAAATAAAGGTGCAGGTCCAGAGTGACCTTGACTTCACTACATGGCTCATGTGAATCTGTACTGAGGGGACAGGACTTTACAGTGGCGACGAGTTACGGGATTACAGAATCCACAGAATGGCGAACAACGGATCAGATGAAAAGTACAATGCGGGAGACAATTGGGAGGACTTTATAGAAAGGCTCCAGCAAAGCTTCGTAACCAAAGACTGGTTAGGCGACGATAAGGCAGACAAGAGAAGAGCCCATCTCTTGACCAGCTGTGGCTCGAAAACATACGCTTTAATGCAGGATCTGTTGGCACCTGAGAAACCAGCAAGCAAGTCGTTTGAAGAACTGAGCACACTGGTAAGAGACCACCTGAAGCCAGCGAGCAGCCTACACATGGCCAGACACAGGTTCTACAACCACAGACGCTGTGTGGGCCAGAGCATACCTGACTTCGTGGTGGAACTTTGGAGGTTGGCTAGTTTATGTGAGTTCTCCGATGAACTGAGGAGAGAAATGCTGAGAGACCTTTTCATTGAAGGAATAGGCCACGCAGGCATATTCCGAAAGCTCATAGAGACCAAGAACTTGACCTCAGAGGCAGCAGCACTGGTTGCACAGACATTCCTGGTAGGGGAAGAAGAAACGAGGTTGATTTACAATGCAGGTACGACAACTAACGAAATATCGGAACAAGAAGTTCACAGCATTAAACAAGCTGCGACCCCCACACACAGACAAAACCAGGAGAACAGGCTCTCGACAGCAGGCAGAAGCCAGCAAGGGCCACAGGAACGGCCGTTCACACCTCATCAACCCAAAATGCGAGCAATCAACTACAAACTGAGAGAAGCTCAAGAGAGATCAGCCAGACGCAGCTCATTCTTTGGGAACACTTTGAACAATGGACCAGGTCTGTGCTAGAGGTGTGGGGGTGGGTACTCGTCAAGAGGTTGTCGATTTCAGCAGGCTGTTTGCAGAAATTGTGAATATACAGGGCATTTGGCCCGCATGTGCAAAAAAACAGCAGCTCGGCTGGTATACGAATTAGATGGGTCGGAAAGCAGACAAGAAGATGGTGGGGACAGTACCCGGGACACCGATGTACAGCGGGTCAACACGATCAATGGCCGCTGCTCCTACAACAGGAAGCCTCCTATAACGATGAGGATCCTACTCAATGGGATATCTGTCAACATGGAGCTGGATACGGGAGCGAGTCAATCTCTCATGGGCGCTCAACAATTTGAACAACTGTGGCCGCATAAAAGAGACAGACCAAAACTCACAAGGGTCGACACCAAACTAAGGACCTATACCAAAGAAATCGTACCAGTCCTCGGCAGCGCCATGCTCTCTGTCATACACAAAGGGACAGTGAACCGACTTCCCCTGTGGATTGTCCCCGGAGACCCCCCCAGCACTGCTGGGGAGAAGCTGGCTGGCAAAACTAAACTGGAAATGGGATGATGTCCATGCCATGTCATTAGAGGAACGGACCTCCTGCTCAACAGTTATAAAACTATTTGAACATCTGTTTCAGCCAGGTGTGGGCATTTTCAAAGGGGCCAAAGTCAAAATCTACATCACACAGGATGCTAGACCGGTCCATCACAAGGCCAGAGTTGCACCCTATGTGATGAGGGAAAAGATTGAACATGAACTAGACAGGCTTCTGCGGGAAGGCATTATATCACCTGTGGAATTTAGCGACTGGGCAAGTCCCATCGTCCCAGTCATGAAGCCTGATGGATCCGTACGAATCTGTGGGGACTACAAATCTACCATAAACAGAGTCTCCCTACAGGACCAGTACCCGCTGCCCAGAGCGGAGGACTTATTTGCCACATTGGCTGGAGGTAAACTTTTCTCAAAATTAGACCTCACATCTGCGTATATGACGCAAAAATTGACCAAGGAATCCAAGCTACTCACCACCATCAACACACATCGAGGTCTTTTCATGTACAATCGATGCCCATTCGGCATCAGGTCGGCAGCTGCCATATTCCAGCGCAACATGGAGAGTCTGCTCAAGTCCATCCCGGGGACGGTTGTATTTCAAGACGACATACTTATCATGGGCAGGGACACCGACTCCCATCTCCGTAATTTGGAGGAAGTACTAAAGCGGTTGGATCGGATAGGCCTACGAGTCAAGAAATCCAAGTGCCTGTTTCTCGCACCCGAGGTTGAATTTTTGGGCAGAAGGATTGCCGCTGATGGAATCCGCCCAACAGAGTCCAAAACAGAAGCAATTTGCCTGGCACCCAGGCCCTGGAATGTCTCAGAACTGCGCGCCTTTCTCGGATTACTCAATTACTTTGGGAACTTTATGCAGAACTTGAGCATGCTGCTGGAGCCTCTCCAGGTGCTACTCAGGAAGGGGTGCGATTGGTTTTGGGGGGACGCCCAGGAACGTCAATAAGGCACGCAACCTTCTGTGTTCCAACAGTGTTTTGACTTTCTTTGATCCAGGTAAAAAGCTAGTTCTCACATGCGATGCATCAGCGTATGGGGTCGGGTGCGTTTTGCAACATGTCAATAGTGCGGGCAAATTACAACCCATAGCTTATGCCTCAAGGTCACTTTCGCGGTGGGAGCGCGGGTACGGAATGGTAGAGAAGGAGGCGCTCGCGTGTACGATGTCAAAAAGATGCACCAATACCTTTTCGGGGCCAAGTTCGGGTTAGAAACCGACCACAAGCCCCTCACGTCCCTCCTATCCGAGAGCAAGACAATAAATGCCAACGCCTCGGCGCGAATTCAACGATGGGCACTCATGCTGGCGTCCTACGACTATACCATAAGGCACAGACCAGGCACAGACAACTGTGCCGACGCGCTCAGCAGGCTACCCCTGGCGACCACGGAAGGGTCTGACGAACAGGACTATGAGATAGCCATGGCAATCAATGCCTTTGAGTCCACAGGTTCACCCATGACGGCTCGCTAAATCAGAGCCTGGACGGCCAGCAACCTCACGTTATCCTGCGTAAAAAGATGTGTCTTAACCAGTGACTGGGCAGAGGCTCGCGATGCCTGCCCCGAGGAATTAAAACCCTTTCACAGGCGCATGCATGAGCTATCACTACAAGCAAACTGCCTGATGTGGGGCAGCCGAGTAGTCATGCCTCTGCGAGGCAGAGAGGCATTTGTCCGGGAGCTCCACCGCAAGTACCCGGGGATCGTTCTCATGAAGGCCATAGCCAGATCCCACGTCTGGTGGCATGGTATTGACGCAGACTTGGAGCTCTGCGTCCGAAGGTGCACCATTTGTGCCCAACTCAGCAATGCCCCCAGCCCTTGGCCCTGGCCTACCAAACCGTAGACTATGCGGGCCCATTCCTGGGCAAAATGTTCCTCGTAGTTGTAGATGCATTTTCAAAGTGGATCGAATGCACCATTTTAAACTCGAGCACAACCTCCACTACTGTGGAGAGCCTCGCAACCATGTTTGCAACGCACGGAATCCCTGACATACTGGTCAGTGACAATGGTCCTTGCTTCACCAGCGCAGAATTCCAAGGCTTTATAATTCACCACGGCATAAATCACGTCAAGACGGCACCGTTCAAGCCGGCCTCCAACGGCCAGGCGGAGAGAGCAGTGCAAATCATTAAACAAGGCATGCTTAAAATCCAAGGTCCCACGCTGCAGGGTCGCCTGTCGCGACTGCTGCTGGCATACAGGTCTCGTCCGCAGTCGTTGACTGGGATCCCCCCGCGCAACTGTTGATGAAAAGGACTTTAAAAACAAGGCTCTCATTAATCCTCCCAGACATGCACGAAATCGTTGAGGCAAAGCGCCGTAAGCTGACTGAGTACCATGACAGAAATTCGAGGGGGAGATGGAATGAGATAGGGGACAAAGTGTTTGTACTAAACTATGGCAGGGGTCCCAAATGGCTTGCAGGGACAGTAACAGGCAAGGAAGGAGATAGGCTACTGGTAGTACAAATGGACAATGGCAAAACCTGCCGGAGGCATGTAGACCAAGTCAAAAGCAGATTTACCAACAACACTGCCGAACCAGAGGCAGACTACAATGTGGAACTCGCACCACACCTGGTGGACAGACAGAGGGACCAACCTGAGGAAAGGGCAATCCCAACAGACAGCCCAGGCGAGTTAACAACAATCACACCAATCGAAACAGACAGCCCAGGCGAGATAGCAGCAAACACACCCAAAGAAAAACAGACATCAAGGCAAACAACTGAACCACAACTCAGACGCTCCACGCGAGAGTGTAGACCACCTGAGAGACTGAACCTATAAAGACAATAAGACCTTGGGGGAGGGTGATGTCATGTATCTTACATTATTATATATAACTGTATCCTAACATGCTATACATGACTGTAATAAGATATGACCTGTAACCACCAGCATACCTTAACACCAGGAGTGCATTTGCAAGAGACAGGAATATAAGGACAGGTCTCAGGCTAGTGCAGCATTCCAGAGCTGTGAAATAAAGGTGCAGGTCCAGAGTGACCTTGACTTCACAACATGCCTCGTGTGAATCTGTACTGAGGGGACAGGACTTTACAGTTCTGTAAAACAGTCTCAGACGGGACTGTTTCACAACCCCCATAAACTGACTCACAGTACCAAAAAAAGAACAAATACGTCGCTTATGAAACTGAACTTTCACATCATCATCATCGGCAGTCCCTCTGGGTCGCGGATGACTTGTTTCCACTCTAAAAATGAGCACTCAGGTGACTGATGAGCTCATTTTAAACGGTGGAAAGATGCCTGTGTGTGAATTATTTTACTGTGTGGGTGGCCGATGCACACCAGCCCCCACAAATCCAAAGCCTTTACAACGACTGTCCGAGCATATCTCACAATTTGGGATCTGGAGGATGTCAATAGTTGCGTGGCCTGTCCCTTTAAGGGCAATCCAGGAAGTGGCAGCGGCCTTGAAACCGCTGCGTTCTAACATGTTACAGCCACTGTCATTCCTTTATTTGTTTATACCGAGAACAACGATTGTCCACATGAACGGGTAGCAACTTGTGCAGGGCCTGTCCAACATGCAAATTGAGAGGCAAGTCCGAAGGGAAGACTTGAATTTTAAAATATTTCCCCTGTCAGCTGCTCCATGTCACCTCTGAAAGTCATGGGTTCAAGCCCCACTCCAGATCCAACAAATCCCCTGGGAGGACAGGCGCATCAACGTTAGCGTCCTCGACCAGGCCAACATCCCCAGCTTCGAAGAACTGAGCACACTCGACCAGCTCCGCTGGGCAGGCCATATTGTCCGCATGCCCGACACGAGACTCCCAAAGCAAGCGCTCTACTCGGAACTCCTTCACGGCAAACGAGCCAAAGGTGGGCAGAAGAAACGTTACAGGGACACCCTCCAAGCCTCCCTGATAAAGTGTGACATCCCCACTGATACCTGGGAGTCCCTGGCCAAAGACCGCCCTAAGTGGAGGAAGTGCATCCGGGAGGGCGCTGAGCACCTCGAGTCTCGTCGCCGAGAGCGTGCAGAAACCAAGCACAGGCAGCGGAAGGAGCGTGCGGCAAACCAGTCCTACCCTCCCCTTCCTTCAACCACTATCTGTCCCACCCGTGACAGGGACTGTGGTTCTCGTATTGGACTGTTCAGCCACCTAAGGACTAATTTTAAGAGTGGAAGCAAGTCTTCCTCGATTCCGAGGGAAATGCCTATGATGATGATGAGAGACTTGAGCACAAAAATCTAGGCTGACACTCCCAGTGCAGTGCTGAGGGAGCGCCGCACTGTCGGAGGTGCCGTCTTTCGGATGAGACGTTAAACCGAGGCTCCCCTCTGCCCCCTCAGGTGGATGTAATAGATCCCACGGCCACTATTTTCCAGAAGAGTCCTCCCGGGTGTCCTGGGGCCAATATTTATCCCTAAACAGACAGGTGATCTGGGTCATTATCACATTGCTGTTTGCGGGAACTTGCTGTGCGCAAGTTGGCTGCCGCATTTCCCACATTGCAGCAGTGACTACACGACAACGACAACTTGTATTTATATAGCGCCTTTAACGTAGGGAAACGTCCAAAGTGCTTCCAAAACACTTCCAAAAGTGAAGTACTTCATCGGCTGCAAAGCGCTTTGCGACGTGCGGCGGTCGTGAAAGGTGTTGAGAAATGCAAATCGTTCTCTTATTGTTTCGCAAAAGAGCACGGGAGTTCTGGCCAATATTTATCCCTGAACCAATATCGCTAAAACAGGTTATTTGATCGTTCGTCTGCTGTTTGTGGGAGCTTGCTGTGCGCACATTGGCTGCCGCGGTTCCCACATTATACTACACTCCAAAAAGTACTTCATTGGCTGTGAAGCGCGGTGGGACATCCTAAGTTTCTGAAGCTATATAAACACATGTTCTTTCTAGTTTTATAGATGTAGAAAAATGTGATAAAAATGGCACGCCTAGCACAATTTCTCACGTCCGGTACACTGTTGTACTTAACTTCGTAAGAAAACATGAAGAGAGGAAATCTGCAGGGATGGAAAATAGCACAGCCAGAGTTGGCATGTCTTGGCCTCAGCACGAAGTCACTTAGTGCAGGCTTAGTATTCAAAACATTTTAGCGGAGGAATAATTCATTGTGCTTTGCAAGGTATAATGTTCCTGTCTTTGTATAAAACATGCAGAGACTAGCTCGCACTGTGCAGTGTCAAGGAGCTTTGCAAGTACGCATTGAAATCTAAAAGCTTTGTGCCGAGCGTGGAGGGGGCAATGTGCGGAGGTGTTGTCGCCATGTTACTGGGCAACTAATCCAGAGGCCTGCACGAATCCCAGCGCCACAGCTTGAGAATTTTCATTCAGCCATGGCTCAGTGGGCAGCACACTCGCCTCCGAGTCAGAAGATTTGTGGGTTCAAGTCCCACTCCAGAGATTTCAGCACACAAAAAACAAAATCTAGGCTGACACTCCCAGTGCAATCATCGCACACTTGGGAGCAGCTCGCGTTGGAGGTTGAAGTGGTATGCTTGCCCCAGCTCTTCGGTAGCCCGACTTGCGGAGGTGTTCCGGTCAGGTCCGTGCGCTGGGTCCGTGCAGCAGAGCAGGTCTCCAGTCGTCCCGGTTAACCCATGCCACTGGACAAAGGCCTCGCTCTGTCGAGCCCCGTGTGCTGGCTGGTGTGCAACGGCCACCCCACGTTAACAAAATCCACGCACAGGGCATCTCCCAACCCCCCCTCAAGTGGCGTTTGGGATCTGGAACATCGGGTCCTTCATTGAAACATCTGTGAACTCGTCAAAGCCGGTCATCCTCGTTCGAGGGACCGCCAATGATGAGTGCCGAGGGAGTGCTGCACTGTTGGAGGGTGCCGTCTTTCGTTAAACTGAGGCCCCGTCTGCTCTCTCTCAGGTGAACGTAAAAGATATCACGGCACTGTTTTGAAGAAGAGCAGGGGGAGTTAACCCCGGTGTCCTGGGCCAATATTTATCCCTCAATCAACATAACAAAAACAGACGATCTGGTCATTATCACATTGCTGTTTGTGGGAGCTTGCTGTGCGCAGATTGGCTGCTGCGTTTCCCACATTACAACAGTGACTGCGCTCCAAAAATACTTCATTGGCTGTTGTAATGTATTTGCTTTGTGGGTTATTTGCTTAACAATTGCTTATTGAATGGCGGAGCAGGCTCGAGGGGCCAAATGGCCTACTCCTGCTCCTATTTCTTATGTTCTTAATTCAGAGCAGCACATTGTTATTAAGAACTAGTTGGTTTATTGACAAAAGTTTAACAATCACACGACACATTACCAGTTCATCCACTCGGCTCACAACTGCATACCTCATTGCGGATGACCAAGACTCAACTGGCTGGGGTTTTATTGAGTCTTACAAACATCACGTGACTGGTTAAGCCACTCACAACTCAACAGCTCTACAACTATTTTTGTTGTATCTGTAAAGTTGTGCCCCCTGGCTAAAAGCGGGTGTTGTGAGGGGGGCGGGTGTACTAATACCGACAAACTTAAACAAATTAAACTTTAGATATTGTGGTTCAAATTAAAATTTAGTTGCCGGGGGTGATGATGCACTCCAGTCCCTCCAGCGCCCACCTCTCGTGGAAGGCCGCGAGCGTACCGGTGGACAACGCGTGCTCTATCTCCAGGGACACCCTGGCTCAGATGTACGCGCGGAAGAGAGGCAGGCAGTCGGGCTGAACGACCCCCTCGACCGCCCGCTGCCTGGACTGGTTAATGGCCCCCTTGGCCAGGCCCAGGAGCAGTCCTACGAGGAGGCCCTCCGACCTGCCCGCTCCCCTCCGCACAGGATGCAACAGCTCTACAACAGCTGTAAAGCACTTTGGGACATCCTGAAGTTCTGAAAGGCGCTATAGGAATGCAAGTTTCATTCTTCCTTTCAAAAATATGAAAGTGGCGGAACTATTGATCAACCCATTAAAGATTAATCTCCCAGACAGTGCTGTGAGTCACCCAGGGAGCAAAATCACAGGGACGTTACAAAGAAATATGTCTTATTTCCATTTTCTTCGTGCCTCTCTTCATGTTATCAACATAACAAAAAACAGATGATCTGGGTCATTATCACGTTGCTGTGTGTGGGAGCTTGCTGTGCGCAAATTGGCGGGCGCGTTTCCCACATTACAACAGTGACTACACTCCAAAAGTACTTCATTGGCTGTAAAGCACATTGAGACGTCCGGTGGCCGTGAAAGGCGCTATATAAATGCGATGCCGTTAGCCTTTATTGACAGTTCTAAAAGAAAATTGGAGATTGGCCGGTGGGGTGGGGCGGGGGGGGCGGGGGGGCAGGGAGAAGCAATTGTCCAATCACTTTCCAGTCGGCTGGGGGAGGCGGGGCATCACGAGGATGGGCCGGCTGGGTGACCAATGGCGGGAGCGATTGGAGGCGGGAGGTCACGTGACGACGGAAGCCCCAGGAATGTATCCAGCCGGGTTTGGCAACTCCATGCCAACTACCGGCTGGGAGGGAGAGCAAGAGGTAATATGAGCAGCCAGCATCACACGGGAGGAAATAAGAGGCTGACTACTGGAGTATAGGATTCTGAGCGGGCTTGACAGGGTAGATGCAGAGAGGATGTTTCCTCTCGTGGGGGAATCTAGAACTAGTGGGGCATAGTTTCAGAATAAGGGGCCGCCCATTTAGAACTGAGATGAGGAGGAATTTCTTCTCGCAGAGGGTCGTGAATCTTTAGAATTCTCTACCCCAGAAAGCTGTGGAGGCTGGGTCATTGAATATATTTAAGGTGGAAATAGACAGATTTTTGAATGATAAGGGAGTCAAGGGTTATGGGGAGCGGGTGGGGAAGTGGAGTTGAGGCCAAGATCAGATTAGCCGTAATCTTATTAAATGACGGAGCAGGCTTGAGGGACCAAATGGCTGACTCCTGCTCCTATTTCTTATGTTTTTATAGTCTTGGCTCTGGGCTGGGGTGTTGCTTTGATCCAGACGCTTTCTAAATGATTGTAAAAGATTTAATGGGATGTTACACAAAGCCCTTTATGCACCTCTTACGGGGACAGAAATAAAACATTCATCTTAGACACGCAGGATAAAAATTAGCTCAAAGACCTTGCGACAAAACAAAACATGCTTTAATTGTGAAATATTCATTACTGCATTGCCATGCCATAAAACCTTAATTGCCGACTTATACCATAAACAACATCAACGAACATTAATGGACGAGTCCACGTCAGGCACTTGTTTTATGTTTAGGACTGGCAATACTAACGTGCAACCAAATTTAAATTTGAACCACAATATCTAAAGTTTAATTTGTTTAAATTTGTCGGTTTTAGTACCCCCTCCCGCTTTTAGCCAGGGGGCACTTGTATAATGTGTGTTTTTGGTGCCCTCAAAAAAAATACATGGGCTCTTGATTGACGGCTTTTGGAGTGTGACCTGCCCCTTTAACTTGTTTACAGGTACAACAAAAATAGTTGTAGAGCTGTTGGTGCTGTCCGGACACACCATGGCGCACCATCTTGCCGGCCGGAGGAGGCGGGGGTCCCCAATGGAGTGCACTCTACGCGGGAGTCCTCCCTCTATTTATCGGGGACTTGGCCTGGAGGGTGTTGCATATAAGTTTTTAAGTCCGTGCAATAAGTTTTTAAGTCGGTTCACGGGCTCCCAGGCCGCCTGCAATTTCTGCGGTCTGGAGGAGTCCGTGTTCCACGTCTACGTACAATGTGCGAGGTTGCAGCCCCTCTTCCAATATTTGAAGGGGCTGCTCCTCAAATTCTGGTTGCACGTCAGTCCCACGCTCCTGATCTTTGGGCACCCGGTGCAGAGGTGAGCGGGCAGGTCAGAAGGCCTCCTGGTAGGACTGCTCCTGGGCTTGGCCAAAGGGGGCCATCAGCCGGTCCAGGCAGTGGGCGGTCAAGGGGGACGTTCAGCCCGACTGCCTGCCTCTCTTCCGCGGTTACATCCGAGCCAGGGTGTCCCTGGAGCTGGAGCACGCGGTGTCCACCGGTACGCTGGCGGCCTTCCGCGAGAGGTGGGCGCCGGAGGGACTGGAGTGCATCATCACCCCCGGCAACCAAATTTTAATTTAATTTGTTAGGTTTTCTAATTTTTAATGTCCCATTAACAAGGGGGGGGGTACTTGTTTAATTGTGTCATTTAAAATAGTTGTAGAGCTGTTGAGTTGGGAGTGGCTCAGCCAGTCACGTGATGTTCACAAGACTCAATAAAACCCCGGCCAGTTGGGTTTCGGGGGATCCACGATGAGGCAGGTGGTTGTGAGCCTGGTGGATGAACTGGTAATGTGTCGTGTGATTGTTAAACCTTTTGCTAATAAACCAACTAGTTCTTAATAGCGATGTGTTGCTCTGAATTCTTAAGCAAAGAACCCATACATTACAGCGAGCAAAAAGCTTGGACAAAGAGGCAGGTTTTAAGGAGCGTCGGAGGAGAGAGAGGCGGAGAGGTTTAGGGAGGGAATTCCAGAGCTTGGGGCCTTGGCAGTGGAAGGCACGGCCGCCAACGGTGGAATGATGGAAATCGGGGATGTACAAGAGGCCGGAATTGGAGGAGTTTGGTAGGATTTTTTGACTTGATGTGGGAAGATTTAATTAAGTGATGTATTATTAATTAAATAATAGTGGTCGTCGACTATATCAAAGAGTTGGACCAGTTATAAAACGTCTGATTGGAAGAAAAAAACCATGGCTTTTGCAATTTCAAAAGAAATTAACCCCTCCCAAACCCGCGACCTTTACCATCGCTGAATCCCCCAACAGCAACATCCTGGGGGTCACCATTGACCAGATATTTAACTGGACCAGCCACATAAATACTGTGGCAACAAGAGCAGGTCAGAGGCTGGGTATTCTGCGACAAGTGTCTCACCTCCTGACTCCCCAAAGCCTTTGCACCATCTACAAGACACCAGTCAGGAGTGTGATGGAACACTCTCCACTTGCCTGGATGAGTTGCAGCTCCAACAACGCTCGAGAAGCTCGACACCATCCAGGACAAAGCATCCCGTTTGATCGGCACACTACCCACCATCTTCAACACTCACTCTCCCTCCACCACCGGCGCCCCCTGGCTGCAGTGTGCACCGTCTACAAGATGCACTGCAGCAACTCGCCAAGGCTTCTTCGGCAGCACCTCCCAAACCCGCGACCTCTACCGCCTAGAAGGACAAGGGCAGCAGGCGCATGGGAACACCACCACCTCCACGTTCCCCTCCCAGTCACACACCATCCCGACTTGGAAATATATCGGCCGTTCCTTCATCGTCGCTGGGTCACAATCCTGGAACTCCCTCCCTAACAGCACTGTGGGAGCACCTTCACCACACGGACTGCAGCGGTTCAAGAAGGCGGCTCACCACCACCTTCTCCAGGGGCAATTAGGGACGGGCAATAAATGCCGGCCTTGCCAGCGACGCCCACATCCCGTGCATTAATAATATAAAATCAACTGCGGCTAATCTGTCCTTGGACACGAATCACTTCTATTTATGCCCAGTAACTGACAAAGCAAACATCCAGTTTCCTTGTTTTATTTAAAAAGAATAACAGGAAACAGAGCAGTTTTCTTCACATGATTCAGTTTTTCAAGGTCAGCAGAAAGAAAAGAGAGAAAGGACTTGCATTTATAGAGCGCCTTTCACAACCTCCGGATGTCCCAAAGCGCTTTACAGCCAATGAAATACCTTTTTGAAGTGTAGTCACTGTTGTAATGTAACTGTACAGAATCACTGTTTATTCAGGGTAAGGGTCACTCACTGTGTAACTGTACAGAGTCACTGTTTATTCAGGGTAAGGGTCACTCACTCTGTAACTGTACAGAGTCACTGTTTATTCAGGGTAAGGGTCACTCACTGTGTAACTGTACAGAGTCGCTGTTTATTCAGGGTAAGGGTCACTCACTGTGTAACTGTGCAGTCACTGTTTATTCAAGGTAAGGGTCACTCACTGTGTAACTGTGCAGAGTCACTGTTTATTCAGCAGGGTAAGGGTTACTCACTGTATCCTTGTCTAAAACGTTACTAAGTGTGTGAGCGGAACAATGAGAAAATAAACTGGAGAGGTAGCCAATGATTGTAAACATCTGATCAGTCTGTCTGCATTTTCTGCAACCTTCGCTCTGAAGCATATCAGATCGGGATGTCTCGGAGACACAAAAACAGGACATCCCCCCGTGGCAGTGGAGAGTTCCGTAAGTTCTGCATCTTTTTGCCCAAGCGAACTGGCACACTCGCCTATTGGCAGTGCTATCCCCATTGCTCTCGAGGCTGATGAGCTCATGTGAATGCCCTTGAATAGATTTAATCTGTCCAATTCCCATACATGGAATTTAGTGTTTGGTCTTTTATAGCGCTGCTAACCCATCGTGGTGTCTGAGGTTGCCTGGGGTGCAACGAAGGTTCACCAGATTGATTCCTGGGATGCAAGGGCTGTCCTACGAGGAGAGATTGAGTAGAATGGGCCTATACTCGCTGGAGTTTGGAAGATTGAAAGGGGATCCCATTGAAACATAGAAGTTTCTGAAGGGGGATTGACAGGGTAGATGCAGGGAGGATGTTTCCCCCGGGCTGGAGAGTCTAGAACCAGGGGTCAAAGTCTCAGGATAAGGGGTCGGCTATTTAGGACTGAGAAGAGGAGGAATTTCTTCACTCAGAGGGTGGTGAATCTTTGGAATTCTCTGCCCCAGAGGGCTGTGGAGGCTCAGTCTCTGAATATATTCAAGGCTGAGATCGATAGATTTTTGGACTCTCGGGGAATCGAGGGATTTGGGGATCGGGCGGGAAAGTGGAGTTGAGGTCGAAGGTCAGCTGTGATCGTATTGAATGGCGGGGCAGGCTCGAGGGAGCCGTGTGGCCGACTCCTGCTCCTAATTCTTATCAATGCGCACACTTGGCTTGCTACCTTCCTGCCTCCCTTCCCCATCCCCTGCAGTGGCCACAGCGAAAGGCGGAGGGCGACGGGAGACTGGGTTTAAGCGAAAAGCTGCCACGCTAGAACGCACAGACTTGGAAAGGGCACGGAGGACGCAAGGTCGGGCGGGGGAACGCGGAAAATCAACTTCAGGACCTCCTCCCTACCTGTTCCTGCAATCGCCCCCCCCCCCCACCCCACCCTGCCCCCTCCTCTTCATCCCCCACAGAACCCTCCATTACACTGACTCTAGCCTCTGGTCCCTCTCCCCCTCTCTCAGCCCCACCATTGGCGGCCGTGTCCTCAGTCGCCTCGGCTCTGGGATTCCCTCCCTAAACCTCTCCGCCTCTCCACCTACCCCCCCCCCCCTCCCTCGCCTCCTTTAAGACTCTGCTCAAAACCTACCTCTTTGACAAAGCTGAGGCAGTGGCTTGGTGGCCAGCACTCTTGACCGTGAGTCAGGAGAACATAAGGACATAAGAAATAGGAGCAGGTGTAGGCCACCTGGCCCCTCGAGCCTGCTCCGCCATTCAATGAGATCACGGCTGATCTCATCATGGGCTCAGCTCCACTTCCCCGCCCGCTCCCCATAACCCTCGACTCCCTTATCGCTCAAAAATCTGTCCATCTCCGCCTTAAATATATTCAATGACCCAGCCTCCACAGCTCTCTGGGGCAGAGAATTCCACAGGTTTACAACCCTCTGAGCGAAGAAATTCCTCCTCATCTCAGTTTTAAATGGGCAGCCCCTTCTTCTAAGACAATGTCCCCCTAGTTTTAGTTTCCCCTATCAGTGGAAGCATCCTCTCTGCATCCACCTTGTCCCTCATTATCTTATTTGCTTCGATAAGATCACCTCTCATTCTCCTGAACTCCAATGAGTGGAGGCCCAACCTACTCAACCTTTCCTCATAAATCAACCCCCTTCATCTCCGGAATCAACTTCGTGAACTTTCTCTGAACTGCCCCTCCAGGGACTTGAGCACAAAAACCCAGGCTGACGCTCCCAGTGCAGTGCTGAGGGAGTGCCGCACTGCCGGAGGTGCCGCCTTCCGGATGAGACGTTAAACCGAGGCCCCGTCTGCTCTCTCAGGCAGACACAAAAGATCCCACGGCCGCTATTTCGAAGAAGAGAGAGGGGCGGAAATTCGGTCTCGTCTCTTTTGTGCCGTCAATTCAGGCGGGTCGGTACATTTTGCGCCGGGAAATGGTTCGCGCCTGCAGCCGGCAAATTCACCAGCGGGGCACGGAGTGTGTGGGACGGAGCGCCAAGGGAGGCATTGCACACCTCTTTTTGGGCGCTCGGCCAGCTGAGCGACTGCGCTCCTGGGAAGCGCCTTGGGATGTCATCACCATGGGCAGTCCCTCGGAATGGAGGAAGACTTGCTCCCGCTCTTAAAATGAGTCCTCAGGTGGCTGAACAGTCCAATACAAGAGCCACAGTCCCTGTCACAGGTGGGACAGACAGTGGTTGAGGGAAGGGGATGGTGGGACTGGTTTGCCGCACGCTCCTTCCGCTGCCTGCGCTTGGTTTCTGCACGCTCTCGGCGACGAGACTCGAGGTGCTCAGCGCCCTCCCGGATGCACTTCCTCCACTTAGGGCGGACTGGTCTTTGGCCGGGGACTCCCAGGTGTCGGTGGGGATGTTGCACTTTATCCGGGAGGCTTTGAGGGTTGTCCCTTGTAACGTTTGCTCTGCCCGCCTTGGGCTCGCTTGCCGTGAAGGAGTTCCGAGTAGAGCGCTTGCTTTGGGAGTCTCGTGTCGGGCATGCGGACTATGTGGCCCCGCCCAGCGCAGCGGAGCCTCGGGATGTTTTACGACGTTAAGTGCGCTACGTAATTGCAAGTTGTTGTTGTGAGAGAGGCGGAGGAGGGTTGAGGGAGGGAATGCCCGAGCTTGGGGCCGCAGGAAGCTGAAGGCACAGGGGCTGACGGTGGAGCGAAGGATATCAGAAATGACCTTTGGCCTTGCGGACTGGCACAGGCCTGGGTTGGGTTGCAACTGTTTGAACAGGAGGTGTTGCCCCGTGATAGGGCCGTTCCCGAAGCTGAACCTGTGTGCGATTGTGGACTGTACTTTGGGTGCAGAGTGCAAGGGAGGGGATATCCCTCTCTTTATTGCCAGTCACGGCCTTGGCAAAGCCCGGCGTGGATGTAATAATCTGGGAGGAGATGTGAAAGTTCGTTTGTTCTCTGACAGATATCAGCCCCCCTATCTCCTCCGATTGTGCTTATTTTGCTCTTGTGATTAATATCCGGGAGTTCAAAGGTGGCTGGCCTTGAGATAGGAACTGAGGAATAGTGCTGTTACTCAGCAACCCCCTCCCCCGCTCCATTTTATTGCGCCCTTCCGCTCGATAAACAAGACCACCGGACACTTAAAGCTGAACGCAGTCACTTTTAATGCGTTCAGTTTGTGCACCGCACCACAGGAAGGCCCCAAGCTCTGGAATTCCCTCCCTGAATCTCTCCGCCTCCAGCTCCTCCTTTGAGACGTTGCCTCAAGCTTACCTCTTTGCCCAAACATTGTGGCTCAGTGGACAGCACCCTCGCCTCCGAAGTCGGAAGGTCCTGGGTTCGGATCCCGCTCCAGGGACTTGAGCACAAAAATCCAGGCTGACACTCCCAGTGCAGTGCTGAGGGAGCGCCGCACTGTCGGAGGGGCCGTCTATTGGATGAGACTTTAAACCGAGGCCCCGTCTGCTCTCTCGGGTGGACGTAAAAGATCCCGCGGCCACTATTTCGAAGAAGAGCAGGGAAGGTGTCCTGGGGCCAATATTTATCCCTCAATCAACATCACAAAAAAAAACAGATTATCGGGTCATTATCACATTGCTGCTTGTGGGAGCTTGCTGTGCACAAATTGGCTGCCGCGTTTCCCACATTACAACAGTGACTACACTCCTAAAAGTACTTCATTGGCTGTAAAGCGCTTTGGGACGTCCGGTGGTCGTGAAAGGCGCTATATAAATGCAAGTCTTTTTCTTTCTAATATGTGGCTCGGTGTCAAATTGTGCTTGATAATCGCTCCTGTGAAGCACCTCGGGACATTTTACTGTATTGCAAGTGCTAGATAAATGTAGCTTGCAATTGTTGTTGGTGGGCTGAATGAAGCTGTTTCTGTTATGGAACATTGTGTGATTCTGGGAGCATTTAGTTGAAGTGATTCTGATGTTTGGATTTTGCATGTCAGAATCTTGCGTGGGGTGAGCATCAGGATGACTGGTAGTTATAGAAGAGCAGGCAGTCCGAGATCTGATATTGTTTGTACAGCTTGGCTGGTCTCCCGTGGGTCTAATTATGGCAGGGAAAGCGGAGGAATGCTGCATGGCCCGTTGTTCTATCAAACGGTTCCCTTTCATTTCCACTCCGGAGGCCGGGCAAAATCCTTCCGCTTCGACAAGTCGAGAAAACAAGCACTGGATTCAGGCTCGGCCCACGGCCCATAGCTGGGCAGGCCGGGTTCAAAGGCCGAGAGGCCTGTTAGTGTTGGGCCGATTCCCGGGATGGCGGGACTGACATATCAAGAAAGACTGGATCAACTGGTCTTGTATTCACTGGAGGTTCAGAAGAATGAGAGGGGATCTCATAGAAACGTTTAAAATTCTGACAGGTTCAGACAGGTTCGATGCAGGAAGAATGTTCCCGATGTTGGGGAAGTCCAGAACCAGGGGACACAGTCTAAGGATAAGGGGTAAGCCATTTAGGACCGAGACGAGGAGAAACTTCTTCACCCAGAGAGTGGTGAACCTGTGGAATTCTCTACCACAGAAAGTTGTTGAGGCCAATTCACTAAATATATTCAAAAAGGAGCTAGATGTAGTCCTTACTACTCGGGGGATCAAGGGGTATGGTGAGAAAGCAGGAATGGGGTACTGAAGTTGCATGTTCAGCCATGAACTCATTGAATGGCGGTGCAGGCTCGAAGGGCCGAATGGCCTGCTCCTGCACCTATTTTCTATGTTTCTATGTTTCACCTGCTTGACACGCTCCCCTCGCTCGCCCTTCTTTCAGGGAATAAACTACCTCAGTCTTAGCGACTAAGTGCCGCCGGCCCCCACTAACAATCCCCAACACTGAAACCACAGGTCACACTTAGATACCCAAAGGGTCTTAGGAGTTATAAGGCATTACGGGAGCGATAGTTCAAACACAACATACAACCAGGATAGGCAGTCGACATACGACCATGACAAGTAGCTGGTACTAGTCCCGTTCGCTCAGGCGGCTGGTGGCACGAACAGTTCCTATCTTCACCGTCTGCCCTGAAACTCCCTCTGAGTCTTTCTTTTATTCTCTCTTTAGGGGTGGGCCTGGTGTAGGATATTGGCAGGACCATTTAACCAATGATACGTCGAGTTCTTTGTCTCAACTCTTGGCTGAAATCCTCCTCTTCACATTTATCCTCTCGAGGTTGGAGTCAGACAGGCCGTTCCTGGCCTTCAGATGTTTGGAGCTGCCCATTATCAGTTATTTATGTTCACGCTCTTCGAACCGCTTTAGCTATTGTCCCGCGGAAGGAATCTTGAATTCCAACGCCAGTCTGAAGAGACTTATTGGTCTCCAGTTATTTATTTCAATTCACGGTTTCTTACAGCGAGTACGACTGGTGTGACATCTCCATCTTCAGCACTGACTGTAGCTGACACTAGCGCCATACTGGGGGGGGGCGGGGGGGCTGCAGTGTCGTAGGCGCTACCTGTTGGACGAGACATTAAACCGACATCCCATCCGCCTATTCGGGTGGACGTTACGGATCCCACAGCACTTTGTTATACGAAGGAGCAGGGCGCTCTCGTGGTCAGCATTCATCACTCAGTCAACACCGCCAAAAATAAACCCCCAGATTATTTGGTCACTGCCGTGGGATCTTGCTCTTTTTTTTTTGAATTACTCGCTCAGAGGATGTGGGCGTCGCTGGTAAGGCCGGCATTTATTGCTAATCCCTAACTGTCCTTTGGAATGTGGTGGTGAGCCATCGCCTTGAACCGCAGAGGGGCAAGCAAGGGCAGTTTCGAGTCAACCACGTTGCTGTGGGTCTGGAGTCACATATCGGCCAGACCGGGTAAGGGTGGCAGATTTCCTTCCCTAAAGGGACATCAGTGAACCAGATGGGTTTTTACGACAATCCGGTAGTTTCATGGTCACCATCACTGATGCTAGCTCTTTGTTCCCGATTTATTTAATTTATTTAATTTAAATTCCCCAGCTGCCGTGGTGGGATTTAAACGCTCTTTAGTCCAGGCCTCCAGAATTATCAGTCCAGTAATATAACCACTATGCTGCCGTACACACATTGGCTGGAATATTTACATACAGAACAGTGACTACACTTCAGAACTACTTGATTGGCTGTAACCTGCTTTGGGACATCCTGAGGACTTGCAAGGTGCTATATAAATGCAAGTTCTTTCATTTCTTCTTCCCTCTTCACCCCTCGATCACCACGCTAACGATCTCCCTCTGGGGCTGCAGGAGGGGTCGGGTTATGATCTGCCTGTTGGCTACCACCGATGCCAGTCCGTATTGCCGCGCCCGAGGAGAGGTTTCTTGGGAGGAAACTAAATCCTTCGGAGCACGGGGCACAGTTTTGGCCACCCCATTCCGGGACAAATATAATGACAATTCAGCACCGATTCAAAAGAAAAGACTTGCATTTCTATAGCGCCTTTCACAACTTCAGGATGTCCCAAAGCGCTTTGCAGCCAATGAAGTACTTTTGGAGTGTAGTCACTGTTGTAATGTAGGAAACGCGGCAGTCAACTTGCGCACAGCAAGCTCCCACAAACAGCGATGTGATAATGACCCAGATAATCGATTAGTGATGGTGATTGAGGAATAAATATTGGCCCCAGGACGCCGGGAGAACTCCTCTGTTCTTCTTCAAAATAGTGGCCGAGGGATCTTTTATGTCCAGCTCAGGCACAATTAATTCTCCCAATTGGCAGGCAGCATGCCATTTCCGATGCCAGAAATGCGAGGGTGTGCCTATCAGGAAAGGATGAACAGGCTGGGTCTCTTTTCTCTTGAAAGAAGGCTGAGGGGTGACCTAATAGAGGTCTTTAAAATGATGAAAGGTTTTGACGGAGTGGATACAGAGCGAATGTTTCCACTTGTGGGGAAGAGCATAACTAGAGGCCATCAACATAAGATCGTCACCGAGAAATCCAACGGGGAATTCAGGAGGAACTTCTTTACCCAGAGAGCGGTGAGAATGTGGAACTCGCTGCCACAGGGAGGGGTTGAGGCGAATAGAATCGATGCATTTAAAGGGGAGGCTGGATAAACACATGAGGGAGAAGGGAATAGAGGGTTACGGTGGTAGATTTAGATGAGGGAAAGACGGGAGGTGGCTCGAGTGGAACATAAACGCCGGCACGGACCGGTTGGGCCGAATGGCCTGTTTCTGTGCCGTGTATCCCGTGCAATCCTGTGCAGTCCCATCTGCCAAGGCTGCTCGGGGAACAGCGAGGTCACTCAAACATGGATCGTGGGTTCGTTGCTCTCGTCCCTGCCCAGGATGGATGGACCAGGGCCGACTGAATGTCTGCACTTGGCTAAGCCCAGCAGAATCAGGGACGTATGATCCTCCTCCAGTCAGCCCACAGCTACAGTCGCCTGCAGGAAGTTGAATGCCTTCTTCCCCGGCCAAGCATTTCCTTCCCCGTCAACCCTCCACAAAGTTCAAAGTCTGTCCAAGACTGGAATCCTGCTCCCGGATAGCACAGGAGGAGGCCATTCGGCCCATCGTGCCTGTGCTGGCTCTTTGGTCACGCAATCCACTTAGTCCCACTCCCCCTGCACTTCCCCCGCAGTCCTGTACATTTTATTCCCTTCAAGTATATATCCAATTCCATCTAGGATCGAGATGAGGAGAAACTTCTTCACTCAGAGAATTGTGAACCTGTGGAATTCTCTACCGCAGAGAGTTGTTGAGGCCAGTTCGTTGGACAGACTCAAAAGGGAGTTAGATGTGGCCCTTATGGCTAAAGGGACCAAGGGGCATGGAGAGAAAGCAGGAATGGGGTACTGAAGTTGCATGATCAGCCATGAGCATATTGAATGGCGGTGCAGGCTCGAAGGGCCGAATGGCCTACTCCTGCACCTACTTTCTATGTTTCTATGAAAGTCGCTATAGAATCTGCTCCCACCGCCCTTTCAGGCAGCGCGTTGCAGATCTCAACAACTTGCTGCGTAAAACAATATTTCCTCATGGGGCCTCTAGTTCTTTTGCCGATTACCTTAAATCTGTGTGCCCTGGTTCCCGACCCTTCCGCCACTGGAGACAGTTTCTCCTATATACGTTGTCAAAATCCTTCGTGATTTTGAACACCTCTATCAAAATGTCCTCTCCGCCTCCTCTTGCTCCAGAGGGAGGTCCTTCCAATTTCTCGCTCGCACGTTCCTGGACCGTGCAACAGGAAGGATGCTCATCATCACACAGCGGATTCTATCTCCAGCTTCCAACATTGTTCCTCAACGCAAACTCTCTGGGCTTTCCTTATTTCACCGATATTATTGTGGCCATCTCTCCGTGAACTTTGCTCTCCCTCCTGCCCCGCTCCACCCTACACGTTCCTCCTTCTCTCTTCCTCTACCCGGTGTTGAAATCCAAACTCACCGTCCCGACTCCAACGCATGCTCTCGTGGGAATTAAATGCCGTGGAGCTCCTCAGTCGTCCTATCCTCCGACGGACTGGAATCACAGAATCCCATAAGTTTACGGCACAGAAGGAGGCCATTCGGCCCATCGTGTCCTCGCCGGCCGACAAAGAGCCACCCAGCCTAATCCCACTTTCCAGCTCTCGGTCCGTAGCCCTGCAGGTTAAGGCACTTCAAGTACTTTTTAAATGTGGTGAGGGTTTCTGCCTCTACCACCCTTTCAGGCAGCGAGTTCCAGATCCTCACCACCCTCTGGTGAAAAAAGTTCCCCTCAAATCCCCTCTAAACCTCCTACCAATTACTTTAAATCTATGCCCCCTGGTTGTTGACCCCTCTGCTAAGGGAAATAGGTCCGTCCTATCCACTCTATCTAGGCCCCTCATAACTGTATACACCTCAATAAGGTCTCCCCTCAGCCTTCCTTGTTCCATAGAAAACAACAGCAGCCTACTCAATCTTTCCTCATCGCTAAAATTCTCCAGTCCTGGCAACATCCTTGTAAATCCCCTCTGCACCCTCTCTAGTGCAAATCACATCTTTCCTGTGATGTGGTGACCAGAACTGCATGCAGTACTCCAGCTGAGGTCTAACTAGTGTTCGATACTGTTCAAGTATAACCTCTATGCTCTTGTATTCTATGCCTTGGCTAATAAAGGCAAGTATTTTGTATGCCTTCTTAACCACCTTATTTACCTGACCTGCGACCTTCTGGGATCTGTGGACCTGCACTCCAAGGTCCCTCTGTTCCTCCACACCTCTCAGTGTCCTACCATTTAATGTGTATTCCCTTTCCTTGTTAGCCCTCCCCAAATGCATTACCTCACATTTCTCGGGATTGAATTCCATTTGCCACTGTTCGGCCTCGAGGCTTTTCTTGACGGGGTAGATGCTGAGCGGCTACCTGCCCTGGCTGGAAGGAAGCACTGTCTCAGGATAAGGGGTCGGCCATTTAGATCTGAGATGCGGAGAAATTTCTTCACTTGGAGGGTTGGAATTCTCTGCCGCAGTCGTTGAGTATACTCAAGACAGAGATCGATAGATTCTTGGGTACTAAGGGAATCAAGAGGTATATGGAGTTGAGGTCGAAAATCAGCCATGATCTGATTGAAAGGCGGAGCAGGTTCAAGGGGCCAAATGGCCGACTCCTGCTCCCATTTTTTTATGCTCCTATAACACACAAGCTAGGCATCCACTCAGTCACACGCCCAGGTCTATTCTCCGCTTCTCATCCAAGATGGCGCTCTGCATGCTGGGCGCTCACTGAGGGCTCCCCAATTAATAAAATATGAGGCGGAAAGTAACCTTAAATGAACGTCTAAATGGCTCGTTGCTGAGGGACAATGTAAATACCTCAACAAACATGTTTTCCAGAGCTGTACTGAGGACCATATGGTTCTAATATTGGGAGAGTGGCTCTCGCTTGTTTGGTTGGAATAATATTTATCAGATGCTGCGGTGTGTGAGTTTAGCTAACAAAGGAAAGCGAAAAAATATTCCTCCTTCATTGTTCCACTACCCACGGCAGTACATCTCACTCCAGGAACAAGGTGTGAAGTTTTGGATCCACATTAACGTTCTGGAGCAAGGCTCCAGTAGCGTGATGCCAGAGATAGTCCCAGGCTTGTATCCCGGGGTTATTTTTACAGTTTTAATTTGACTTTAGAAGCGGTCTCCATAGCGGATCAGACTGCCAACCCGGCACAGACTGGGGGGATGCAAATCTCCTGTTTGCTGGATACAGGGCACCCAGGTGCAATAACACAGAGGCAGTCTCGAAGCATCTGCTTATCGGGAGTCACAGCACGGCAAGGAGCCACTCAGGTGGGCCACAAGAAGGCAGGGAATGTTAACACTGCACACCCTGGCTGGGACAGTGTAGAGGGAGCTTTACTCTGTATCTAATCCCGTGCTGTACCTGCCCTGGGAGTGTTTGATGGGACAGTGTAGCATAGAAACATAGAAAATAGGTGCAGGAGTAGGCCATTCGGCCCTTCGAGCCTGCACCACCATTCGATAAGACCATGGCTGAACCTTCACCTCAGTACCCCTTTCCTGCCTTCTCTCCATACCCCTTGATCCCTTTAGCCGTAAGGGCCATATCTAACTCCCTCTTGAATATATCCGATGAACTGGCATCAACAATTCTCTGCGGTAGGGAATTCCACAGGTTAACAACTCTCTGAGTGAAGAAGTTTCTCCTTATCTCAGTCCTAAATGGCTTACCCCTTATCCTTATCCTTGCCCTGGGAGTGTTTGATGGGACAGTGTAGAGGGAACTTTACTCTGTATCTAACCCGTGTTGTACCTGCCCTGGGAGTGTTTGATGAGACAGTGTAGAGGAAGCTTTACTCTATATCTAACCCCGTGCTGTACCTGTCCTGGGAGTGTTTGATAGGACAGTGTAGAGGGAGCTTTACTGTGTATCTAACCCCATGCTGTACCTGCCCTGGGAGTGTTTGATGAGACAGTGTAGAGGGAGCTTTACTCTGTATCTAACCCGTGCTGCACCTGCCCTGGGAGTGTTTGATAGGACAGTGTAGAGGGAGCTTTACTCTGTATCTAACCCGTGCTGTCCCTGCCCTGGGAGTGTTTGATGCTGATATTTGCTACATGAATCCGGAAAGGGTTCAGTGACTCAACGTTGACATGTGCAGATTTCACACCTCGCCCTAGAGAGGAGATAAGCCCTCATAATATCTTGACAGAAACAGTACACAATGCCTCACAATATTATCTTTAGTATGCAGAGGCGTATATATGAAATGAGAGTTTAAGGAACCTGTAACAGAGAGCGCCACCTAGTGGCCTACTGCTCCACCTAGTGGACAACTGCGGCAATGCAACTCCTGATGTATAACACAAAGTGTCACGTGGCAAGTCACATGATGACAGTTTCCAGTGAGAGCCATCTTGAATGTTTGTGATGCCGTGAGGAAAATATCACAACCATTTTATGTTCGAAAGAACCAAGCCATAATAGCTCAATTTTTTTTATTAACTGAGAAACAATAACCAGCTTCTTACCTTGTTCTTGGCATCAAAGTGGTTGAGCTCTGTGGTCTTATTAAATAAATTAGCACTTGTCCGAACAGGACCTTGATGGGCTTCGAATTTAGTGTTTAAGTTTCTGCTGAGCTGTGGGGGAAAAAAAATGCCAGAATGTACAATGTGCGAGGTTTATAAGGAGAGATTTTTATGGAACTTATTTTTAGCTTGCAATTATATCTGGGCCTGGTGAGCCCACACCTGGAGTATTGTGCACAGTTTTGGTCTCCTTACCATCGAGGGAGTGCAACGAAGGTTCATCAATCCTGGGATGGGGGGATTGTCCTATGAGGAGAGATCGAGTAGACTAGGCCTAAACTCTTCTAGTGTTTAGAAGAATGAGAGGTGATCTCATTGAAACGTACAACATTCTTACAGGGCTTGACAGGGTAGATGCAGGGAGGATGTTTCCCCCCGGGCTGGGGAGTCTAGAACCAGGGGTCACAGTCTCAGAATAAGGGGTCGGCCATTTAGGACTGCGATGAGGAGAAACTTCTTCACTCAGAGGGTGGTGAATCTTTGGAATTCTCTGCCCCAGAGGGCTGTGGAGGCTCAGTCATTGAGTATATTCAAGACAGAGATCGATAGATTTTTGGATATTAAAGGAATCGAGGGATATAGGGATCGGGCGGGAAAGTGGAGTTGAGGTCGAAGATCAGCCGTGATCTCATTGAATGGCGGAGCAGGCTCGAGGGGCCGTATGGCCTACTCCTGCTCCTAATTCTTATGCTCTTATGTTCTCTGAGATCTCTGCGCTCCTCCAATTCTGGCCTCTTGTCCATTCCTGATTTTCCTCACCCCATCATTGGCGGCCGTGCCTTCAGCTGCCTGGGTCCTAAGCTCTGAAATTCCCTCCCCAAACCTCTCTGCCTCTCTCTCCTGCTTTACAATCCTCCTTAAAACTCTTTGACCAAGCTTTTGGTCGCCTGTCCTAATATCTCATGTGGCTCGGTGTCAAATTTTTTCGGATTACGCTCCTGTGAAGCGCCTTGGGATGTTTCACTACGTTAAAGGCGCTATATAAATGCAAGTTCTTGTTCTAGTGTTGTGAAAAGGCAAGTTTAAGAGTGAGCTGCACATATTAGCTGAACAGGCTGGGTCTCTTTGCTCTTGAAAAGAGAAGGCCGAGGGGTGACCTAATAGAGGTCTTTAAAATGATGAAAGGTTTTGATAGAGTGGATACAGAGAGAGTGTTTCCACTTGTGGGGAAGAGCATAACTAGAGGCCATCAATATAAGATCGTCACCGAGAAATACAATGGGGAATTCAGGAGAAACATCTTTACCCAGAGAGTGGTGAGAATGTGGAACTCGCTGCCACAGGGAGGGGTTGAGGCGAATAGTATCGATGCTTTTAAGGCGAGGCTGGATAAACATATGAGGGAGAAGGGAATAGAGGGTTATGCTGATAGAGTTAGATGAGGAAAGACGGGAGGAGACTCGAGTGGAGCATAAACACCGGCACGGACTGGTTGGGCCGAACGGCCTGATTCTGTGCCATGTATCCCATGTAATGTAATCCTATGCAATTATATGGTTCTGTAATCAGTAACTGTTGCCTAATATAATATGCACTTGAGGGGAGGAGCGAGGGGAAGAACTGTTTTTTCGTTGAACAATGCTACATAATATGCTAAAGATCCTCGATCTGAATAGATTTCCTGTCAAACACTGGCATATAAATCACTATATCCACATTTCTAATGGAAAATTTCCTATGTAAACATGTCACGCTGTAGTTACACCCTCCAGGCAGTGGTGGTGCTGTCGCACTTCAGTTTTGCATCTGCCAGGTCCCCAGCCTTACTGCAGAGAGACTTGTTCCCGCCGACCTATTCTACCTCTCTGCCTGCCTTGAGTTTTATCGCTACATTATCATTTACCTCTTATTTTCCCCCCCACCCCCACAGATTCGCGGATTCGTCAACGCCATCGCACCAGACAACAACGACAAGGAGGAACTCTTGGCCTTCCGCTTCTACGCCTTGAACCCCATCGTTGATCCCTGGCTCTTCATCATATTCCGGAAATCGGTCTTCCGGACAGTGCAGAAGATACTACGCTGCCGTTTCTCTGCCGTGCTCAAGGGCAGCACCTTGCAAGACCCTTTGAAACAGCAGAGCATTTCGCTGTGTTAACTAAGGACAGAGGGACGAAGGGAGGGGATTGTCGGGGGGTGGCGGGGGGGGCGGGGGGGGGGCGGGGGGGGGGGCAGCTAAATGACCGGCGAGGAGACTGGCACTGAGCCCAGCGGGCACCAGCTTTGGAGCCAAAGGCAGTGGCGCTCACTGAGCTGAATGGCAGAGTGAGGGGCGGATGGGTCACCAACTGCTGCCGCCGTTACACTACCTGCCTGGACATGAGCGAACTGAAGAGGTGTGCTCTGCTCTGAATACATCTACGGACATTATACCCCATCCCAAATCTTCAACCTCCCCAGCCTGATCGATGTATTAACCCAGGCTCGCCTGAGTTAAAACCGGGCTTTGTTTTAAGCCAAAGATGGGGATGAAGCTATTGAACCAAATGCCATTCAGGCCGTATTAATTTATAGTAGGACTGAGTTGGCCTGTTAATAATTTATCTATACGATGCTCCGAGCGCCGAGATTTTACAAGGGTTCCCCCACCCCCCCCCCCTGTATGTTATCAAGGTACAAGATACAAGGAGTTTCATGTTCTGAAAGTCTTGCCTTCAGCGACAGGATTTTGGGAAAGGTTCTGAAGTATTGACAGCAATGGTAGCTTATTTGGGGCTGAACTTTGGCCTGTCCCGCTGCAGGGGCGGCTTTCTACAACTAGAGGGCCTCGGTGTGCGAGGACAATAGAGCTCTCTCCTGTGGTACGAAAGAAGTACTGCGGCATGTGGTGTGTGTACATTGTCGAAAAGTAACTTTGGTATGGATTGTATTGTCTATAAGTGACTGTGATATGGATTGTATTGTCAATAAGTGATTGTAATATCGATTATATTGTCTATAAGTGACCGACTGTCTTTGTGGTATGTGTATACATTGGCTATAAGTGACTGGTCTTTCAGTGACTGGGGTGTGTGTACATAGTATATAAGTGATTGTGTTATGGATTGTATTGTCTATAAGTGATTGTGGTATGGAGTGTGTGTCTATAAGTGATTGTGGTATGGAGTGTGTGTCTATAAGTGATTGTGGTATGGGGTGTGTGTCTATAAGTGATTGTGGTATGGGGTGTGTGTCTATAAGTGATTGTGTTATGGAGTGTGTGTCTATAAGTGATTGTGTTATGGAGTGTGTGTCTATAAGTGATTGTGTTATGGAGTGTGTGTCTATAAGTGATTGTGTTATGGAGTGTGTGTCTATAAGTGATTGTGGTATGGAGTGTGTGTCTATAAGTGACTGTGTTATGGAGTGTGTGTCTATAAGTGATTGTGTTATGGAGTGTGTGTCTATAAGTAATTGTGATATGGAGTGTGTGTCTATAAGTGATTGTGTTATGGAGTGTGTGTCTATAAGTGACTGTGGTATGGAGTGTGTGTCTATAAGTGATTGTGTTATGGAGTGTGTGTCTATAAGTGACTGTGTTCTGGAGTGTGTGTCTATAAGTGATTGTGTTATGGAGTGTGTGTCTATCAGTGACTGGTATGGGGTGTGTGTCTATAAGTGATTGTGTTATGGAGTGTGTGTCTATCAGTGATTGTGGTATAGAGTGTGTGTCTATAAGTGATTGTGTTATGGAGTGTGTGTCTATAAGTGATTGTGTTATGGAGTGTGTGTCTATAAGTGATTGTGTTATGGAGTGTGTGTCTATCAGTGATTGTGGTATAGAGTGTGTGTCTATAAGTGATTGTGTTATGGGGTGTGTTGTCTATAAGTGACTGTATTGTGTCTAGTCTAGCCTTTAAGTGACTGTGATGTGATGCCATCAGTGTTGTACCAACAATAAGTGCATGCTTGTTTACAGGAAATGATGTCAAAACCATAGATTTCTTCACTTTGACTTGTACCCGAGTAAAAGTTAAGCAGTCAAGAAATATTTTTAAATATTTATAATTCAACGAATGCTAAAATGTTTTGTGCTATTGTTTGTACAGTCATTTTATTGAGGTTCCTGTGCAGCAAATGTTTAACCCTGAACAGGAAGTGACTTGGCATGAACAGGAAATGCTCTCCTCACCCCAAATGTAACCTTTTCTTGTCCAGAAGGTCAGCAGGATCAAGGGGGAATGGAACATGTTGGCATGCAGCATATTATAGGCTTTGGCCCACCCTTTGTTGTATCATGGATGATCTGTACCTTGCTGTTCCTGTATCTGACCTGATGTGTTTGGTATATGTTCCAGTTTATCTCTGCACTGTCCACTTTAAGAGAAGAGAACACTAAATCAAAAATTCAAAGAGAATCTCTTGACAGCCATCTGATTTCCAAGGTTCTGTGAGGGAAGGAGTTTCTTAACAAACTGAAGCGCAAATTCCAAACCCTACACCAACGTGCATTTCTATAACACCTTTAAGGTAGAACAATATTCACAGGCACGTTTATCAAAGAACATTTAACACCGAGCCATGTAAGGCGATATTAGAACAGGAGAGGTAGGTTTTAATGAGCATCTTAAAGGAGGAGAGAGAGGCATAGAGGTTTAGGGAGGGAATTCCAGAGCTTAGGGCCCAGGCTGAGGGGTGACCTAATAGAGGTCTTTAAAATGATGAAAGGTTTTGATGGAGTGGATACAGAGAGAGTGTTTCCACTTGTGGGGAAGAGCATAACTAGAGGCCATCAATATAAGATCGTCACCGAGAAATCCAATGGGGAATTCAGAAGGAACTCGTTTACCCAGAGAGCGGTGAGAATGTGGAACTCGCTGCCACAGGGAGGGGTTGAGGCGAATAGTATCGATGCATTTAAGGGGAGGCTGGACAAGTATATGGGGGAGAAGGGAATAGAGGGTTATGCTGATAGATTTAGATGAGGAAAGACGGGAGGAGGCTCGAGTGGAGCATAAACGCCGGCATGGACTGGTTGGGCCGAATGGCCTGTTTCTGTGCCGTATATTCTGTGTAGCTGAAGACATAGCCACCAATGGTGGAGCGATGAAAATCCGCTCAAGAGGCCAGAATTAGAGGAGCGCAGAGATTTCAGGGGATTGTGGGGCTGGAGGGGATTACAGAGATAGGGAGGGGGCGAAGGCCATGGAGGGATTTGTAAACAAGGATGGGAATTTTGAAATCGAGGCGTTGCTTAACCGGGAGCCAATGTAGGTCAGCGAGCACAGGGGGGTGATGGGTGAGCGGGACTCAGTGCGAGTTAGGACACGGGGCAGTGAGCACAGGGGGTGATGGGTGAGCGGGACTTGGTGCGAGTTAGGACACGGGGCAGCCGAGTTTTGGATCACCTCTAGTTTACGTAGGGTAGAGTGTGGGAGGCCGGCCAGGAGTGCATTGGAATAGTCAAGTCCAGAGGTAACAAAGGCATGGATGAGGGCTTCAGCAGCGGATGAGCTGAGGCAGGGGCGGAGACGGATGGATGTTACAGAGGTGGAACTGAGCTGGTTCAAGCTTACCCCTGCCCTCTCCGCCAATCTCCTTCCAGGACGTGAGCACATAATCCTGGGCCGACGTTCCCAGCGATTTAGTTCTTTGCCTTTCCGATGAGACATTAAACCGAGGGCTCTGGTCTACCTGTGGAGGTGGATGTCTAAGCTCCCACGGCCACTGTTTCGAAGAAGAGCGGTGCGGGGGAGGGGGGTGGGGGAGCGCGGAGCTATTTCCGCCCCCCCCCCCCCCCCGGTTCCCGGGCCAACATTCCTCCATCAACCAACGCCGCCCGCGAGAAGCAGACCGACCGCTCGTTTGTCCAATGTTTCGAGTTTTGGGATCTTGCTGTGTGCAAAGTGGCTGCCGCCATAACCCGCTGAACGGCGACCGCACTTCAAAAGTAGTCCGTCGCCTTCGGGACGTCCTGAAAGGTCTTGCGTGAGTCCGAGTGGCAGCCTCCATAATGTACCTCAGGTACATCCCTTCAATACAAGTCCCGAGCTCGAAGGGTCGGGAACTCAGGCGGGATATAACGCAAGGTGCAGGCTCTGCTCTCCCCGCCTCCCGTCATCCTCTCTCCCTTCCTCCCATCCCCTTCTCTCCTCCACTCTTTCTCTCCCTTCCTTCCTTCCATCCAACAGCGCGCACTGCCGATGTTCCCCCGCACGATGGCGAAATTCCACCGAGGGAATCTTCCTCCCGCCCTGCGGTGCCAAAACCTGCTTTTTCCCCAATGGTGCATCGAAGCTGAGGCCTTCTGCAATGGCGGTGCGACTCCCGTTAACGGTCAGGTACCGCACCGCCGCTGCCGCCATTTTGTTTTTGTCAGCCCCGGCTTCGGCTGGGCCACCAACAGGCAGCCTGTCACACCCCGCCCCCCCCCCTGGCACCCCCTCTTGGCTGCCAGGCCGCTGGCTCAGCCGAAGCCCTCCCTGGTGGCCCAGTGGATGGAACTAAAATCGCGAGCGCACTTCCCCTTTAAGTGAAACAGAGAGCCATGGTGACGCGGGGCCGAGATGACATCATCGGCGCCGCGCCGATGACCGACAGCGGCGGTCGCTACACCCCACCCCGAACTCCCGACCCGCAACTGCACCCACTCCCGCAGTTCCGCCCCGATTCTGAACAACTTCCAGTCCGCCCAAAAAAAGCCAAAGAACGGTATTTCGCTCAACTCAAGGCCTCAACAACCGTGGCAGTAAAAACCATTGAAGCGGGGTGCGTGCGCAACGTGTCCAGGGGTGGGCAATTTCCCCCGCCGCCCCCACCCCCGGTCTCCGATTCCCGCTTGTAGCACAACTGTCCCGGCTGAGGTCAGTAGGGACTTGAGATGGGACATGGGACCTTCCTGGGCGCCGGGCTTGGACAGTAGCAGGCCGTGGATATTATGTCTATAATGTACTCCACGAGGAAATGTGTTGCAGTGACCTTGGTCCTTTATTCCAAACTCCAGGGTGAGGACAAGCATGGTGAGCAGCCTTTTATACTGGACCCTGCCACCAGGGCAGGAAACCCCCGGTCTCCACCAGTTGCGCCCTCGAGTGGTGCCAGCATGTATATATACACAGTGTAAACCTTATTAATAGTACATCGGGGAAACAAGTCTCCATCTTATGCAACCACACAGTGACTGCACAGAGAGTACATCCATAGTCTGCATATACAACAGTGGAGGCTTCGATCTTTCAGCCTGAATTAGCTCTTGTTTCTTGTCCCTCAGCCTGCAATCCCACTTCAGTTGTGCAGCCTTCAGTATGCGTGCAGCTATCTGTGCCGACCTCAATTCTTGAATCCCACCAACATTTTCGACATCACCACTTCCTCTTAATGAGATAGAGACATATTTTTCCCCATTGTAAACCTGGTTTTAATTTGGTGTTCTCCAATGCCTAATTATTCCAATCATTTCATATCATAAACAATGTTCGTCTCACATATTTCCCGTGCGGAAATCATTTTTGGCCTCCGCAAGCCAACCTCTGCAATGCTGGAGGATACAACACTTTCCCATCATCAGCATTAATCATTCCCAACTCAGGTACATCACGGGGTTAGACACAGAGTAAAGCTCCCTCGACACTGTCCCGTCAAACATTCCCAGGGCAGGTACAGTACGGGTTAGATACAGAGTAATGCTCCCTCTACACTGTCCCATCAAACACTCCCAGGGCAGGTACAGTACGGGTTAGACACAGAGTAATGCTCCCTCTACACTGTCCCATCAAACACTCCCAGGGCAGGTACGGCACGGGGTTAGATATAGAGTAAAGCTCCCTCTACACTGTCCCATCAAACACTCCCAGGGCAGGTACAGCACGGGTTAGATACAGAGTAAAGCTTCCTCTACACTGTCCCATCAAACACTCCCAGGTCAGGTACAGCACGGGTTAGATACAGAGTAAAGCTTCCTCTACACTGTCCCATCAAACACTCCCAGGTCAGGTACAGCACGGGGTTAGATACAGAGTAAAGCTCCCTCTACACTGTCCCATCAAACACTCCCAGGGCAGGTACAGCACGGGGTTAGATAGAGAGTAAAGCTCTCTCTACACTGTCCCATCAAATACTCCCAAGGCAGGTACAGCACGGGTTAGATACAGAGTAAAGCTCCCTCTGCACTGTCCCATCAAACACTCCCAGGGCAGATACAGCACGGGGTTAGATATTTCCCACCAGGAGTCACTTGATTGTGATCAGGACCAGGGATGTACAGGGTCTCGAAGGTTTGTAAACAATCCCGTGGCCACTAATTCAAAAAAGAGCAGGGAAATTATCCCCGGTGTCCTGGGCCAATATTTATCCCACAACCAACACCTAAAATCAGATGACCTGGTCATTATCACATTGCTGTTTGTGGGAGCTTGCTGTGCACAAATTGGCTGCCGCGTTTCCCACATTACAACAGTGACTACACTCCAAAAGTACTTCATTGGCTGTAAAGCGCTTTGGGACATCCTGAGGTTATGAAAGGAGATATAGAGGTGCAAGTCTTTCATTTTTTTCTTTCCTTTAAAGGTATTATTGTAAACTGGTTGGCATCTCATTATATTTGTGCCCCATTCGGCGATTCCATCAATGACGGCTGTGTCTGATGCTGTGTCAGTTTAACAAGCCTCGGTTGGAGTGGCTGCTTCAGAATGTTCCAGAATACAACATTTCTGCGACTGCAGCCTTTGATCTAAGGCCAACCTTCTCTTTCAAAACCACATATGGCGAGGCTGGACAGCGTGTGAATGACAGGGTGACAACAGCCCTGACCTCCCTACATACAATGAGCGTATCTGGGACCTGCGCCCAACTCCAATTCACATCATTGGCCACGAAGGCCCCATGTGCAATGTGTTTGGGACACCTCAGGGTAGGTACAGCACGGGGTTAGATACAGAGTAAAGCTTCCTCTACACTGTCCCATCACACACTCCCAGGGCAGGTACAGCACGGGGTTAGATACAGAGTAAAGCTCCCTCTACACTGTCCCATCAAACACTCCCAGGGCAGGTACAGCACGGGTTAGATACAGAGTAAAGCTCCCTCTACACTGTCCCATCAAACACTCTCAGGGCAGGTACACCACGGGTTAGATACAGAGTAAAGCTCCCTCTACACTGTCCCATCAAACACTCTCAGGGCAGGTACAGCACAGGGTTAGATACAGAGTAAAGCTCCCTCTACACTGTCCCATCAAACACTCCCAGGGCAGGTACAGCACGGGGTTAGATACAGAGTAAAGCTCCCTCTACACTGTCCCATCAAACACTCCCAGGCCCAACCTTAGAAGAGCCCTCCCCTGCTGCAGCTCTGTGACAGTTCTCCATCTCCCTCATTTGCCGAGCTGTGGCGTCTCGGAGACCTGATCAGATTAGTTTCCCATTGGATGGATGTCTGGAGGTCAATGGGATGAGAGGTGTCCCAAACACATTGCACATGGGGCCTTCGTGGCCAATGATGTGAATTAGAGTTGGGCGCAGGTCCCAGATACGCTCATTGTATGTAGGGATGTCAGTGCTGTTGTCACCCTGTCATTCACACGCTGTCCAGCCTCGCCATATGTGGTTTTGAAAGAGAAGGTTGGCCTTAGATCAAAGGCTGCAGTCGCAGAAATGTTGTATTCTGGAACATTCTGAAGCAGCCACTCCAACCGAGGCTTGTTAAACTGACACAGCATCAGACACAGCCGTCATTGATGGAATCGCCGAATGGGGCACAAATATAATGAGATGCCAACCAGTTTACAATAATACCTTTAAAGGAAAGAAAAAAATGAAAGACTTGCACCTCTATATCTCCTTTCACAACCTCAGGATGTCCCAAAGTTTTTTTACAGCCAATGAAGTAATTTTGGAGTGTAGTCACTGTTGTAATGTGGGAAACGCGGCAGCCAATTTGTGCACAGCAAGCTCCCACAAACAGCAATGTGATAATGACCAGGTCATCTGATTTTAGGTGTTGGTTGTGGGATAAATATTGGCCCAGGACACCGGGGATAATTCTCCTGCACTTTTTTGAATTAATGGCCATGGGATTGTTTACAAACCTTCGAGACTCTGTACATCCCTGGTCCTGATCACTATCAAGTGACTCCTGGTGGGAAATATCTAACCCCGTGCTGTACCTGCCCTGGGAGTGTTTGATGGGACAGTGTAGAGGAAGCTTTACTCTGTATCTAACCCCGTGCTGTACCTGCCCTGGGAGTGTTTGATGGGACAGTGTAGAGGGAGCTTTACTCTGTATCTAACCCCGTGCTGTACCTGCCCTGGGGGTGTTTGATGGGACAGTGTAGAGGGAGCTTTACTCTGTATCTAACCCATGCTGCACCTGCCCTGGGAGTGTTTGATGGGACAGTGTAGAGGGAGCTTTACTCTGTATCTAACCCCGTGCTGTACCTGCCCTGGGAGTGTTTGATGGGACAGTGCAGAGGGAAGCTTTACTCTGTATCTAACCCCATGCTGTAGCTGCCCTGGGAGTGTTTGATGGGACAGTGTAGAGGAGCTTTACTCTGTATCTAACCCCGTGCTGTACCTGCCCTGGGAGTGTTTGATGGGACAATGTAGAGGGAGCTTTACTCTGTATCTAACCCTGTGCTGTACCTGCCCTGGGAGTGTTTGATGAGGTCAGCATTGGGTTTTTCATTACTAAGTGATGAA